>NC_136725.1:14099002-14684002 GCF_936440315.1 Barbus barbus
GGATGACTGAAGTTCAGTGCTTTGTGGTCTGTGATGTCCAGGGAGGGAGTAGGAACTCAACTTGGCCTTTGTTGTGAAACACACACTCTCTTTCTATGCGTCTCAGGTGGCCGGTGGCCCTGGACCCTCAGCTGTGTTTGATGGTATTGAGCAGCGGTGTGTCCGCTCTCTTGCGCCGCTTCTTTTAACCATGACATTTCTCCCGTCCCTGAACTTTGCAACCAAAGCGTGGTGCAGAGGTGGAAGCTTTTTGAGGACTTGCGCTTGCTGGCCCATTCAGGGTGACGGACATCAAGGCCAATGATATAAAAGACGCCAGCTGATAAACCGGACCAGAAGATTTCTGTAACTATTTACACGCAATTCGATGTTGAGAAGTGCGTTCTTTCCTGCAGGACCAATAATCATTTAATGCCATCTGCTTCATCATTGTGGCTGCTTTACAATGATGATACAGTGTTACAGGCAGAGGTGACATGCTGATTGCATCATCACAGTGCATGCTGGAACAGAGGCTGTGTGAATAGCATAGCCACATGGCATTCTCTGAGGGCCAAGTTTTATTAAATGTGAACGTCTCGAGTGTCGACAATGAGCAAGATGTGTTCATTTGTCAAAGATGTGTTCAAAAGACCTTGAATATTCCAAAGACTTTGTTTAATGATTATAAAGAGATTTAAAACAAAACTAGCCTCTTTTTTTAAAGAATGTTCTGGATTCAAAAAAAATTTGGCTCTATTGACAACTTTTGTAGTAAGCTAGGGTTGCACTATTCTTTTTTAAAGAAACAAATGATTATTGGCTTTATATTTTGGATAAACAAAAAAAATGTGGATAGTTAAACTTGGTATGCATTTAAGATTGTGGTGTTCTCAGGTGGTCAATTAAACCAGTCTTATTACTGTTAAGTTTGCAGATACAATATAAATTCTTGTCGCTGTACGTTCAATAAAATGAACACATTTTAATGTTTTTCCCTGTTTTGTGCATTACTGTACACACTTTTTTTGTGAACTGAGGAGCAAGCCGAGATAATTTTCTAAGGTAAATGACAGTATTCCACTGACACTGCCGATTTTAATATGTAATACTTATGTATTGAACTTGTAGCATTGCTTTAATTATGATTATTTAGGCATTACAACACAGAAACACAGTTGTTTATCACTTGACCCTATCTTACATAACTTGCGAATATTACAATTACACTCACCTCAATACTGAAATAGCCTCGATCCACATAGTCTCCCAAAAATAGATAGCGTGTATTGTGCGGGGAACCCCCCACCTCAAAGAGCTTCATCAGGTCGAAAAACTGCCCATGGACATCTCCACACACTGAAGACAGAGACAAAACAAGTTAAGACAAACCCTTGAATTTGAAACAACAAAAACAGAGGTGACATCATTAAAAGGATGTGGCCAAAACGAAAACACTGGAGAACGTCACAGAGAAATGAAGAAATATCAGACATGGAGTACACGCAAGGAGGTCTTGGACATGTCTTTATGAGCTCAAGATGGGAGCAGAAATCTTAAAATCGATAGTTCACCCAAAAATGAAAATTCTGTCATTAATTTCTCACCCTCATGTCGTTCCAAACCCGCAAGACCTTTGTTCATCTTTGGAACACAAATTAAGATATTTTGCGCACAAGTATTCTCGTAGCTTCTTAAAATTACGGTTGTAACATGGACTGTTTTAATGATGTCCTTACTACCTTTCTGGGCCTTGAACATGGTCTATCCCTGTCTATGCAGGGTCAGAAAACTCAGATTTCATCAAAAATATCTTAATTTGTGTTCCGAAGATGAACATGAAGATGAAGGTCTTACGAGTTTGGAATGACATGAGCGCAAGTAAATTAATGAAAGAATTTTCACTTTTGGGTGAACTATCCCTTTAAGAACTATCCCTTTAAGAACTATCCCTTTAAGCAACTGAGGGTGCAAAAATATTAAAACCACTAAACAGAAGCGCACTAATACTAGGCCCACTCAAAACGACTGAGTGAAACTATTGAAAGATCAATAGTGGTCGCCACAAACAGGATGAGGGCAAACCAACCCTCCAACCTCCACAAGGTCAAATGTTTTGGGCAGAAACACCATCTCAATTATTCATGCCACAATTTCTTTGGTTTTCTCTTGCAAGCCAATTATCACGTATATAGCGCGTTACGAAAAACATGAGAAAGTGCAGTGGGGGGGGGGTAGATGTGCCCATTTATATCCACACACCTGTTTGTGTCTGCTCGAGCGTATGGCTAGTGCTGGGGGTTTCCTGTGGCCTCCACTGGGGAATTAAAGTGTGGGGGTGTGTGAGAGAGAGAGTCTAGGATGCAACTGTTTCTCTGACCTTTACAGAGCAACTACATTTGGGGTTGCTGTGGTAGGCTAGCTCTGTATGAAAATAATCACGCTCTTCTTGCTGGCTTGAGGATTAAGTCGGGGACAAAACTAAACCTAAAGATTAAGTATGATATCAGATATGCCCAATCAACTAACCGCAGAACCTTGAGGGCACTTTATGAGAAGAACCATATTGCTGTAAACTAACTCTAGTTTATGAGAAAGCTTGTGGGCGAGTGGGCATCATGTTTTTCTGTGATCGTACAGCATTAGGTGTTGCGAAGATCCTGTGAAAACCACATCCTGGATGTAGACGCTGGTTGTGAATCACGACAGGTTTGTAGCGTCATCGCACAGCGAGTCATCAAGTGTGCAACACCCTACCTGTGATGGGGGCCTCCACTTCCAGCATGCATTTCTCGTGACGGAGGATGTTGGCACCGTCGTTGATGATACGTAGGGCCGCGTCTTCCTCCAGGCGGCCCTCTTTCACCAGGTGGCTCTTCAAAAGCTCCACCTTGGGCTTGCCGTCCTCGTACAGCTCTTTCATGGTGAGCCGCGTCGTGGGAGGGTACGGCACTGCTGCAGGAAAGAGAAAGAAAGACTCACTTTTTAGTCTTACTAGTCATAGGGAAACTCAGCTGGCAAACATTTCATACATTAGAGAAATAAGATTGTACATACAAGACATTATACACGGTTTTAGCCATTTTGACTGTACAAAATGGATTACAGCTTTGTGCCAAAGCAATTCAGATCCAATATTGATTTGGACTACCCGATAGAGTTCCACAACAAATCTCTCAATTTAAGGCAGCATGTTTACAGTCACGACCGTGCAGTCTATCACAGCATCTGTTGACCGAGGAGTCACCAAGTTAAGGAAGCGCACTTCTACACAATTTCAAAGCCAGATGGTGTGTGATAAAAGTGCAGAACCAAAAGAAGAAAAATTTGTTACGCTGTTACACCAAATAAAAATATCTCAGCCCAAGAGTTTCTTAACATGCCACTCTCAGGCTTCCATCACAAGTTACTTTCAGCTTGTCTGTCAAACTGGATTTTTACATTTCAGGACCTAAAACCAGCTGAATCATTCAAGATTTTAAGACAAGCTGTTGAAAAAAACGTGCAGTTTTGAACATTCCTAGTGCTTGCCTGTGCAAAACTCTCAGCAATGATACTAGGGTGTTATACAGTTGCTAAACGCTTGCTAAAAAGAGTCCACTCCCAAGTCTCTTTTCAGCCAATTCTTTTGTAGGTCAACAAGTATCTTCTGTTTTATTGCTTATTTTAGTGTGCTGATCTTTAATAAGCATTACAGATTTTGAACAAACCTTAAAACCGACGCTACCTCAGTACACTGTGGCATTACTATTTTCATGATCAGACCAGTTCATGAACTTTTCTTGATAAGTGAACTGAGTATAAAGATAAAGAGTGAACTGACGAATGACATCAGCCAGTTTACTTTAACGTCTTTGCCAGAATACAGGCAAATTAAATTGATGTGTGAGATGACACATTATTACTCAATTCATGACGACAACTGAAAACATACAGTTCGCAGTTATGAGGTTGTCTGAAAATACAGTGCCAAGCTGACTGCCAGGAACTAAAAGTGAAACATATGCATGGTAATAACGGTTACCGTTATTGGTCAGGATTTGGGACTCTCCCACAAAGCTATGCGGGTTATCAGAACACACAAAGCCACAGCTGGTCCCGTCCCTTCCCCCAACCAACATGCACAGGTCTTGTTAAGAAGACACGAAGCCCTTGCTGTCATGGAGAAGACAGCTTAAATAAACCCTCAACAACCTGGGGGCTGGGATTTTACATTCAGAGACCATGTGCATGGGTGCGCGCTGAGACGGGCAACATGCAAACAAATGCCTGCTAGAACCGCTCTGCAACCCTTGGAGCCTCGAGCTATTTTCAGTTGCAGGAATTCCACAACATTTAAATCAGTTTAAGAGGAGCTGGGAAGTTACGTCCTGAAGTCGGGGTGGGGTAGAAGGCCAGCTGTTGGCATCGGTATGGAATCCTCTCCGCCAGGGTCACAGGCCAGGTTGGCAAAGCTTGCTCTCCAGAAGAATGTGGGTCTGGCCGACGGCCATGGCTTTCAGCATTGGGACCACGGGCATGATAGTCCACAATAAAGCTTTGAGTTCAGATGACTAGGAGCCTTCCAGGGACTCCAATGGTGGAATTAGGAGCAAAGAACCGGTTTGGGTTTACAAAACCAACCGATTTTTGATGATTTTGAATCAGAGGGTGTTGTTCTTGTTGCATGCCAGTATGAGGAAGAGAAAAACGACGAATCTTTCATGCCTGACAGAATAAAGGAAGAACACCTGCTCATTTGCCTGTTTTAACTAAAGCTGTAACAGGGCTATTATCTGGCTGGAGGGTTGAGTTCGCCCTTCTGCGGCGATGGCAGCGAAAATGTGTAAGCTCTCAGTGTGGCTCATTTGCATGTGAAAATTAAGCCCTCAGGGCGGGAGGGGGATTTTACTATCAAAGTACCAAAAATATTTATTTACCCAGCAGTGAGGCGACTGTACAACACTTGTGGCCCTTGATGATATCAAATCCCAACCCAATGAAGGCCCAGTTAAAAGGAGGTCAGTTTTGGATTATAAAAAGACACCCAGTGCGTTTGCACTTGCTCACTGCATAGCTGTCCAACCATTAAATGCCCTCAAATGTACATTTGTTGTTTTTTTTAATCTTGCAAGGATAACCTGTATATGATTCTAAACCTTTCCTACTGTGAAACTCAAAAGAACATTTTGAAAAATGTCTCCAAGTTTGCTTATTCAATGGGGTCTGATATGGTTGGTTTGGACCCCACTAGCTTGTATTGTATGGACAAAACAGTTGAAATATTTTTTTTTCTGTGGTAAATGACAATTTTTGGGTGGACTATCCCTTTAAGAGACTTCTGGACCAGACCTCGTGTATATTAATAAGGAAGCTAGAAAAGGCGTAACTTCCTGTGTTCGGCCTGATCTGTGGTTTTATCGCACTAACTGTTTTTTTGGGGGGGTTGAAATTAGAGAACACGCTAGGTAAGAAAACACATGGACTTTGAGGTTCTCAGCAAGGATGTCGAGAGCTATCTTGGGTGGTACAAGCGATCCTAGAGAGAAAAGCCATGGTGAAAGGGTGAGAGATGGGGCCTGAGGTCCGTTAATCATGCATGAGGACAGAATAATTACACAAGCAGGGTGACGCTGACCCTGACAGCTCTAGTTTCTATCTGTAAATAAGCCAAAAGGTCAAAACATTAAACTTCACTCAGCCTGACAGGGGTCCAAAACTTTATAGCATCAGCTGCATATAACTTGCTTATTTCTAGATGGCGTGCATTAGATGGTGATATGATTTCAGGGTGGGCAGGGTGTTGATGTTACACCCTGCAAATATTTTTAAAAAATTAAAAAATGCCACAGACAGCGACACAGCTTGAGTTGCTCTTTCATGCTAACTTTTCAAGCTTTCAACTGACTGTTGACCCATGTTTAAATGCACAACACAACAACCACCATACTGTCCGCCATTCTCAGCAGGGGAAAGTGAGAAAAGAGTTGCGTGGAAACGTCTAGCAACTAATCAAAGCTTTTAAAGGCACTTAACCTCATCTTTCCTCCGCCTCCATCGCATTGTTCCAAGCATGGCTCGGCTGATGAGTGCGGAGTAGAAAAGTGCCGCTGCGATCCTTGATTCCCCACACTCCGTGCTTTAACTGTGGGAGGACTCATCAAGACGCGGCCTTGGCGAGAACCTCAACTCCCACTCAGCACTTCAATCATGCTGGAGTTCATTCTCGCAGAGCTTATAGTGCTTTTAAACACAAGCTTTAGTCCTTTTACCTTCCAAACATAATTGACGAAACGACAGGCTGGCAAGCTCTCCACAAGCTTTTTTAATTTTTTAACACTTGAGTCGAACTGAATTCATCTCTCATCAGCCAGAAAATATGCTAAAACAGAATTATTGCAGACGTGGTAGAAGAATGCTGGCACACGATACTGATTGGTCACTGGGTAGTAGCGCTTTTAAGGTGCTAACAATCTACAATTAACACTTGCATCAGACAATATTCCCTCTCCGCTGTCCTGATTCTTTGCATAATTGCCCCATATGTGATGAAGTTGGCAACGCTGACTCTGTTACTTCCTTGTTTAATACTGTAAAGCTACTTGAACAATCTCTGTTGTGTTAAGCACTATATAAATAAAGCTTGACTGACTATAACTCTCCAGTTCAAACCTTTCTCAATGCAGATGTCTGTCCATCGTGGCTTACAAAACAAATCCCAATTAAACATTTTTCAGACAGCCTGTGATTATGTATATGTGTAGCGAAAAATCCAGGTGTTGGAGTACTTAAACTGAAAGGAGGCATTCAGTGAAACCTGGAATCAATTTGGAGCTGAAATGCTCCTGTTCATGCAAAAAAAGAAGAACAGGGATTCTAGACAGAAAGAGAGTCGGCTCTTTTTAATGAGGACAGTTTTTTGTCTGAAGCGATTTAGATTGGGAATGGAGATGCAAGTCATTACGGATGCAGAACTAGACTACTAAAGAGCCCAGTGCTATCAGCTCATTACAGAGACTGTCTAATTGAGCTGATCAGCCAAAACACAGTGAGCTGACAGCAGCGCAGAAGGGAATGAGAGGAAAGTACACACACATATACACATATATGTCAGCGGACACACTAGTTTTAATCAAAAACAAGTCAAAGTTCCCCGGGTGCCTCTATACCCATGAAGCCACAGACCTAATGATCCAATTAATTGTAGTACTCTACTGCGTCTCACCTCTTTAACATAAAAAAACTCCCATGAGCCCTTGATAAGGAGTTGATGCTTAAATGAATCAAATGCATCACCTAACCAAGGGTCAATCCTTTTTTTTGTCTAAAGTAGGATTATAAGCATGAGGTTAATTGGGATCACATGGATAACTTCAATTAGTTTAGTTCTACCTCAGACAAACGAGTAAAGCTGAAGTGAAACAGTTCTCTCTAATGTTGCCTAAACCCTAAAGGAGGAGGAAGAAAAAGGATGAAAGCAAATGTATTACAGTGAATTAATTGTTGTGCAATGATGATGAATGTAAACCTACGGGATTTCTGAAATACACTTGCATTAAGCCAACTAAAATCTGATTAAAGTTAATGTCTTAACTTAATAATACACACACAAATGCATACATTGTCTATCATAAATATTAAATATAAAATCAAAAATAACTACAAAAGTTGTCCATTCTGTATATTATCTAACTATACCTGTTAAGCCTACCAAAATCAGTCTAGATAAATATAGACTATATTCTCATTCTCAGTCTCCCATTATAAGATTATACATATAGTCCTATAGAAATATATATACTCCTATTAGTAATACAGAAAAACACCTGTAATGCACAATCAAATGTTTATTTTCCGTACTTGATTCAGCTTTGGCAGTTTCATGAATCCCAGGGGCTTTGCATATTCAGACCACTTTGAGTATCATGCATTCCCACTAATATCCCTATAATGGTCTGACTCACTAACGACAGCTTTGCATCTACATAATGTTTGCATACTAGACCTTAAAACTTCATTGATCTCATTTAATTCATGCCAATTCATCCCATGCAGCCCGAGCCAACCTGTCAAATTAACCATCAACGTGTGTCATTAGACTTAAGTTAGCTAAAACTCAATCAACACAACAGATGTCCTGACTTGCTTATATATATATATATATATATATATATATATATATTATACATAAACTGAATGTCACCCATCAGCTACCAGTGCGGGTTAACGTTTGCTAACATACAACCAGGCGAACGGAATAAAAACGTACTGTTTCACATATAAAACGTACCTTTGACGAGCCGTTCGGTGGTGGATTGTTTATTCTGCTCCTTCCCCGACATCCTTCAGTGTTTCTCGGTAGAATAATTGTAATTCCTCCTTGTAGCTGAACCCAGCTAGTCGCGTTAGCCCGCTAGCTCGGCTAAGCTACTGACGTTTCAGTTCGCGAGGAAAAGAAGTCCTGACCGCTCCGCTGTTAGAGCGGGGAAACGGAGAAAGAGCGCTCGTCGGGGTCGCTTTGGTGAGATGCACGCTCAAACGGTGGGGGAAAGGGGAAGGGGGAGCCCACTGTAACGGCAAAGTTTTATTTTCTGCCGTGTCTGTCCTTCGGGTTTGCTCACACAGGCGACCCAGCTGCTGTCAATTTCTCGGAGGGAGTAGCGATGTCCGACTCGTGAACGAATCGTTCGCTTGATTCGGATCTTTTTTAGGGAATCGTTTGAACCTGGTTCGTTGACGAAAATAACTGAATCGGTTCTCGAGTCAAACGACTCATTGAACCAAGAACCGTCTCTCTTTTGGACGTGTCCTATTCACAATGAGCCAAGAACTGATGAGTGAGTTGATTTAAATAAAGTACTTATAACATTTGAACCATTCCTAATCACAGTAGCTGGAAATGTGTTTATGGCTTAATTGTAAGGCACTTCAATCAATCTGGACACATTAACAACTTTTTATTAAAACCCATAACAAAAATGGTAGTGATCTGTGTCTACAAATGGCTCAACGTGTTATATGCCACGCAGGTGTGGCAATACGTAATGACGTAAAAGAATCACTAAATATGGGTTGTTGAACTGGTTCTTTAAAATGAACTATTCAAAAGAACCGAGTCCAAAAAACGACTCAAGCTTCATCTCTATGAAGAAGGGGTGGCGGAGGGAGTGAGCGGCGCGCGACAATAAAAAGGCTCTGCACGAGATGTTGCCTGTTTTTGTCAAGCGACCACAGCGGCTTGTGTATAATAAATGCGTATTCTGGTTCGTGTTTACGCTCAAATTCTGTGTCTTTCTTCTTTCTTGTTTGATCCGCTGAGTCGCCCAGACTCCCTTCTTGCGGATTAAACTCTAATCCATAGTGCAAACGGATTTCCTACAACATGGCGGCATCTGCTCAGTACATACATTTGTGGGTAGTGTAGTTTTTAATCCACACCTAACGCTTTATGAAGTCAATAAAATGCATCGCTATACAATTATCCACTAGGATAATCCGTTTATCTTGACGTGTAAATTGTTTTATATCCAGACACACAAGCAGGTTTGAATTATGAATAGGAGAGAATTAATAAACAGTAATCCACCATTGTCACCCAGTGGTCAAATAGAGAAACGTCTGATTGTTTCATTGCTGACTTGAAAGGTAAAACTGATTTGAAAAAGTGTTTTTTGTTTGTTTTTTTACACACCACAGCATGTATACAGAGTACATTTAGGCTACTAACCCGTTAATCACATGAGTATAGGAAAAATATTCATTCATGAATATCCATTTAGGCTTTAGGTCAAACCTATTTTTTCCTTTTTGGTTATAAATCTGAATCAAAACCGTGCATAATTTTGTTGATTCATTCAACACACACGTAGCCATAAAGTGGGTATAGCCTAAATATGATTACGTTTAAAATATCAATGTATAATAAATCTAGCGCTGATTTGACAGTTAAATACGTTTAAATGAGTAAAGATTGCAGTGTATGAAGTGGTGACTATCTACAGGTAGGTTGCGTATCTTCAATACAGCTAATTTGGTGTAGGCTATTCTATGGAAAGTCTTTGAAGCCAATATTCATCAGCAGAGGGCGCTATGATTTTATACATGAGCGAAATTAATGTTTGGTTAGGCTACAAAATATATCTGGATATCCCCTCTCAAATTTGATATCATGCTGGAACATAAGTGACTGATGATTTTGAATTCTAAATACAACACACTGCAGAATCTATAGTTTAGTATGGGAAAGGTATTAAAACTAGAGAATTTACTCTTATTCTGATTATTATTATTATTATTGTAATTCTTTTGATACCATTTAAAATAGCAGCTTTAATAATAGCTAGATTTAATATAGAATATTAATAGCTAAAGTGAAAACAAAATCCCTGACCTGACAGTTGCTATGCAACAAAAAACTAGTTGTGTAGTGATATCGACGCTATATTGGCCAATCAGAAACCAGAACCAGTCGTTTCGAATGTTGCTTATGACTTTAGTATATATTAATAAAGTCATCATAAAGTAACTTAATACCCATATACTTCAAACAATACAGTTTGAGTGGCGTGGGCTGAAAGCATATTTTAATTTAAAAACAGTCTATTTTTAGCGTCTAAGGTTATCAGGGTTACTCGCAGGTTCACTCATAGTGCGGCTCTCAAAAACTACTAGCTCGTGTTTCTCAGCGGAACGAGGCTGAGAGAGAGTTCAGCGTGTGTTTCACATCTCTTCGGTTTTTCGTGTATTTGGTTGTTGCCGGACTCAGAGAGGTGGTAGGCACCATGAAGTTGACTGTACACCCCAGACGCGCAGAAGGTTTATTCACGCTCAAAGTATCCATACAGTGATGTTCACGACACATGGCGCTGCTGAACTGGTTTGGGCTTCCAGCGAGACCGAAATCGTCTTTCCCAATGGGACAACTGAGTTTTCCCCCACCGTAGTAACCACAGCGGAGCCCAAAAGTAATGAGTCTTGTGGGGAGCAGCAGACTCTGGACTTGGACTTGACTAAGACAGTGATCATTGGGATGATGCTCAGCACCATCACCGCGGTCACTGTGATGGGTAACACGCTGGTTGTGATTGCGGTGTGTGTCGTGAAGAAACTCAGACAGCCGTCAAACTATCTGCTTGTATCTCTGGCCATCGCTGATCTGTCTGTGGCTGTGGCCGTGATGCCCTTTGTCATTGTGACTGACCTGACAGGAGGCATCTGGCTGTTTGGGGAGGTTTTCTGCAACATCTTTATTGGGATGGATGTCATGTGTTGTACAGCATCAATAATGACATTGTGTGTGATCAGTGTGGATAGGTAAGTTCATAGAGTTCAAGATTCTTTAAAGGTTTTGGTCATTTTAAGAGAAAGTGGAATTCATAGGCTATTGGCTTGGCTAGTGATCGTCCTCTTCTGCAATAATCTGTTTTCTGCCATTTCAGACATGTGAAAATAATATGCAACAACATGTAATATGTAATAGGCCTATGCAACAAAAACCTAGCATGTATAAAAATATATAAAATCTTTATCTTTTATATATAAAATCTATATAGAAATTACATAAAAACTTATAACACAATAAAAAATAAGAAAAATGTATTAATGACTTAAGTAAATACTCTAAGCAATATTCACTGAAATAATTAGTGATAACATGTACCAATAAAACCTGTTAAAACTTGCCAAACCTGACATTCATTTCAATAAAAAATATAAAACAATTCAGAAAATAAATACAAATAAAATATAAAATAAAAATAAAAAAATCTAATAAATAATGATAAAAACTGTTAAAATCTACCACCTTAACCTGACCTTTATCCAAAAGCTATTGCGAAATAATATTTGTGATTTTTCTCCAACACACATATCTAGAGAAAAGAAGCATTTAGTACATGCGCTTCTAGGCTGTTAAGCATTGCATAATGTTTATTAACATTATTTTAATGAAAATTGAAAAGCATACGGGGCATTCAGTTGATTAATTTTTATAAAAATGAAAGACAAAAACTCCAGAATAATCTTAAATCAATAATCTGAACATTTAAAATGCTTCCATGTCATTTGAGACTGGACAAACTAGACTTTGAAGCTGCGTCTTGGTGTGTATGCAATTTTAATGGTGCTCTTTGATAAAGTTCTGAGCTGGAACCCCAGGAGGTGAGTACTGCATGCTGAAACACGCTGCTTGACTGTGGTAATTCGGTTGGGTGCTTTCACAAGTCTCAGTGATGAGCGCTGGTTCGACAACAACATGTATCCCCTGCTTTAAACCTAGGAATGTTTCTGGCATTTGTAGGACAGCACAAGGTGCCAATTTAGATGCATGCATGTGGAATAACCTCGGCCTGATAGTGCTGTTACATTTGCTTATATAACTTTTTTGTTAAATGTATTAGCATATGTACAATAAATGAATATTTCAGAGAGGTCAGATCAAAATATTGATATGATGAATATGGAATATGAATATGGATGTTTCATATATATATTTTTTTCACAGTATTAATCTATTATTTAATATTCTGCTGAGCAGCTAATGATTCATTTTTTATTTTTTTATATTTATGTATTTTTTGTTGGATATTATCTTTTTTTCTGCAAACACTCTTCCTAATTGTCATGATTTAAACAGTATTATTCAATGACCTTTGAAAACATTTCCTAGTCGTGGGCTGAGAATTATGCCTATGTTTAAAACAATCCTTTCACTTTGTTTCATGAGTGACTAAGACTGCAAAGCTACAATACAGTTTTAGGCTTTGACTCACAGCCCTAAAGATGAAGACTATTTCACTAACCTTTAAAGTTATACCATGACTAGTAAATTTTTCCAGTGTTGAAGATAAATAATTCACGGATTATAGTTGACTGAAGAAACGCACTCTTTTAAAGAGATTTGCAGCTTTGTGAAAAGTTTTCTCTGCAACTTTGAAGTCATAATTTAAGGCAACTTTAGGGTTTCATTTAGAAGAAAATGACAAGATACTAACTTGCTGCTGCTGCTGGAGATTTTTTAATTTTTCACTAAGGCTTTTCTTTTCAATAAAAGAGCTTTTCAACAACCTTCAATCAATTAATATGAATTGAGCAAAATAGATAGGTACGGAATTATATGGCGTATATATGATTTTATGTTCTTCAAGAGGGTATGACCGCATTGAAAAAAGATTGGTATAGGATTTGAAACAATCTTCACTCAGAAATTGCAAGTGAATTTCACAAATAATTTCGAGAAACAGCAAGAGTTTTATTTACAACGTCATTTTTTTTTGTATTTTGCAATGTATCCTCCATTCGTAAATGTGAAAGGGAAAAATGCAACACATTCCAGACGAGAGGTAAATTAGTGTAATTTATCATTATGAACAAATAAGACCTCTTAATAAAACACACAAAAAGGTTTGAAGTTCAGTAGATTATACTGAAAGTACAATTCTCTAATGATGTCTCATTTTCTTTGTTTCCAGCTACTGCAGTTCTCTTAAATTAATTAGCTTTGAAATATTTGATAGTTCAAGAGGCCTTTCATTACACATAATTGAACGCTGAGGTGCAAATTTAATAATATGGATGTAATCGACACCTTACCACCCATAACAAACCTTTCATATTAAGACCTTCAACTTTGCTTTGTTCTGTTTTTTTGCTTTTATCTGACCATCGTGCCACAGAAACTCTCAGTTTGTGCCAGCTTCACACGAACCTGTGTGAAGCTGTGAATCAATTCAATTCAAAACTGCTGTATTTCAATATTTCTGTGGCAATAACTGTATTACAACAAAACCTACCGAGTTGCCAACATGGGAGCTGCTTTCTAAGGGAGCACCCTAATTGTCATGGAATCTCATTTGGATTGCTACAAATGGCATACAAAAAAGACTTGACTTGCAATTGATTTCAATGTTTAATGTTAGCATGTTGCTAAGCTAAGAGCACAATACTATTAAGCATCAAAAACAGTATTGCTCTTGTTAACTTAAACTAAACTATTATTATTATTATTTTTTTTTCATTAATTAAAATTAAGCTGGAAAAAAACATCAACTCAAAAGAAATAAATGAATGGTGAAACTGTTGTATTAAAATAAATAGAGATATTTTAAAAACACAGAAAATTATAAAAACTTCAACTGAATTGTAAAAATATGAAAATAAAAGTTTATTTGAAATATTAATAAATAATACAACAGTATATAAATTATACTAAAAAATAACACTATTGAAAGTACTAAATTAAATATATTTAAAGACTTGTCTGCTTTCTGGAATTGCCTGCTCTGTGATGGACATCTTTGATTCTACTTATAATTTGGCCTGCTTTTGGAACTTGTCTTAAAAGGCAGAACAATTAAGTTTTGGAACAGTCAGAGCCCACTTATAATGCCTTAAAATACCCTACGTAGGCATCTCACTGCAACAGAAACGCTGAAATACTATACTCACCCACTGGCAAAGCTGCTTGCTGATCACACTCAGATTAAAACACATCCATTCATCAGTCTGACTTATTAAACTTCTGTTTAGTATTAGCTGCATTTGATTTATGCACCATCTCTATAGGCCACATAATGGAATGCAAAACATGCCTTCATTCAAACATTTTACTACCAGTGTCTGTCCTTGCAGTCCCTTAAATGTTTTGCTTTCCATTGCTTATGGTTCTCAAATCAATTCTGACTCATTAAGCGTCTCAGCATCTTCCGCTCATTTGATTGATCTTCCACAGTCAGCAGCTGCCTAATCTTGAGAAGTGCCCCAGACTACATTGTCCATCTCCAGTAGGACTTATAAACTGAGTACTGTTTTAATCCAGTTATTATTTCCTATTTCTGAGAGGCTTGTGCAAGTGTTCTGTATTTCATCCGGTATGAAGGGGGCACAAAGAGCAAACAGAAGTGTAGACAGTACTCAACATCAAAAGATGTCCAGCTGATATGATATCACAGTGTATTATGCCATGAAGAGGCTTTCAGTATCAGCAAATCATGAGTGGTGCCTTGCTAACAACACTAATACTGTTGGGCATATGAAGGGCTATTTGAACAAACCTAAATAGGCTATATCTAAAACATATTATATTTTAATTGTCAGGTGAAATAAGGTAAAGAGAGCATTTTAGAAACTAATGTGAAATGGTTTCATGGTCCAGTGATTTATTTGGAGTTTCTGTGTAGGTGTATGCAAGGTTTTAACCTTAAGTGTCCGATCCAATAAGTGTGTCTCTAAGCCTTTCTTTGATCAGAGGGATTCTCATGCATGAAATGAAAGCTTTTATTTTTAGAGGTGGGCAGGTGAATAGAGACTTTCTGCTTTAGTAGGTAAAGAAAAGCCAATGTACCGTATGTTACATTCAAAATTTAGACCTTTAGCTACGCTGTCTTTTGAAATGTTTACTGCAGTGAAATAGATTTTGATGAGTGCAGTGATATGAAAGCCTTAGAGAGTGTGATTTTTTTCAATTTCACAGATTCAAACTCATGTCATCCACATGAGCACCAAGGCTCAACGTGTCGGATTGCAATAACCAGAAAGTCACAGCACCAATTATAGCAGTTTAGAGGTGCATTTCTGTTTTGACGATAATGATGTGGACAATGAGATTAGATCATTTGTAACAGAAGTTATATGCCCAACTATAGTGCTTCTCAAGATAGAGATGAGAGAGATGCAGCAAGAAAGATTGCTAAGCCAAACACTACATATTCATAATGGGGAACATTATTAGAGTTTTTGTTAAGCTTTTGAAGCCTTCCAGAGTGAATGCGCTAATGCTGTCTTAAACTTTTTGACAAAGCCATCACATTGAACATCTCAATGCAAGTTTAATTTGCACCAAGAAACTGAGCTTTTTTTACAGCTGGCTCACTCACTGACTGTGAATGTATCAAATACCAACCAATCATACATGGTTCTAATATGTAAATTAATCCAATGGAGCTTCTGAAATTGCACACTCTTTGAGAAGGGTTTCTGCAGCTAAACTCTGCCAGAAATTTGACCTCAAAGGACAGAGTTGAGAAACCCTGTTCCATATATGTATGTATATATATATATATATATATATATATATATATATATATATATATATATATAGTATGAATGAAATGGAGCTATACATGTTGAAATGGTCATTTCAATGCCATTTACAATTCTCAAGGATCTCTGCAGAAGTAGATCATCTGGGTATTTTTCGTTTACATTTTTATGTTGTGAATTCAGACAAGCTAATGTTTTTCGCCCACTATGTACTAGTAGTGAAATACTATAGGCATATTCAGATGCAGGGCCAGTTTGACCAAGTTATCTATAGTTCCATGAAAAGGATAGTTCACCCAAAAATAAAAATTCTGTCATTAATTACTCCACCTCATGTCGTTCCAAAACCGTAAGACCTTTGTTCATCTTCAGAACACAAAATAAGATATTTTTGATGAAATCTGATAGCTTTCTGACCCTGCATAGACAGCATAGATGTTCAAGGCCCAGAAAGGTAGTAAGGACATTGTTAAATTATTCCATGCGATATCAGTGGTTCAACCGTTATTTTATGAAGCTACAGGAATACTTCTTGTGCGCAAAGAAAACAAAAATAATGATTTTATTCAATGATTTCTTCTCTTCCGGGTCCGCCTCGGATGCACGTTCGCGAGAGTACCACGATGCAGACGAAAGCACATACGTTGTGAATGCACATTGAAGTCTGAAGCAAAAGAGAAGAAATCTTTGAATAAAATCACGTATACACAAAGTAAAAATGGTTGTTTTAGGAACTGTTCACTGAATTGTTCTTTGTGGAACCAAAAATGGTTCTTCTATGGCATCACTGCAAAAACTCCCTTTGGTACCTTTTTAGGAGTGTTGTTCAAAAATCTTTTTGAGCAGAAAAATATCTACTTTTGTGGACTAAGTTACTTAGTTGGATAATCTGGCATGCCAGAGATTCAGCTGTGAACGCGACGTCTTTTCCACTCTGGTTGTTGGTGAAATTCAGGTCAGTAGGGATTTCTTGGGTCGGGTGTTTTTGAGGTATTTTGAGCCATATCTGGCATATTATGGGTTACTGCAGATGCAAGATCTTTGGGTTCAGTCGTTTTGAGGAATGCAGTTCTCTGCTAAAACACGTCATTTGAAGTTACCTCATTAACCGTGTTATCCTCTGTGTCCACAGATACCTTGGAATAACTCGGCCTTTGACCTATCCAGCGAGACAGAACGGACAGCTGATGGCCAAGATGATAATCGGTGTCTGGTTGGTATCGGCATCCATCACTCTGCCGCCGTTCTGCGGCTGGGCTCAGAACATCAACACTGCGGGAGTGTGTCTGATCAGCCAGGATGTGGGCTACACCCTCTACTCTACCGCTGTGGCATTTTACATCCCAATGATGGTCATGCTTTTTATGTATTACAAGATTTTCAAAGCTGCCCGCAAAAGTGGGGCCAAACACCATTTCACTGCACTTCCCCCAATTCAGAAGGCCTGTCTCGATCCAGCATTGGCCACCGTAGAGGGGCTCTGCATGCATGGGATGAAGAACGGCGCAGCTACTGAAGAGTTTTCCACCCTGTCCTGCCTCTTGAACCGCGAACGGCGGAGTGCTTCGATTTTCAGGCGCGAACAAAAGGCGGCCACTACCCTTGGGGTAATCATGGGAGTGTTTTCGTTCTGCTGGTTGCCGTTTTTCCTCTTCACCACAGCGCGGCCGTTCATCTGCGGCCTGCTCGGCAATTGCGCCCCCGTCTGGCTGGAACGGGTACTGCTGTGGCTGGGCTACACCAACTCGCTCATGAACCCTTTCATCTACGCCTTCTTCAACCGAGACCTACGTTCAACTTATAAAGACCTGCTACGCTGCAGATATCGAAACATTAATCGCAGACTCTCGGCTATGGGAGTGCATGAGGCCTTAAAGCTCTGACTTCTCACAATCTGTTTATATGATGGCATGGTGCAAATATATATCTTCTTGACTCTTCTACAAGTTAAAGGGATAGTTCACCCAAAAATGAAAATTCTGTCATCATTTACTCACCCTCAAGTAGTTCCAAACCTGTATGAATTTCTTTGTTCTGCCAAACACAAAGGAAGATACACTCACCTAAAGGATTATTAGGAACACCTGTTCAATTTCTCATTAATGCAATTATCTAATCAACCAATCACATGGCAGTTGCTTCAATGCATTTAGGGGTGTGGTCCTGGTCAAGACAATCTCCTGAACTCCAAACTGAATGTCAGAATGGGAAAGAAAGGTGATTTAAGCAATTTTGAGCGTGGCATGGCTGTTGGTGCCAGACGGGCCGGTCTGAGTATTTCACAATCTGCTCAGTTACTGGGATTTTCACGCACAACCATTTCTAGGGTTTACAAAGAATGGTGTGAAAAGGGAAAACCTCCAGTATGCGGCAGTCCTGTGGGCGAAAATGCCTTGTTGATGCTAGAGGTCAGAGGAGAATGGGCCGACTGATTCAAGCTGATAGAAGAGCAACTTTGACTGAAATAACCACTCGTTACAACTGAGGTATGCAGCAAAGCATTTGTGAAGCCACAACACGCACAACCTTGAGGCGGATGGGCTACAACAGCAGAAGACCCCACCGGGTACCACTCATCTCCACTACAAATAGGAAAAAGAGGCTACAATTTGCACGAGCTCACCAAAATTGGACGGTTGAAGACTGGAAAAATGTTGCCTGGTCTGATGAGTCTCGATTTCTGTTGAGACATTCAGATGGTAGAGTCAGAATTTGGCGTAAACAGAATGAGAACATGGATCCATCATGCCTTGTTACCACTGTGCAGGCTGGTGGTGTAATGGTGTGGGGGATGTTTTCTTGGCACACTTTAGGCCCCTTAGTGCCAATTGGGCATTGTTTAAATGCCACGGCCTACCTGAGCATTGTTTCTGACCATGTCCATCCCTTTATGACCACCATGTAGCCATCCTCTGATGGCTACTTCCAGCAGGATAATGCACCATGTCACAAAGCTCGAATCATTTCAAATTGGTTTCTTGAACATGACAATGAGTTCACTGTACTAAAATGGCCCCCACAGTCACCAGATCTCAACCCAATAGAGCATCTTTGGGATGTGGTGGAACGGGAGCTTCGTGTCCTGGATGTGCATCCCACAAATCTCCATCAACTGCAAGATGCTATCCTATCAATATGGGCCAACATTTCTAAAGAATGCTTTCAGCACCTTGTTGAATCAATGCCACGTAGAATTAAGGCAGTTCTGAAGGCGAAAGGGGGTCAAACACAGTATTAGTATGGTGTTCCTAATAATCCTTTAGGTGAGTGTATTTTGAAGAAAGTTTGTAACCAGGCTGTTTTGGAGCACCATTGACTTCCATAGTAGGAAAAAAATATACTAGGGAAGTCAATGGTGCCCCAGAACTGTTCTGTTTCCCACATTCTTCAGAATATCTTCCTTTGTGTTCAGCAGAACAAAGTGAATGATGAAATCTTTGAGTGAGTAAATGATGACAGAATTTTCATTTTTGGGTGAACTATCCCTTTAAACAGCACAGTTTGGAGAGAATTCACTGGGGATAACAATAATTCTGATTCACAAAAATGTTCTAAGATTGTAAAGTTTCCAACATAGGCTCAGTGGAAAATTGTCCCTCTACCCACTTACAAAACTCCAAAAATGTTTCTATACATGCAATTCACTGAAGAGAATATCAATAACTTTTATTCTTTTTTACACAAATTATGATTATAGGGTAGATCATTGGCTACTAAAGACTTGTTTTCACTAGGTTCCTTGCACAATACTATAATAAAACCTTGTAACAATTACATACGCACTTATATATATTTTGATGTTTGTCTCTGTGTATAGGCTGTTCTGGCATAGTTAACTTGCTCAATAGCCCACCTGGTACACTGAGTGATGCACTTACTATTCAGAGCACTTGGGTGTGAGTCCAGTGAAACTCAAATCATGATAAAAGAAGTGAGATAATTCATAACCATGCCAGTTTTTATTTCACATTTACTTTTGTTATCAAAATAGCTAAGGGGCGCTGCTAGACCCTACTGTACAACAACCTGGGAATTCAAAAGTGTGCTGGATGATGCGAAAATGTACCTACAATCTATGTTAGGAATGATTTTAGGTGGCACAATATTTTCAAAAGTGCTAGAACATTAAGTTTTTTGTTCATTTTTGAACATCACTTTAAAAGTGTTGTGAAACTCTAAAGAACCAGTGTACAATCACTTGGCAAAAATGTCTTCTCAGGGACATTTTTTTTCAGTGAGCTTGGGTTGAAAGTTTCTTGAACCCACATTCAACAAATCTTTTCCTATTTTGTACAATGTGCTTTTCACAGTCCGCTCTGTACAGTTCCAGCTTTCATGCTACATGGCAAGTTTATCCAATCAACCTTCTGTGATGCTATCAGCAATGGTTTTCATGTGGAGGTCAAAACATGATGCGAGTCATAGGGAGAGTAAAAGGGCCTTAATGCACAGTTAGATAAATATGTTGTGCTTGTGTAAAGCCTTGAATTTTTACACGAGATGATAAAATCTTGACAAGATAATATGGCCTTTCATTTTAACAATACAGCTATGAATTCATACACAATACCTTTGTATTGTGTATGAATTCACAATACAAAAAAGTAAATAAATAAAATTAAAGTAAGTAAATAATTAAAACAAGCAGTCATTTCAGCGTTTCTGTGATCAAAAATTTGATGGCTTGCTTCAGGTACTATGTAAATCTGCATGAATGTGTATTGCTTTATCAACCCTTTAAAATTGTCATTACATTTTTAATTTGGAAATTAAATGAGTAGATATTAGGCCCGTTTCACACTGCCTTATTGTCTTTTGTCTTAGAACTACACTTTTATAATGTACAAATATATTATTGTCTGTGTTTTAGTGTGTTTGCTGTAATGTAATCTGAACTGCAAAAGACACTGATTGACAAAGGGTTTCAAGAATTTTGTATAAAGTATATACATATATTGTGACAAGATGTGCTGTATATTTAGTTTAGAATTTGAACCTCAAAGTCAACATATTGTCAGCGAGCTTGTATCAGTTATTCTGCTTGTACATGCTGTGCACTCAGTGTTTGTTTTGGAATATGGTGTACAAATCTAGCTGTCTCAATACTCATGTTTTCTTAATAAACATTACCCTAATAAATATTCGATTGCACATGTATTTCATTAGCATACTCTTAGAAGCCCAAGTGTCTTGTTTACCATATGGTAAAGGTCTTGAATATATTAGAACTAATGTGTTTACTTCACATCTCAAGTCAGCATTTTAAATCTGACTAAAGGTGAAAACGGCTGAAATGCAAAATAAATACTGCTTTTATATAAAGTAATTAAAAATAATTTTATATCAGAAATAAATAGCAAAACATATCAAATAAAAATACATAAAAACTAGTGCTGGGCAACGATTAATTGCATCCAAAATAAAAGTTTTTGTTTACATAATATATGCATGTATACTGTGTATATTTATGATATATATATATATATATATATATACACACATACACACACACATGCATGCTATATATTTAAGAAAAATATGTTTATATATTAAATTTATTTATATATAATATAATATAAATGTAAATCCATGTGAATATTTTCTAAATATATACTGTATGTGTGTGTCTTTAGATATATATAATAAATATACATAGTACACACACACATATTTTATAAACAAAAACTTTTATTTTGGATGCGATTAATCGTTGCCCAGCACTAATATAACCATAATATTAAAAATAAATATACACATCAAATTTAGCCTAAATTGAATTAAACATTATATTGCAATAAATTATTTGAACTTGAATGATTAACAAACTTACATGCTACTTGTTTTTCAGTGTTGGTTATTTAATGCCATTGGTTTTTAGTGGATTTGCACCAGGACAAAACAAAATTTCTTATGACAATGGCTTGTGTTTTGTACTATTACAGCATTTCTCCTGTGCGGACCTACTACAAACACTGCTAAGCAACACCCAGGTGAAAAAAGTGTGGTGTGCTCTTAGCTTTTCACTCTGCTGCTTTTCAGCTGCTTTACCTTGATGGTCAATGTGAGTTTGCAGTCTGTATGTTACGCAACAAGAGTGTGTACAGCAATATAATGACAAGAAATGTCTTTCTGTTGAGTTATCAGCACCATACAATGTGAAGTCCAGTTTATGAAACAGATGACTCATATGAGCCATATATTTTCAGTGAATCAAACCATACCCCATGACAAATGCAGCCTTACTCCCAAAACAAATGACTCTTATGAACCCGGGACCTGTTTCATAAAACAAGTTTACCAAATAAGCCAGGGGGCTGTCCCATAAACCAAGATTAGAGTATAAGCCAGGCTTATTTCGGTTAGTCAGGCTTATTTTTGGTAGATTCGGTTTCACAAATCAAACTTAAAAAAGTTCAAACTCAGTTACCCCGGCAACTTATGCTGGCAAACTAACCTGGTCCGGAGCAGGCTAACTGTCAGGCTAAGCTGAGCTCCTATAACACTGACCAATAGGAACGCATCCATATTACCACTGACTCTCTCACATACAGTCAGTTGAATTTATTATCGGTCCAAAAATAAAAGTATACAGGAAATACACCTTAAATAATCAAATAAATAAAAAATAGGCTACAACCAACTGTATTTAATGTATTGTGCCCAAATATGTAGGCGAATGACATTTTAACATAGTTGCTACTTGTGCATGCAGTTGATCAGAAGTTTCTAGCCATGCAGCCTTTCTCTCTGAATTTATGACAGCTGTACCTTTTATGGTTATTAGAACATTAAAACATTACAATCTAAAATGGCTCTTTAAAGCATTAAAGCATAAAAACACAATCAAAAGTTAAAATCACTGAATTAAAAATGTAAATTTATAATAGAAATCAGAGTACATTTTAACTGATAAGAGGAACACACATTTAACTCATTTGAGCTAGTGATTAACAGTTGCTGCTATCATAAAAATACACTTATATGTAGTAAAATTCTATGTGTCACATTTAATGTCCAACAACAAATATTTTAGCAGAATGTATATTTTATTCAGAATTCTTGCGCTAGTATTCTATTCTGCTCTGTCTGTGTAGCGCGCATGCGCGCCGCAGCGCTCGTTCTCTCGCATAGGCCTCGCCCACTCCTGACAGCTAAATGGATATATTTGCATGGCTTTCTGACATTTACAGATGTAAAAAATATACCTGTACTGTTCTCTTTATACGTTTTGCTTTCCTAGCGTGTAATATAAATAAACAGCAAGCCAAACTCTGTTCAAGAGCCAGGATATGAGCACCTTGCTCCTTTATTAGTCCAATGTGTGATTTACACAATCAAACTCTGCGGCCATTGAACCGAGTAAAACTGTAAATGAAATGAAAGAAATAAAGTAAATTAATTATCAAAAGTGTAACAAACTTATCAGTTTAACAAGTAAAATGTATACAGATACATCGCTAACTCAGAAGCAAGTTATGAGCATTCTCAATGCAGGGCAATAGTGCAATTTGTAATCGGCAATCACAAACATCTTTGATTATATCACATCACCTTTAAACTGAACATACTCTTCTGCAATATAAACTGGACCGATTAATGATTTAAATGAACTTACAGCCAATGCTTTCGGCAGGGTTTAGAAGGAGGAGGATTAATTTAAATGTGTCACAAACATGTCAAGGCTTGCTGCGTCAGGAGTTTGCTGCTTTCTGTTAGCTAATGTGCGTGACTCGCGGAAACCCGTCAAAATAAGAGTCCTCACAAGAACTTACAAAATAACGGCAGGCAAAAATAAACTTATACAGAACATTAAAGTATCACGAAAATATAATATTGGTAAATGCAAATGTCTATCATAAATTGTACACAGCCTCTAACAGAGGCAGAACAATACCTGTGACGTATCAGTTATGCACTGAGGAAAACACAATGTTTCAAATGCGTTAAACAGCACAAATATTCGCTGTTTGCTATGGTGGATCGATTTGATCCATGATCGACATTAAGGGCTGCTTCAGAATAAGCGTCTACGTCACATTATCCTGACTCACTGAACCTGGATAGCATTAGTCAGATTGCGTGAACTTGAATTGTCGTTTATGGAACCGCTTTAGTCCCGATTGATTTGTTAGGTTATTTCAAGTCAGGTTTTGGACTTTAATCCCCGCTTTTCTTAGCGTCTTTTATGGAACAGCCCCCAAGTGAATCAAAACATACAGCGCGACTAGCCGATTCCACAAACAAAAGGCTCTTATGATCCAGTTCTTTTTAATGAATCATTGCCTGATTTCTCTTAAGATCCATTTTTTTAGTGAATCAGCTCGATTCCAGATCTAGTTTTCTCTAATCAATCCACCTGGAACACTGCTCTGTATAGTATTAGCAAAAAGAGACGGTTTAATAAGAAATTCTTTGAAAATATGAAATGCTTTTAATAGGTATTCCCAAATGAATCGGAAAAGTGAATTGTTTCAAGAGATTACGAATCAAACTGATTCTGACCCCATATTAGATAGCTCTACCTCCTATTTTTCAGAAGAAAATTGGTCATGCTAAATGATAAGTGTAGTGAAATATGTTTTCCCTTTGGTGCAGAGCGTGAAATATCACAGCTGCTTCACAGAGGCTCTCATGAACCAAACCACACAAACATCTAGAGTTGTGATGACGTTGCAAGATGCATCATTTAGCGCTAAGAAAATAGTGCAAGCGTGCTGCTCAGTATAATCACATAACTTTTTTGAGTGCTGCTCAAGGCCTTTTGCACACTTCCACTTGTGTACTGAAATGTAAGTTCTGAATTAAAGCCTCTCACTTGAGGGTTTGCCATCTGTCCTGGTTTCTCCATCCCACAACACTGCTCCACTGAAGTGACAGCTTCTACCATCTGCATTTCCTCCATAGCCCCCTTCTGGGGGATAAAGACACCTTGAACTTCAATTAACCTTAATCTAGCATATGAAGACTTTCATGGGGGTTTATGCGGTGCATTAATGCTTTGCGTTATTCAAAAGCTAGCAAGAAGACCAGCTGAAGTTATCAGATACGATATAAGGTTGCCTGTTTTTGCACCATCATCAAGTTCTGCATCACAGGAAATAAAAAATGAGATGAGACGATGATGAGATTTCAAAGTCTTTCAACACATAAGTGAAACGTGAGTAGAATGAATTTAAGTGTAAAACACAACACAAAGCCATGCTTATATATTAGTCACACCTAATAATGAGCAGACAATTATTTAAATTAAATTAAAATGAATTTACATTTTTGAGTAAACTTCACTGCTGGGCTAATTTATTTGAATTTAATTTGAATAATTTAAGTTCATTTTAAATTATTTTTTGGGTCTACTTGATTTCTGTAGGCTAATTTAATTTAAAATACACAGATGTATTATATGTTATGTTTATGACTCATTATATTAATTAATTATATGCGTTTTATTTTATTTTAATTTATATTAAATTATGCTTTCATTCATTTTTGTGTCTACTGGACTACTGTAGGCTAATGTAATGTCATTTCATTTAGTTTAGAATTCACAGTATGTATTATGTTTATGCCACATTATTTTAATTTATTTTATTTGAAATTTAAGTTCAATTTACTTTTGTATCTATTTGTCTATTGTAATTTAATTTAAAATCCCCAGTATGTAAGTGGCACATATATAACATTATATTATATTAAAATATATTAATTTATTAAATGTGTGTTTTAATTGATTTTAACATGCTACATTATAATGAGTGACGTGGTCGCTATCAAATGAACATTAAGTGAATTATTAAATTCAAGCCATGCACTAATTGAAATTAGATCAAAGCGAAAGGGGCAAAACTTCAAAGTAGTATTAGTTGGAATTAATGCTGCTTTATGGAAAATATCAGGCTTTACTTGCAACTTCTCATATCGTCTGAACCCATACAGCCAAAGTTTCATTAATTGTCATTCATTTCCAAAACCCACACTCATTAACATGCTGCGAAGACATGAAATGCTCCCCGCGTTTCTAAGCCATGTTAAAGATAAGCACAATGGAGCACTGGGTAAAACGAACTCGCTGTTGAACCTGGCCCCCTCAGATCCGGCTGTACAGAAGGTGCTGTATTTTCTGAGCACTTGGCTTCCCTGCGGCGATCCTTTGTCTTGATCTGACTCATAGGTGGTCATGTGACCTGTCTCCAGTGATTCTATTGTGAGAGTAAAACAGCTAGAAGCCCATTTAGACCTCCAGAAAGTGAAAGGCATGGCAGCAAAATCTAATGACCTGATGGGCCACCTGAGGTTTGCCTCTCTAATCACACAATGGAGATCCGCAGCAGAGCTCCACATGGTCGGTACCGATATAGTAAACTTCAAAAAGTCTGCTAAAATTCAACATTTGGACATCTAACATCCACTTGTGTCTTCTTACCTTTCTTTAACTTTAATGCGTAATTTTATTTATTTATTTTTTTGCTCTATTATGGTACTTCAGGCATTTTTTGAAAATGTATTCCTATATATGTTCAAAAACTATTTCTGCAAGTATTTAATGTGAAAGATAGTCTCAGAATAGACACTTCTGGCAGTCATGGGCCTGCCATAGAATGAGGTAGAATCTGGAGCAACTTTTATTAGAATTAAACACTGCTTGTGTTCAATGAAAAAAAGACACTTAATAAATCACAAAGGAAAACACTTTTCTTTTTTCAAGTTGCAGTGTCTGTTATTCTTTAAATTTAAAAAAATAAATAAATAAAAAAAAAAAAATTTAAAAAGACAAATGGAGTTAAGCTTTGTAATGTCCTCATTTGTTGATTAAAATCAGTGAATACTTGGCACAATGAAAGTTCCCTTTTCTATCACTAAGATGGTCATTATTTTATCATATGCATTGAAAAAACATGCAAATTAATATAGTCAAATAAAAGCAATAAATCTAAATAATACAATAACCATCAAATAATACATATTTAAAAAAAATTATAAAAAGAACAAAATTTGACAAAATTAAACAATGAAATATAATACGTTAAAAATAAATCTAAAACAAATTAAGTACAATGTACTGTGTAAATGTACACTACTTTTTAAAAGAAAAAAGAAATTAATTTTATTCAGCAAGGATGCTTTGAATTGATCAAAAATGTCAGTAAAGACATTTATAATGTTACAAAATATTTCTATTTCAAATAAGTGCTGTTCTTTTGAGCTTTTATATACATTAAAGAATCCGTTAAAAAAAGTATCACGGTTTCCACAAAAATATTCAGTAGCAATAGAATAGAATACAATATATTTATATTTCTATATAGCTTCTAATAGAATATATTTATTTTAAATTGTAATAATATTTCACAATATTACTATTTTTACTGTTTTTGATTAAATAAATGCAGCCTTTGTGAGCATAAGAGACTTTCAAAAGCATTTAAAAATATCTTTGAACGGTAGTGTTCAATTTAACAAAATGCATGCGTGTTTTCTGACATGAAGCTTTTATTTATTTTTTCAACATTACACCATGTTACATAAAAACGGTGATGAAACACAGAACTATGAACAGACACATAATCGTTGGACAGTCTCCATTGTAAGCGTGCAATGCATGATTCGATAACACCTATGCCATTTTAAAAGACACTGCAATGGAGGCCAACTACTAAAGGCAGTAAAAACGCAAGTATGCATCGACAAAAGACATTCGAAATCCAAAAAAATGGAGTGGCTTTGTGTGGAAGCAAAGATCTTCTAGTGTTGTTCAGTAATTACAACCTAAGCACCAACAGCGAACTAGAACCCAAAGCCAGAGCTTACCAGCAAGCCTGAGCTTAGATATTTCATATTATTCCACAATACAACACTGTTGCTATTAGCACGAATAGAAGTTGTATATCGCAGTGCTTTTATCGGTAAAACAGAATAAATTATGAAAACGTGTCCATGCATTTTTTAATGAATGATGATGAACATTTAAGTTTTGCTAGATGTTAGAAATGTTCATCTAGTGATTGTTAAAGCTGAACTTTTCCATATCGACACCAAGAATAAATAAAAATACCACGATGTATGTACAGTGCCATATGTGTTTGGAAAACAATAAATTAATTTTAAAGTGGAATATTTGTGAACACGTTAAAAAAAAGGTGATGTTTACGATTAAAACTTTGTGTAAATATATAGGCCTATTATTATAAACATCTCTGGGCACTTTAAGAATTTGAAATAGATGTAAGGCGTAAAGAAACGGCTAGAGCAGTTTATGAAATTGATATTCCATCACTAATAATCCGATTTTTCAGGTATGGAGCGACTGTAGGGATGCGCGAGTCTTCATTCTGTCTTTATTATGTACACCAGAGACGTACAGAGACTGCTGTATATGTGAGTGAAATAACATCTGGTAATGCGGCGTCATCTTCCTTGCTTATCGTCAAATGTCTGCATAGCATCCGTATTAGATTAGAGTGGATATTACTGGCGTCTCTGGAGGGCGAGGGGTTCAGTGTCTAAGTCCAAATGTCCAAATGTTAGAAAAGGGACACTTTCTTCTTCAGGTCGTTCCGCTTCCATAGTGACAGACGATCAAATTCTGTGATGGACATTCCGAATAAGCTCTGGAATTCCTCTGGAGACAGATGACGCTTTAAAAATAAAATAACAACAATCGGTCGGTTTCTATGTGCAGTCAGAGACAAAATCCTATAGAGGACGGGGAAAACATCTTAAAGAACTTAACTACAGCAAATAATAGTTAAGTGACAGTGACCATGCGTCACCATGTCAATAAAATATTTAAATTTTTATTTGTTTGTTTGTTTGTGATAGGAATATTTGGGGAAATGCAACAATAAGATATTATTGTTAATAATAATAATAATAATAATAATAATAAGCTATTTGTGAATATTAAAATTCATTAAATTTTTTGGGGTTAAAATGAATTTGTTGAGTGTTTGGAAACAATAATAATAATAATAATGAGGAACTATTTGAAAATGTTAGAAAATATTAAGAAATATGTATTTATATTTTCATATTTTATTCAAAAAGAAATATGAACATATATTCAATATTTTTACGTTTCATAAAATAAATACATATTTAAAAAAAAATGTATTGTTGCTGTTATTCATATTTTTGTTATTGTATTTTCTAGGGATGCACCGATACCACTTTTTCCAGTACTCGCCCGATACCGATACTTTTATTTTTGGTACTTGCCGATACCGATACTGATATTTTCATTGCATTTGTACATTTTTTAAATATTGGGTACAGAAACCAAAAGAGTATGTATAATGTTAATTGGTTAACTTCATTTATCAAATAAATACAGTCAAACCAAAATTTATACAAACACCATTAAAATTTCTAACATTATCACGGTTTATTCGCTTAGTTTAGAAAATGGTAATAAAATATGACAAGAACTCAAGAGTAAAACCGTGTATGAACAAATTCAGCTTGATAATGTCAGATAACTTTGATAGAAAGGTACATAATGGATTACAATCAACCAAGAATTATTCAGACAGCTGTTATTATGACAATATTTACACAACTATCAATACTCTGCCGGGCCACCCTTAGCCTTAATGACAGCCTGTAGTCTCCTGGGCATGCTGTAAACCAGGTTCATGCAAACCTGAACTTCAGTTGTTTTCCCAGACTCGGTCTGAATATTTTTTTGTCCCAAATTTGTATCAGTTTTACTGGTAGTCCAATGTATGAAGAATTTTTGAAGAGTTATAATATGTCAGTTTACTTTATTTTGATTTTACTGTATAATATCTTCGGTTATTTTCACACTTAATTATGCCCATTAAAATGTATTTTACAAGTTTTTGTTACTTTCACTGTTATTTTTTTTTGCTCTATGGTACATCATCTTTAATTTAATATCATTAGAGCTGCTCCATTGCAGCGGTTCAGTACTGTAATTACGCGTTTTTCTGTAATAATGCAGGGAACCACTCGTTATAAATCTCCTAACTGTGATATTTTAAGGAAATAAAAGTTGCTTTTTTTCATCTGAAACGTGCTGCAATTTATATTTCAAAGCCATTCATATAATGCATAATCACTCATGAAGCAAGCAAAACACGCGCAACGCGCGCACGTATTTGTTCTGGTGCAGAATGAGAGGGACAAGTACAGAACATAGCACATAAGCTGTTAGTTTCACTTTCGCCAGAATGTCGTGTATGCTTAAGGTTGAAAATCAATGATGGTTTATAGTGAATACCCCTATAAATTGTCTTATATTTATGATTTAGTTTTAAGCCAAATGATGCGTGTGCCAAGTGAGCGAACATCAATAAAAATCACACAAAAGAAGTGCGCGCACACTCTCTCTCTCTCTCCCACTCTCCCTACCGTTAAGTAACTCGTGTGTTGTTTTACTTATTTGTTATTGACATATCTGACCGAACTACAAACTATCAAGTGATGTCTGTGAGAAAGGGATATTCGTAGCCCATCAGCTCGCGCACATCAGCTATACAGGCGTCAATACTGAATGTTTAACATTAATTTCATTGCATGCATATACTTAGTAGACATCCTTAATCTCTAATAACTCCATTCTGCTGTCTGTTGTTCTGTTGTCTGTATTTCTTTGTCTGAATATGGCAGTTATCACATGTTGTGTGGTATAGGCGTTTGGTATCGGGCATTTTAACGAGTACGAGTACAGGAGCGGATCCGATACTAGTATTTTCCCTCAAACATGCAATATCAAATAAATAAATAAATCTGTTTATATGTTCAGCTATTGTATAATAATAATAATTAACTATTTGAAAATATTAAAATACATAAAATATTTAACATTTATTTATATATTTGAGGTAGGAGTGTTTAGAAAACATAATAATAATAATAATAATAATAATAATAATAATAAACTATTTGAAATAATAATAATAATAATATATAATAGTTGTTGTTTTTCAAACACTCAAACAAAAAACAAACAAATGCACATTTTCTAATGATGATTATTATTATTATTATTTATAAAATGTAATAATAATTATGATTTATTATTCATATTTTATTAATAAAACAATATTATAAATAATTATTTTTTGCTAATTCTTTTGGGCATATAATGGCAAAGAAACTCAAGTACATTAAGCTGTTACATTAACATAATTTTGTCTTTCTTTCTTTGGTTAACTAGTGCTTATTTGTGACTTACCTCTAATCTGGTCCTGTCAACACCTGGAGGAAGCTTACTGCGCCCTCTGTGGGTTACAACCAGCATTTCATATGGATATATCTGAAGGGAGATGAGATTTCATTACATTTTGGTAACATTCTATGCGGTACTCGTCCTTTTTGATTGACTGGACACAGTAAACAGGCTGTCACATATCAGCGGCTTGCTCAAGGGAGAATGTTCACTACACAAACAACCTCCAAAGTTTTCACTTCGATATTGTCTTCATGGATGGCGTCATTGAATTCTGCATTCAATAGATGTGAGGCTTAGAAGCAACATGGATGTGAGTGAATATATGGCATGGGGTTAGAAGAAAGAAGCAGAACATGAAACTTTGGAGGGTCTCGTAAAATCTGCCTCACCTTCTGTTCCAGAATACTAGGAAGAGAGCTTCCTCTGTCCATTCTCCCACTCTGTGAATCGCCATTCTATGAAGATGCCACCCCAGCCCACGAAAAATGCCCGCCCCCGGGACAAAGGAGATCAATATGAGACAAGTACATTTACATCCATAATAATGAATCAGCCTCATTGGACTCATTATTAAGTGTGCAAACAGTGTGTGGAGATCAAATGAGTCTGAAGCCATGAAAGGATTGTAGGCTAATGTCAGGGTAAAGATACATTAGTTGCAGGAAAAGGATGTGCTTTCCATGTCAGAGCCTATTAGCTGCTGCTGGCATATTAGAAAACCAAACAGCCATGCTTGTGAAATCAAATAAGCAAAGACTTCTTACCTGTACACCTGAGGAATATAGAAAAAAAAACATTATTGGAAATATTCAGAAAAATACAGTGACATTAAACAAATATTTTCCTCATATTTGTGGATTCTCACTCAAATTGGTAAGCTGATAACAGAAGTTATAGCAGAAACGTATATAAAAAGAGAATTTTATACCCTGCTTATGTATACTACATTTTTTACCATACCTGTTTTTGCTTTTCCATTGTCTGTGGAGGTGAAGTCTGCAGATTGCAGCTAATGCATGAAGAGAAACACACATTACACACACACAAATTATATATATATCTCTTATATCTCTTCATTGCAGCTAATGCATGAAGAGAAACACACATTACACACACACAAATTATATATATATATATATATATATATATATAGCTACAGGAACATCTTAAACATCAGCTGACATGATTGCCACATGATTGGCCCATCTTTAAAAGGGTCATATAAAACTCAATCTTGATATTCGGAAATAAAACAGTGTATGCAGTATGTAAACAAACATAACTCAGAATAAAAAAAAGGTTTGTTTCCAAATCTACTATAATTCATTCATTCATTAATTCTAACCAATCAAAACAGTATTGACATATTCAAATTTACATACACTTTTAAAGGTAGAGAGGCAAAAAAGAAAAAAGTGGGTCAGAGACATCTAAGGGTCAGAGAGATGGTGAAAAACGTTAATAATATTTAATATGACAAATAAAAATGTATGAAATAAATCAGTAAATAAAGACTACATGTTATTTATTACAATAAATATGAATTTTCATGTTTAATATTACAAATAAAAATTAAGATTTTAATGAGTAAAGAATAACTGTTTTCATTATTAGTGAATAATGTTAATAATTAATATTTTTAATTGCCATTTTTAATATAGCAAAGAAACATATTTATCAGTAAAGGAAAATAAAATGTATTTTTTACAATTATTAATGCAAATACGTAATATTATTCATTAATATTCACATTTAATAAAATATTACAAATAAAAATGTATGATATTAATTAGAAAAAACTGTTATCACAATTAATGTTAATCAATAGTATTAATTAATATTATAATTACAAATTAATATATATATATATATATATATATAAGTAAAGAAAGACTACATTATTACAATTAATAATGTTAATTATTTAAGTTACATATTTATGATTACAAATAATATTTTCAGTAAATAATTAATATGATCAATATTCATGTTTAACAACAATAGTTTTAGAATATTTATGAATTTTACATTTTAAACAAACAAACAAAAATCAAACTTAATAGGAAAAGTCATATGATTTTTAAAATGTAATATACTCCTGTTTAGATGAATCTCTCTTACCCTCGTGAGGCCTGTTCGACTGCAGGGAGGTAAAGAGGCGGATTTAGTCGCACTGGCTGATGATCCTGCAATGAATGAGAATGAAACACTTAATTAGAAGCACAAATACATCCCTCAATAGACTTTCTATTCAACGCAATTCATTATTTGAACACTGGGTGTCCTCAGTGACTTGCTGGTAGGAGCAACACGCATTAGACCGGTGGTCTCAAACTCAATTCCTGGAGGGCCACAGCTCTGCAGAGTTTAGCTCCAACCAGCTCCAACTCGCACCTGCTTGGAAGTTTCTAGTGATCCTGAAGAGCTTGATTAGCTGGATGAGGTGTGTTTGATTAGGGTTGGAGCTAAACTGTGCAGAGCTGTGGCCCTCCAGGAATTGAGTTTGAGACCAAGACGCTTGATACAAATGAGCACCATGCAGCACATATATATATACAATCTTAAAAATAAAGGTTTCAAAAGGTGTTTGTTGCAGTGATGCCACAGAAGAACCATTCTAGTTTTCTCAAAGAACCTTTAGGTGAAAACAGCTCTTAAAAATCTAAAGAACCTTTTTTTCCCCCACGATAAAGAATCTTTCATTGATTGAAGTTTTCCTTGTTGTTAATGCTTCTTCATGGAACCACCATTAATTTTAAGAGTGTAAACTATAATATATAATGTCTTTCAAATGTCAATAGATTAACTGAAAGCACTAAGACTAAAACAGACATCACATACCCAAAAGTATGTTAGTCCCATCTGGCAGCGAACGTGTTTTTCTGCGGATGAGCACTGATTTCTCAATTTCCTCCTTCAGGATCAATTTGCCCAAGTTGGACTGTATCTGAAAAACAAACAGCCCAGTCATGATTAGCGAGCTCCATTAAGCGCTGGCCTCATGTTGTGTGTGCGTATCCTTCCAGCACTGCCTTCAAACAAAACACTTCATCATCCAGCCTTAGAGAAATATTCCCAGCGCAGCGGCTGATTTATGTAGACAGAGAAGGATATTAATCTCAACAGTATTGATGTATTGATGTCCTGTCATCACCTTCTGAAGTTCCTGTTCCTGGAGTCTCTTTGCATCTTCTGTCAGATCCTCAAACTCATCGTCCTCGACTGGCTTTCCCTGCTCAGCTGCCTTCTTCCTCCACTCGATCTCTGTGAGGAATTGACAGTGTATGAGCGAGTCAATTTTTATTCATAATTAATATTACAACAATACTAGAATACTACAATATAGAATTCCACAATAAAATGCTATAATATACACTGCCCTCCAAAAGTTTGGAAACACCCCAACCTTCCAACAAGACAATGACCCCAAGTACACTTCCAAGCTGCGCAAATCCTATTTGGAGAGGAAACTGGCATCATGTCTGTCATGGAATGGCCTCCCCAATCACCCGACCTCAACCCAATTGAGCTACTATGGGAGGAACTGGACCGTGATGTCCATAAGAAGTGTCCGACCAGTGTGAATCATCTTTGGGCAATCCTTCAGGAGGCGTAGAGTAATATAAAGTATCAAGTCAATGTTTTAATAAACTGACAGCTCAGATGCCCAGATTATGCAGAGCTGTAATAGCTGCTAATGGTGGATATTTTGATGAAAATGTAAGTTTTTTCATAGTTAATTAAAAAGGATTCATGCCAATATTGTCCAAAACCCCACTTTTCCAGGGTGCTTCCAAACTTTTCGAGGGCACACATATATACATTGCTGCAGTTTGGAATTGAACTGCTGGTTCGTTTGGCCAGAGGAGAACTTTGGCCAGAGGATCAATGCTAATCATGTCAGGATTGTGGACTGTTTTGTGTGTGTTTTGCTCCCCGTGTGACCCAGTTTCCCCATGTTAATTTGATCCCAGGTGTGTCTCCTTAGTTCCCTGATCATCCTATGTTTAAAAGCCCCAGTCCTTCTATGAATGTTTGTCGGTCGTTGAATTGTCATCCCTGTCCGTGATGTGTTTCCTGTGCCTCCCATGCTCCTAGTTGGATTAAAGATTCTCGTGTTTGTGAATTCCTCGTCTCCTGGTCTCCGTGTCTTCGTGCTCCCGGGCAGAGGTGTAACAGAACGACCGACCCCATACCGAAGACGAGTTCACCGCTCAGGATGCTTGAGCTTGTGCCCGTCGTTTGCGGGGGTTCACGCCGCCGTTCGCGGCTCGCCCCTGCCCGTTCTGCGTGGGCTGTTGGGCTGCCTGTCGCGGCTTACCCAGGCCACCCGTTTTGGGGAGAACGGGTCGCCATTCGCCGCTCGCCCTTACCCACCGCCCAAAAGAAATTCGTCCCGCCTGAGACGGCGATGAATGTTCCGCCCGCGGCGAGGAGGATTCCGCCGCAAGGGGCGATGAACGTTGCGCCGTCCGCGCTGAAGAGGATCCCGCCGCCTATAACGGTTCACCCCGAACCACCGAGGAAGGAAAGACAGGTGCCGGTAGGGATTTTGATTGAGTTTGAGGGCATGTCAGTCCCTCCAGTGCCTGCTCCTCGCCAGTGCCATCCAGTGCCTGCTCCTCGTCTGTGCCCTCCTATCCCTGCACCTCGCAAGAGGGTACCGTCCAGCCCACCTTCGTCTCCGCTGGTTCCGTCCAGCCCTCCTGGGTTCCCGCTGGTTCCGTCCAGCCCTCCTGGGTTCCCGCTGGTTCCGTCCAGCCCTCCTGGGTTCCCGCTGGTTCCGTCCAGCCCTCCTGGGGTCCCGCTGGTTCCGCCCAGCCGTCCTGAAGTCCCGCTGGTTCCGTCCAGCCCTCCTGAAGTCCCGCTGGTTCCGTCCAGCCCTCCTGAGTTCCCGCTGGTTCCGTCCAGCCCTCCTGAGTTCCCGCTGGTTCCGTCCAGCCCTCCTGAGTTCCCGCTGGTTCCGTCCAGCCCTCCTGAGTTCCCGCTGGTTCCGTCCAGCCCTCCTGAGTTCCCGCTGGTTCCGTCCAGCCCTCCTGAGTTCCCGCTGGTCCCGTCCAGCCCTCCTGAGTTCCCGCTGGTCCCGCCCAGCTCTCCTGAGTTCCCGCTGGTCCCGCCCAGCTCTCCTGCGTCCCCGCTGGTCCCGCCCAGCTCTCCTGCGTCTCCACTGGTCCCGTCCAGCTCAGCTCTTCCCGAGCGCCCCCAAGTGTCCGCGCTTCCAGAGCGCCCTCCAGTGCCGGCTCCACGCACGTGCCCTCCAGTGCCGGCTCCACGCACGTGCCCTCCAGTGCCTGCTCCTCGAAGATCCCCACCCTCCCACCCACTCCTGCCTCCTCCACCGCTGTCGTCTGGCAGCCCCCCCGCTCGCCCTCAGCCCTCTATCGGTACGGTGCGAGCCCCGTGGGTCTGCCATCCTCCAGCGTTGCCGGGGCTGGAGTATCCCTTACCTCCGCCTCCAGCCTCCGAGGCCCGGACTCTGCCTCGGTCCGTAGACCCAGTGGCTCCACCTCGGCTCCTAGCTCCCTCGCCTCCACCGTCACTCCTCGATCCACCAGCTCCACCGGGCTCCCTTGTCCCTCCGGCTCCGCCTTGGTCGGGCGTCGACCCGCCATCGCCTCTGGACTCCTCTCCTCTGGCTGCGCCTCGTCGCTCCGTCCCACCGGCTCCGTTGGGCTCCTTCCTCCCTCCAGCTCCACCTTGGTCCTCAGTCGCTCCGGCTCCGCCGCGGATCTCCGGGTCTCCGCCTCCACCTCGGTCACCAGAGCCCTCGGCTCCACCCTGTCCCCCCGGATCCTCGGCATCACCCTGGCTCGTTGGCTCTCCGTCTCCGCCTCGGGCTCCTCCACCACCTGCTCCGCCGCCGTTGCTCGGCCCCCTGGAGTCGGCGGCCATCCCTCCTCCATGGCTCCTCCCTCCGTCGGCTCCACCTTGGGCCATTTTCATGGCTGTGGCCTGGGTCCAGCTGAGCGCCTCCTGCTCCGGGTCCCTCCTGTCTCTTCCCTGGCTCCTCCCTCCTTCGTCACCGCCTTGGCCTCTGTCTGCCGGCCCCCTCCAGGGTATCCGTCCTCCTCCTGAACCGCCTCCCTAGTTCCCACCCGCCCCTCCCCTTTGGATGTTTCTACGGTGCGAGGACGCACCTTCCGGGAGGGGGGCGATATGTCAGGATTGTGGACTGTTTTGTGTGTGTTTTGCTCCCCGTGTGACCCAGTTTCCCCATGTTAATTTGATCCCAGGTGTGTCTCCTTAGTTCCCTGATCATCCTATGTTTAAAAGCCCCAGTCCTTCTATGAATGTTTGTCGGTCGTTGAATTGTCATCCCTGTCCGTGATGTGTTTCCTGTGCCTCCCATGCTCCTAGTTGGATTAAAGATTCTCGTGTTTGTGAATTCCTCGTCTCCTGGTCTCCGTGTCTTCGTGCTCCCGGGCAGAGGTGTAACAAATCATTAGTAATTAAATTGAATAATTAATATTCATATTTCATGTTACAATAATGTCAAAATACTACAATATATTACAAATAATATAATTTACAATCATAATAAAAACAACAACAATAATAATCAATGAAAGACTAAATATAAATTCTTATAATTAATAATGTTAATAATAATTATTATTAATAGTACTGATTGATTAGTGTATATATATATACACACACACACATATATATATTCAATATTACAACAATAATTATTAATAGTACTGTAATAATATAATAATTCATTATATTATTATTATATTACTGATAATGTTATTATTATTATATTATGTAAAAATATAATTATTATTAATAGTACTGAATGATTAGTATATAACAACAATCATTTTAATATTACAATATTATTAAATTACTACAATATAATATTGTAATATTGTATGATTAAAAAAAAAATAATTATTAATCAGTGGAGAAAGACTACATTTAATTAATTTGTATTTAATATCACAATTATTACTATTTTTATACTATTATTATATTATTATACTAATAATATTCATATTTATTATACTACATTTTAAATGCATATATGCTAAAAAGTTAATAATCTCGGATTAATTCAAGTTAATCAACTCTGCATGCTTCTCTAAAGCCGCAATAGTATCAGGGACATTACATTTCAGTAACTTCTCCTTCAATACGCAGTGATGTGGAGTGGGAGTTTGGACCTGTAAAATGTGACTGTGGGAGGGGCTACAGAAATATGAAGCTGCTGAGCATTTACCCATAGTGGCTAGAGAGGGTGGACAGGGCCAGTACTCTGTCTCTATCTTCGAAGGCTGGTTGGGGTCAGGCGGCTGGGCTGCTGGGAACTTGGAGGACTCAATGATGACATCATGTTTACTATGAGACGTTCCCGTCTGTCCGTCTGAGGACAGAGACATCAAAACATCTTTCAATACACCCTGGAAAACCAACAATCCCTCAGGAGAGTGAGGTGAAGATCACCAACTAGAAAACAATAAAAGAACAAATACCGTGTTTGTAAATTGGTGGCTTCTTATAGATGTTGGTGCCACTGTCTGAAACATAAATGTGCATGTACAGTTACAGCTCACACAGGTTTGAATGATTCTGAAAGGTGTGATTGTGCTGTGAAGTACCCGGCCTGTGGAAGTGCTGCATGAGGCCTTTGGAAGCAGGGCTGATTTTGCGGAGCTGCACCGTGGAGCCCATGTTGGAGTCTCCTGGAGAGCCCTGCTCTGACCACTCCTTTGACTCTTTTGAAGCAAATATCTGAAGATACAGGGGAACTGCATAAACCTTCTGTTATTCTGGAATGCTAATGATGAAGCACTTGATTATGGTGACATAAATTCACATTTCAGTCCTGGCCTAAAGAGTGGGCATAATTTATAACACTCAGCATGTTAACAGAAGCCAGACCATCATATTTCACTGCCTGCATCAATAATATGGCAATGCAAACTCATGCCTTACTGTAAAATATGCTGAGGGAGGTCAGCAGCATAGAATGCCATTTGATTCCACTGTTCAGTGTTCTAGTTAGTTTAAATGTAGTTAATTAAGAAAGTGCAATATTAGAATTCTGTCTGATACAGATATGCTGTAACAGTATGAATTCAGATTCATATTCAATACTTAAAAATATTAGAATGTAATACAATATAATATTATAATGGATAGTATTAATTGTAATGAATATAAAATAAATTATGTTAAAATTCATGAGGGCAATATACCTAATTATGTTCATGTTATTGCCAATAACCAATACGTGGTCAATATCAAAATTAAATAGTATTTTTTTAAAAAGAAAACACTAAAAACTATGGATAATAATTTCATGTTTATTTTGAGATTCGTTGATTCATTGAATAATGTTTCTATGACCTCATCATAATAATATAAATTAAAGACATTCATTTTTATATTCAATAAAATAATAAATAACTGTAATAATATTACTGATTTATATATCAGTATTACAACATTATTCTTTAATATATAATATTAATTAAAAGTAGTATGATTATTAATAACATTAATCATTCAAGAAAGACTACATTTGAAATATTCTGATTAATAATGCTAATAATTAATAGTATTAATTCAGATTTGTATTCAATATTAAAAAATACATACTACAATATATTATTATAATGAATAGTATACATTTTTAATTAAAAAATAAATCATTAAAACTGCTGGCTGAAAAAAATTATAAAAATAAAAAGTAATATGGATAATAAGTAAGCATTCCTTTTGAGATTTGCTAAATAATGACTTTTTAAATAATGTTTATATGACTGCAACACAATTAAAGAAATTAAAATGAAATCATAGAATTGTAATAATATTAATTTTAAATATTACAACAATATTCAAATACTGTACTATTATAATTAATAATAATAAGTACAAATTAATAATATTAATCAGCAGAGAAGGGCTATAATTAACTATTATAATTAATAAATGTTAATGATTAATATTATTAATTCATATTCAATATTTAAAAAAATAAAATACTACAATATAATATTACAATTAATAGGAATAATTATAATGAATAAAAAATAATTCATTAAAATTCTGTAATGATTACAATGTGCTGCTAATTATTTTCATATTATGGCCAACTAAACTATTATAAAAGTAATTATTAACATTATTATTAACATGAATTAAACATAACTAAAGTCATTGTGTCATATTTGCTTTGTCAAACATAGTTGAAATGTAATTCTGAAACTGAAAGTCATTTGAAGAGGCAGCATCCTTCATTAATCGAGTGGCTCGGTAAAATAATCACACTGGAAGTGTACAGAAAGATAAGTATGGTGGTTAAAGCTAGTGATCGGTGACTAGTGTCAGTGCTGATCGACAGAGGCTTGATGGCTCACCTCGGGGGAAGGAGGGGGCGAGATAGAATGAGGAGACATTGATCTCTGGAGGAGACAAGGAGAGAAAACAGAACACAGACATACATGCATCGTCTTCAACGTCTGACATCCAAAGGCTCTGTGGCTCTTTAACACACACAAATGATTTCACATGCATAACAAAGCTTGACTAATAGCTTTAAAGTTACACCTCACCATTATATCCAGCTTCCTGTTAGCCAAAACACATATATTGATTCCACTTGGAGTGGAAGTTGTAAAACGTACAATAAAGCTTCTCAAATGCTTCCCAATGGTACAATGAAACAAAGACTCGATCTAAAGACACAATTGTTCTGACCTCTCTGCTTCTGGAGAGACCTATCCGATCCAGGGCTGAGATATTGAAATGCGGCTCGTACACCATCAGATCTGGCCGTTCCACCTCAAGAATGGCTTTGTCTTTGGGAATGGCGGCCAAGTCTTTATATCCAATGACCTGATTGTCCATTCGTGCCTTTGGGGAGTTAGAAAGAGAGAGGCTGAGTGAAAGAAACGCTTGTCCTCTGGGATGCCTCACGGGGATCCTGGGAACTGGGATATCGAGCATGTGCTTTATGGTAGATAACAGAACCATGTGTTATCTGTGAAACTGAAAGTTTTACTTACCACAATCGAGGTGGCTGGGGACCCAGGAGCACTTGGACCCCGGGAGGACGGGGGCGTCCCTGCCTGTGGCGGGAGAGCAGAGCAAAAAGGTCAGAGGTCATCATTTAACTGCTCCTAACCATGTTGTTAATGACAAATAAGATCTATAAGTAATATCATCAATCAAACTGACGATGCGTGTCACTCAGCCACGCCCTCTTTCCATTCTCACTAAATGAAAAAACCCACTGCAGATCTGATCATACTTTAATTGGTTTACTTTGACAGAAGTCAATATAAAAAAAGCTATATAAACATTTGGGAAATTCTAGGAGATCGACTATTTTTGGCAAAAATGGCGGCTTTAAGGTGAAATGAACTAATGTGTGTGCGTTTGTGTGTACATATATATATATATATATATATATATATACTCTCACATATTGTCAAGCATAATAGCCTCCACATACATTACCTTCTGCATGACTAAACTATAAAACGCCTTTATTTGTTCTTCCAGTTACACAGATCTGCAAAAAAGCACAAAAAGGCCAAACATGAATTCAAAATAGAAGCAAATTAAGGTATTATAAATAATGAATTATTAGCTGGATATTTAGACATGCTAAATAACAGTGCTAAAGCAGCGTTAAGGCTAACTAATTTTGTTAATCTCATTTTCCAGTAAAAATGTATTTTTATTATTTTTATATTATGTATTATAAAAAACAAAAATATGCGAGATATTATGATTTATTTCAGAGAATATCTCTTGAATTACATTTATACTTATTAAAAGTTTAAGAAATATATTATTATTATCATTATTTATACTACTATTCAATATGGGGTCTGTAAGATTGTTTTTTTTTTTTAAAGTCTCTTCTTTCAGTTCTTGCCAAGGCCACATTTATTAAATAAAAAAATACAGTAAAACAGTAATATCGTGAAATATTATTAGAATTTAAAATAACTGTTCTCTAATTTAATAGGTTTTAAAACTATTATTCCAGTGATTCAAGGCTGATATTTCAGCATCATTACTCCAGTCTTCAGAGTCACATGATCCTTCAGAAATCATTCTAATATTCTGATTTGCAGCTCAAGAAACATGTCTTATTATTATCAATGTTGGAAACAGTTGTGCTGCTTCATATTTTTGTGGAAACCATAATGCATTTCAGGACTCTTTCATGAACAGAGATTTCAAAAGAAATTATTTTTTTAATTATTTTTATTTGAATGTCACTTTTGACCAATTGTCCTTCATTCTTCAAAAAACATCAAAACAACAACAAAACAACCTGAACTATTCTTTAATAATTACCAATTTCTTCTCACGTAAACTGTAAAATCTTCATAAATCTTGTTATATTTAGATATTTGAAAACTATATTTTGTAAAGTATTTTCCAAGGGGTTAAGTACGTATACTCGCTTTTACTTAGCAACCATCCATAAAATTCTATAGCAATGCAATTCTATTGCAATGTGCTAACAATGGCTCAGAACACCTTAGCAACCTCAAAACAATGGCTTTGCAATCACACCACAACAACCCAGCATTTTGGTACCACTCACATTTTGTTTGTAAAATGTAAAAATCAAGTTAACAATGGTCTTGATACTATGCTTTGATATAGGCTAAATCAGTTTTAGAAATATGAGAGCTGAAATGACAGTCTGCCAAACCAACATTGTGAAGATCTCACATTAGCAGACTGCATCAGTGGAACGATCCTGAAATTCAGTCTGAGGTGATCCATTTAATTAGCCTCCCACTGAGGGCGTTCAACACCCACCCATATCACACTCATTCAGCACTCACTGCACGATACATGCATTCCACACGCAGCTTCATTGGATTCAGAGATGCATATCCATATCTGTTTTATGGTAGAAAGGTACCATACAATTAATATTAAAGTCGATGTGTGTCATTTTTTTCTGTTAAAATGCTTTCTCCTAGCTCAGTTTAATATGCAGAGACAATGTAAAGTTCATCCCAAGAACTGCAATTCTGTGTAATGTTATTTATAGGCTTATAATGTTGTAGTATTTATTAATATTTCAGTAAACAGCATGTTTTTGTACATACTGGAAGAATTGACTGGTATCAATGTGAATAGCTGCTATCAGTGTGAATAAAAAGGAGAACAGTTATACCATTCATCTCCACTATAGAGGATCAGTGGACTTGTGTCTTTATGAAATGATGTTAATTCATTAGATGCAGGGACGGCATCCTGTTAGTGTGGGGGAGGGGAAGTGACATCATGATTGCTCATCCAATTTCACCATGAGCAGAGAATGGAGAACTGACCACAGCATTTATCAGGTTCCAGCATCAGAAAACATCAGAGAATTATACTCCATACAGATGGTCTCGGGTTGGCAATGGTTAATGTGCTAATTAGAAATGCAGTAATTTCAATTTCATATAAGGATGAACCTTGAATATTTTATGACAAGAGCATAAGTAACACACTCTGAGCAGGATACAAGCCTCAAGGCGTTTTGAATCCATTTCCTTGCATTAAAATAGTTGACAAAGATGCTTTTTTTTTTGCTGGAGTTGGGAGTTCACTCGAGGTAATGCGAGAGGTTTTTCGTTCCGCTTTGTTTTGACTGCTCATGCCTTGCTTCAGGGGAAAAGAGACAAAATGTCAAGGGAAATGCATTACATTTCTAAATCTCAAAAAGAAAAATCTGGGTCATATTTCAGGTCTCCATTACAGTTGAAATTGAAGAACTGACTAACTGTATAACATTAACAGTTATTTTCCTGTTTATTAATGTGAAGCTGATTTGAAGTAGTCTGTATTGTATAAACAGCTATATAAATAAATTAAATTTCATATTATAAAATAAAGTACCGTAATAATAATAATAATAAACACATATTACTCTAATATGGCAATTCTATCTTCAATTTTGAAGTGTTATTTTATTTTTTATTTTAATTAAACCATCCTTTTTTGATTATTCTAAAGCCAAAACCCTCCATGGGTTCTTTTAAACGACGCTTTGACACAAAGGGCAGTGAGACAGAAATCTATTGTAGCACCAAACATCACTAACGGTTTCCTTTCCTCCATCTTTTCCACCCTGGCCTGACCTCAGCCACAGCTGCTGTCACTGCTGGTTAGGAGGTTTAGCGATCAGCTCAGGTCAGGTTAACCCTGGCGTGAAGGACGCTGTACACCTCCTTTCTGACATGATTAATCACCCTGAGAATACACTGTAAATGGCCTGTGTTTGAGATGAAGGGACCCATGTGCATCAAGCTGTCTGTAATTCAAGTTCAATCTGGCTAAGAAGAGTCCCTAAGCACCGGGCTCAAATAAAGTTTGATTTACTGATCATTCACACGCTGAGAACACAATTTAGCACTCAAATAATTACATGGCATCTGTGACGATATTTTCATTTGGATGATTCTTACAATCCAGTTTCCTATTCTATAGAGATTTCGGTAACACTTTATTTTAAGGTGCCCTTGTTGCATGTACTTACTCTTTTAATATAAATTAATTATGCATAATTACATGCAAGTAACCCAAGCCAAACCCTAATCCAAAACCTAACCATATAGTAAGTACAAGCAGTTAATTAATATTACTCAGTACTTAAATGTATAATTACACTGTAACAAGAACACCTTAAAATAAAGTGTAACCAAGCTTTTATTGTGTTTTTCTGCTGTAGCTTGTGCTGTGGTGCACATTACAGGTGACCTTAAAATTGAGCCATTTGCTGTTCCAGCAGGAATCTGACAGCACACATCCTCTGAACACAGCAGAAACCAGAGGTGATTGTTTTTAAAATGAAGCACCACAACTGCAAATCTATCTGCCATCTTTTGGTGAAATACTCATAATGGTCAGTAGACTTGATCACAATATTGATGATAACAAGTCTTGAGAGACAATGTCAAGAGACATTAACCAACTTTATCCACTAAATTTTTTTTAATATTACTAAATAATTGTTGTATTTTGTGCTGAATTAATTAGAATAACATGTCAGGAATAATAAGGAAAATAACAGTCTAAGTGGGACAGCCAGTCTTTTAACATTTATTCATGGGTTAATAAATGTCATAGATTAAGGCTGAATTATGTTTGGATTTTAAAAATTGAATATTGTGATGATATTTCAACAATTTACTTATATGAAGAATTTGGTATAGCATTAAATGTTGTTTCAATGTTGAAAAAATTAAATTTGTCCATTAAATTATAAAAATTGTAATTCATAACCAGTAGTTAAATTGCCTTTTACCTCAATCAGTATAAATGAGCATCTGTTAACCAACATCCTAGTGATGAAATGGTAACACTTTATAATAAGGTTCTATTAGTTAACGTTAGCTGATAAATTAACTAACAATAACTAACAAGGAGCAACACATTTGTTAAAGTATAATCCTTGTTAACATTAATTTACAAAAAAATACAACTGTTATTGTTAATTCGTTGTTAGTTCAGGTCCATTAAATAATATGAACAAATGCAACTTTTGATTTTAATAATGTATTAGTACAACCCGAATTCCAGAAACATTGGGACGTTTTTTAAATTTGAATAAAATGAAAACTAAAAGACTTTCAAATCACATGAGCCAATATTGTATTCACAATAAACCATAGATAACATAAAAAAATTTTAAACTGAGAAATTTTACACTTTTACCCACTAAATAAGCTCATTTCAAATTTGATGTCTGCTACATGTCTCAAAAAAGTTGGCACAGGGGCAACAAAGGGCTGAAAAAGCAAGACATTTTGAAAAGATTCAGCTGGGGGAACATCTAGCAACTAATTAAGTTAATTGACATCAGGTCTGTTAGCTATAAAAGGGATGTCTTAGGGAGGCAGAGTCTCTCAGAAGTAAAGATGGACAGAGGCTCTCCAATCTGTGAAAGAGTACGTAAAAAGAGTGTGGAATACTTTAAAAACAACGTTCCTCAACGTCAAATTGCAAAGGCTTTGCAAATATTACTATTAATGCTGAAAGGTATATAAAGGTTTTAGAACAACATATGCTCCCCTCCAGACGACGTGTATTTCAGCAGGACAATGCAAAACCACATACTCCAGCTATTACAACAGCATGGCTTCGTAGTAGAAGAGTCCGGGTGCTGAATTGGCCTGCCTGCACTCAAGATCTTTCACCAATAGAGAACATTTGGCGCATCATTAAATGAAAAATATGTCAAAGACGACTATGAACTCTTCAGCATCAGACAACAATGGGACCAAATTCCAACACCAAAACTCCAGAAACTCATAACCTTAATGCCCAGACATCTTCAAACTGTTTTGAAAGGAGATGCTACACCATGGAAGACATGCCCCCGTCCCAACTATTTTGAGACCTGTAGATTATACAATTTCTCAGTGTAAACATTTATGTTATCTATGTTCTATTGTGAATGAAATATTGGCTCATGTGATTTGAAAGTCTTTTAGTTTTCAATTTATTCAAATTTAAAAAAACGTCCCAACATTTCCGGAATTCGGGTTGTAAATGTTGAAATTAACTATGTATCAGTATTCATGTTAACTAATGTAATTAACTAATGTTAAAAAATGAAACCTTAATAAATACAATTGAATAAAAATAAGCAATACCTTATGTTAACTTTTACCCAAGCTATAGATAAAATAAACACAATTAAAAATAAGCTACAATAAAACATACTTAATTGTGACTGTCAGACTTTAACATGCTGCTGCTACTACTATCCATACACTAATCATTTATAGAAGAGCTTCAAATCCATCTGTTCCATTGCATTATTGTACTTAGAACATAGTATGCACTGATAACATAAGAACGGCATGTATATCAATAGCAGCATAAAAACATGTACTACCACAAAACATGCTGATCAACCAGAGAGAAGCTTATGATCAGATCTACCATTACTAACATTTCTCTAAGATAGCACAGTGTGTCAGCCTGGAATTAATGGACCTGCTTCAAGGCAAGCATTAGAGAAAACAGAGCGTGTTAATAAGGAAGCAAGGCAGCGCACTCATGAGATCCAGAGAAAGCCCATATCTCCAGTCAGACAGGGAGTTTTAGCATGCATGAGTAAGCAGTCAGGGAGTATGATTCTTATTCACTACAAAGAAATCAATTTCTTAATCAGTATGTGTGTATCAGACATAGTTTTGCTTCTCAAGTAAATTACTCTTGCTTTAAGGATGTTTAGCTGGATTTTCACTGGAAGACAAAACAAAAATACTGATATGAAAATGATTTTTTTGGTTGGACATTAAAAATCTTTCACATTGGTGTAAAACGATCATCTTCTCGGACCATCAAAACACACTTCCAAGCACAACATAGTCACACAAGTATGTTTTTTTTATCAGCATTTGAGAGATAAAATCATATATTTTGTGAAATCCGTTGAATTTTAAACGGAAAAGAACCAGAATTTGAATATGAACCTTAATTTGGTTTGGTTTACGGTAGTAAAACGAAGCAACCAGTGATAGATTTATGGTATGATACAACTACAAAATGTAAATAAATAACAATTATATTGCTTACTTAAGACATATACTGCACAGGACCAAGCACCAAGAATCCATAACTTCATAAAAAAAAAAGACTAACTGAAACAAAACAAAAATTGAGGAAGGGGTCACAAAACCAACCGTAATCACTCTGAAAGGAAACAGTCATTCTGGAAGCAAAACAAGCCACAATACACACCAGGATTCCACCTCAGCTCCAGCTATGTGATGAAGAGGAAATCCTATACGCTGAGAGATGCAGACTTCCTGTCATCCCACTCCCGTTCTCCCCAGTCCTCGTCGTCTCTCTCTCTCTCTCTACACGCTGCCTTGAAGACCCCACCCACTTCTCTCTCCACCCAAACTGAAATACACTTATCTCAGCAGACCAAGAGAAGCCAACGCCCAATCAGACCCATCGGTTGCATCACCAGGGCAACGATCTGCTCAGTCTGAAGCAAATTCTCCAAGCAACGCTGATGGATACAGGATCCATTACCTCTGTGAGGCCTTGCTGCTCCGCTGGGAGCATGATGTGAGGAGTTGAGGAGCTGGGGAGCTTGTGTTTCTGGCTTGACATAAACAGCCTGAGGAAGCACTCCTCTTGAAAATCTTTCATGATAGAACAATGGCCATTTTGCACATCAAGGCCTAGAAAACAAGCTCTTCCTAACTCCTCCCCATCACTTCTGTTGTGCTGCACGCGGTCAGGCAGCCATGTTTCTTTATTCCAGACGCTTCTTTATTCCAGCTTTATTCCGCACGTAGTGCTATCCAGGTCATACGCCTGGGGGTTTAGCAGAGCTCTGGATTGTCTTGCCTAGTTCAGTCAACAAGCTTGTGAAGATCAGACCAGCTGAGAGACTAACTGCTGGATTTGTTCAATCAGATTAGTGTTCCATTGATTAAACCTGCAATGCTTCTCAGTTCCCACTATTAGTGAATCACTTAACAGCAATCCCAATGACAGGAGGAGACATCAATGGACAGAAAGTGCATTATTACAAGTCCATCACTTTTTTCCCCCACACAAAGTATTACAGACTGTTTTGCAGTTTTAGGACAGAAAAGAATAGACACAAAACTGAACTGAACCAAACAGAATAGAATATGACAGATTAGAACAGAGCAGAATATAACAGGAAACATTATAATAGAAAAGAACAGAACAGAATGGAATAGTCCATTACAGAACAGAATAGAACAGTCCTAAAAACTGTTAAATTAAATAGAATAGAATATGACAGGGATGAATAGAATATGGCAGAATAGAATAGTTATGTCTTAAAAATGGCAAAATATAATAGAAAACAACAGAATAGAGCATGACACGAAGAAATAAAAATAATATGACAGAAAATAACAAAAGAGAAGGGAATAGATCTATACCAGACAGGAAGAATCGACTGGACTAGAATAGAATAGTCCTGTCCTAAAAACTCTCAAATAAAATGATTAGCTATGTCAAGGAAGAATATAATGTGACAGAACTGAATAGAATAGAGCAGAAAAACATATAATAGAATAGTCCTGTTCTAAAATTGTAAAATTTAATGTAACAGAATATGACAGGAATTAATATATATAGCAGAATAGAAAAAATACTAAATAGTCCCAAAAACGGCAAAATAAATGGAAGAGAATATGAGGGGAAAGAACAGAATATAACTAAATAGAAGGGAAGGGAATAGATCTAAACCAGACAGGAAATAATAGAATAGTCCTGAAAATGGCAAAATCAGATTGACAGGAGTTAATAGAATACAGCAAAACAGAATACTCCTATCCTAAAAACTGCTAAATAAAATAGAGTAGAATACAATAGAGTAGAATAGAATATGAAAGAACAGAACAAAATAACATAATAATGACAAGAATGAATAAAGAATAAGAGGAAAAAACATAACATGACATAATAGAATAAAGAATATAATAGAATAGTCCTGTCCGAAATACGGTAAAATTAAATAGAATAGAACAAATAGAATAGAATAGATCTAGACCAGACATTAAGAATAGACTACACTACATTAGAATAGTCCTATTCTAAGAACTAAGAACTGCAAAATAGAATTATTATGACAGGGAATATTAGAATGTGGCAGAATAAAATGAATAGAATATAATAGATATAAACCAGACAGAATAGTACTGAATAGTCCTAAAACCACAAAATAGAATAGAATAGAATAGAACAGTGGATAGAAATGAAATTTTACTTTAGCATTGATCTTCCATGTCAATTCAGTCTAAGTGAAACAGTGCAGGAAGGGTGGGTCATCTGCTGTCTAACTTGATTTATAATATCAAACAAAGTCTACTTCAAAGTTGCAGTACATCTTGCAGCCTTTTATCTGATGATGAGAAGGTCTTTTCACCCCCAGCATCAATGCTGTCACCTCAGTGTGTGTGATCATGAGGAATGTTTTTGTTTTTGTCTGCAGTCATTCCTTTGATGAATAGTTCAACAAATATGAATCAGAGCTGCTGGTATTAGTCAAACACTGTTAATTTCCCATTAGTACACTTCAAAAAATCTAAATATAAGTCTATAATAATAATAATATCATGATATTTAATTTAGCCTTATAATAACAACAAAAAATAAATCAATCAATAAAATCAAATAAAAAAAGAAAAAGCAAACAAGTGTTGCTCAAAGAAGAAACTGCAGGACTGAAGGAAGTAGAAGTTTCCTGTTGCAGCGGGGACGCGCAGCTGTTCGGGGGCGCGTCTTTAATGTCAGCAAAGAGACTGTTGCTGTTTTCTTTTCTTTTCGTTTCTTTCTTTATTTACTCCGTTTTTTATTACGATGTTATTTCGGGACGCTAGAAAGGCACAAGTAAAATGTAATTCGCTAATAAATCAAACAAAAACGTTAATATACGTGCGAAATGTAATTGAATCATAATATACTCGAGTGATGAATAATAACGCGTACAGGACAGTTAAAGGACAGGCCCATACAGAACATATTCCTAATTTAAGGTCTTTAGATTTTGTCGAAGGTTAAGTGGCCTGGACATATTCTATTTCTAGCTGGGCCTTTTAAACCCAGATTCGACATTTTCAAATAAAGCTATAACTGTCCTCTAGAGATCGCGCGACTCTTCTGTGCATGCAGAAGGACAAGTGTCTGATGATGCCTCTGTAGGCAATACCACAATACTGATGCTTACGGCAAAATATTAACAAATACATCCATCAATACACCAATAGGTAGCCCACATCAAACAGCAGTAAACGATGACCGCAAATCCATATTCGTCAATAACTTGACCATATTGTCAGCACATCCTCCATTGCATCCAAGCTATGTGATGAGAAATAACATGTCGCCTAATCGTACCTGAGACTGTAAAGCAGCGGTTTATTCTGTCCTTTTCGTCCGGTGATGCAGAAATTCAAAGGTCTCTCACACACTCACTCAAGATCATTGCGTGGATTACGCGTTCATATGCGTGTGCCACACTGGCCGTGTCTCAAACACTAGTGAGCTGCCTACCTAGACAGCACTCGGAACGCGCTTATAATCCCAAAAATGCGCTCTGTAGCTTTTGAAACACAAACTCTGAGACGGAAATGTGCAAAGGAAATGTGAAACATTTTTTTTTTAATACAGTGAATGGCCAACCAATGAGAGAAAATAAGAGTAAACAGTTGTATTCATGATGGGACCGTCCTGTTCCTGTCACAGTGCCCTTATTCCTCCCTAGAATGCGAACTGACACTCTTTCAGGATGGGTATGCAGAACTATGAATATGTGCTATATTTGATCCTTTCCTGGTTTTCACTTTATTCAAACTTTGCAAGGCGCCTTTTCTGACGTTATATTTCATGTATTAATCAGGCTACCTCTTTGAAATAAAACAAAACCTTAAAATTCTATTTTAATTTTCTTAACAAAAAGCCCACATCACAAACCATCCCTTACAAGACCTGTTTATTGTAAAGTATGATGAAAAAAATATTAAGACATTATATTAACAAATGATGCATGCCAGGTGTGGCTGCAGTCGTAGGCCTACCTTAAAAATGACAAATCAGCATCTATATTGATTTACATTTGTCATAAAAGAGGTGAAACATTTTGGAAAATTCTATGTATGTTCTTTTTTTGAATAATGTAGTCTGTGAATGCCTTTAAACTTAATAAGGCAATGTCTAGAATTGATAGAATGTGCGATAATATCCTTTAAACTCGTTTGCCACAATTCCTCAGAAATGTCCACTCCTAGTTCTTTCTCCCATTCAGAGATAAAAAAAAAGTATTTTATTATTTAGACAGATAAATTACATTTGATAAAATATAAATGTATTTTGACATTGTACCAATAGCTCTTAATATTTCAAATAATTCCTTAAGACTAAATAAGCTAATTGTATTACTAAACACTGTTACAAAAATACTTTCGGCTTTGAAGCAGCCCAACCACTAGAGGGCGCAGTGCGCAGCTTCTTATTTAGGTAGTATTATACCAAAATACATTTTTCATAAATAGCATTTTATTAAGGCTATTTTTCATTTAATTATTTTATTTTTCCCCCCACATTTTTCTTAAATCAATTCCACTGCAGCAATACCTGATCTGAACAGCAGACAGAAAACACCACCAAACACATTTAAATCACGTGTCTGTAGCTCATCCGGGTCAAAAGGCGTCAGTATGGACACGGGGGATGTTCTTGCATCTTTGGTAGGCAATTGGTTATTTTAACTTATCAACAAAGACAATGCACTGTACAATAACATGATAGGCAAAAATTGCATTTTACTGAACCGATGCTCTCATGTAGCGGATTTTCATAACCGTTCAGAGCCCAGAGTAATATATCCATCTTAGTTAGCCTGCATGCTAACAAGCATGTTATGAGCATATGGCAAAAATAACGAATTAGATCAGGAATACGAAATTTCCTTAATCGTAACTGATTTACGTATCCAGATTTAAGCAGTACTTTAGTAAGATTGATGAATACATGAATTCTAGTCTCTTGAGGCTGCATGTATTTAATGAAACTGGTTTTACGTATTAGATTTATGAATACACTTTAATGTTCAATTTACCACTGAATTGAATATTTCTGTTTTTAATAAACAGGGGGTTGAGGGAGCCACTGCGGCTGCGCATGCGCTGTCTCTTCCAGCAGAGGCGTATGGAAATGATGTGAGTTGGGATGTTTTGATATCTACAAATGAATAAGAAATTCAGTTAAATATTTGTAAAGTATCACCGCTTCAAAACACTAACCATATTTTATGTTTGCCATCAGGCCCAACTGGAAGTAATGTGGGCTATGAAAGCCTACAACCATGCAGAAGTTTACTATAATGTAAGTGAATGAGTGTCACAATCTGTTCTGTCAGATGGATTGCTTAAATGTCCAGCTTCACTGACGGGTTTATTTCTCTACAGCTTATTTCCTCGGTTGATCCCAAACTTCTAAAACTAACAAAATCAGACGAGCAGATATACACTAAATTCCGAGAAGCATTTCGTGACCTCAGTATTCAAGTTCTGGACCCGGATCTGCTGAAGTCAGCGGATGCTAAAGAGGTGCGTGAACTCACTCTGGCGTTTTAAATTTCACCTGTATCTAGTTGGTCAACACATCTTTCCATTGTTTTTTTTCAGAAATGGAGGCCCTTTTGTAACCAGTTTGAAGGTGTTGTAGAAGACTTCAACTATGGTACATTATTACGACTAGACTGTCAAAAGGACTACACTGAGGAGAACACCATATTTGGTATGTGATGCCCACTCCCTTTAGTAGTTTACACACTTCATACAAGTGCACAGGAAACAGGTTAAGAACAGAAAGCCTAATTTGCCCCTCCATTTTCATTTCAGCGACCAGAATCCAGTTTTATGCCATTGAGATTGCGAGAAACAGAGAAGGATACAATGACTTTGTCCACAATGCCAGTTCAAAAGCCAAACAACAGAAGACAGATAAGAGTTAATCATAACAGCTTAATATTTGAAATGGCCTTCTTGGTGTAGAGGAGATCTTTCTACACACAAAGCTCAACAGTGGAGAAACGCGTATAAATGTCCTACTTGTTTTTGCCCCCTTATGTTAGTGTGTGTAGGAGTTGTTTTTCTCATTTGTAGTCAGAAGTTGGATGGTAATTCAATTTTGATTTTCCTGCAATGTGTGGCACCTTTTGTTTGTAATAACAGTATATACTTCCCCCTGAAAAACTGCTTTTGTGTTATTTGATTGCATTGGAATTAGAATTGCCATTTCTTGAAAGACAAAATTGCATTTGCAACCCATTTTTTTCAGTATGTTGGAGTGAAACAGGATTTAACAAAGCACAAGTCTTAAGTAAATAAAATTAAACACCAAAATGGACATCTCTCATGGACATTTTTGACATCGCTCCTTCTTAAACACCTCCAGAACCGATGATTTTGATGGGATGTGGAGACTCAAGTTCACATTTGAAAACATCTCGACATACCCCAATGCGGACTTTCTTTCAATTTGTCATTTGTGCTTAACTTTCACAGCATCAACAGGCATTGCTGCTACACTCAGATCTATCCAATAAAACATTGTTGAGCAGATTCCATTCACTACAGACTTCCATGACTAATGATTTACAGGAAATTCCAGGTTTTCTATGACCATGGGAACCCTGCTGCTTTTAAGAATAGGAGTGTTTATTAAAAAAAGGATCAAATTTGACCATGTCGACTTAAAAACCACGACTGTTTGGTCTAATGTTGCGATCACAAAACGTGCACGTAATGGTACAAACCAATGATGTTTATTTTGCAGTCACAATGCTTACACTATATGTAGCAGACATCCAAACAAACAATCAAACAATTCAACCAGCTACCTTATCACTCAATGGACCCAACAGTCGCCAAAAACACATTCACATCAGGGAACCAAGAAAAGAAAGTGAACATCCATGAGTGTTGGACATGGTTAAGAGATGAGCTAGTTCTTCACAAACAGTTAGCAGCAACATCTTTTGAGGAGCACAAGTTGCTAATATACTCCATTCGGCCTCTGTGTTTAAATCTACCATATTCTGATGTGTTTTCTGTTATTAAAAATAAACCTGCAATCCAGGGGGGGGGGAGAACGAAAAAAAAAAAAAAAAAGGGGTTAAAGCTAGAGACAACTGTCGAAAGTGATCCTGTCACGATGACTCAAGTACCAGGCTCTTTTTTTTTGAAGGACACGGCTACATTCTATAGGCTTCACTACCGAAGAACGCCAGATCAACAATAAAGCCACGAGAGACTGGAAGCCTGTGAGATTAAAAGCAGGGAAAACAGTTTGACGAAAGCTCAGAGAGCAACTTCACCACAACCAAGTCACTTTATCTAATCAAATCCACAGACGACATGATCGAACCCTTCAGAGACAAAGGGGAAAGGTTACGCGTGCATTCTCCGATGAATTTCACACGAGGATGAGGTGGTTTTAGGACCATTCCCAGGCTGGTGCAGTGCAGATATAAGAACAACATCCTCGGTGCTGGGGATGTGACCTAAAGTTTGACGCAAGACGGACTTCATCATGCCCAAGATATGAGGGAAAATGGTATTCCTTCTGAAAACGTTAACGCAAGAGGTTTTGTGTATTTACAAAGCTCCCGTTTATGTTCCATAGTGTCAATTTGAGGGGGGAAAAATAATAAATGTACAACTTGTGATCCTATTTGACGCTTCATCCCTCCCCCTTTGCGGATAGGTGTCAATCCCAGCACTCACGCCTCAATCCCACATCGTCACCCGGATATAAACGACTCTCTCCATACAGACAAACCCACACTTCAGCACAGTTGCACTAATTTACTAGACTGTAAAAAGTTTTCAATCACACTCATTATTTGTCTTAAATCGTAATCATTATAAACATTGTTGAAAATGTTATGAAAAAAATTTACACTTTTTTTCCTTATGTGTTTCTATACAAGGCAGGCAAAAGCAGAGCACTATGTATACCAGCTCATCCTAACCCTTCCTCCCACAGACATGCTCTCAAACACACTCTCATGCTTACACACACACACACACACACACACAGATGCCCACTTCCCATCGTCCCTTCAAGTGGTTCGGGTGTGCTGCCCACTCTATAGAGTCCACAATGGTGCCGTCCCACACCCCAAACCCATTCCCAGCCAATCCCCAGCCGTACCCTCGTCTCTCTTTTTGGACTTTGAGTCCCAAATGACAAGAGAATGGTCAAGGAGAATGACCTCTAGAAACTGGCTTTAAAATATGTATATATTTATATGTGTATATATATATATATATATAAAAAGGGGTGGGGGGAGGAGGTGTGAAGGGAGAGAGGTAATGGGGTATTTTTAGGGACTGGGGAGCAGGAGGTGCAGGCTTGCGCAGCGGTGGTCCCCTAGCAGCCGGGCCAGGGGCGGGTGGGAGTACGGGCTGGGGCCGGGCCACGTGGGCGGGGCCTGGTGCTCTATGGAATGTCAGCTCATCATATCGTTGCTGTTTACCCCGTATGTCGAATTCTTCATGGAGTCATTGACTTCTCTTCTAAATACTGAAAGATTCTGTGTAAACCTGCAAAAAAAAAAAGGGAAAAAAAATGAGTTTGCTAAAATTGTATATTACATATACATGTAAATAAATAATACACAGTCTAGTTTACTACTCTAAAACTTATAGTTCAGAAATATGAGATAGCTCACCCTAAGAAATGCAATTAAATGTGCTACATCTTTACTACAGAAATTAATACATTTAACAGAACACAACAACAGAAAACGTACATGCAAAGTTTGCTGAAATTCTCAGGAAATTAAATTACCTGTCTCTGTTTTTGGTCAGCAAGTTTCTCTCTATGCCCTCCATGAGATTTTCAAAGCATAAGTGCATGGCTTGCTGCTTTTCTGGTGGTTGGCTGTTCACAATGCTGTTCCTCAAATCCGCAAAATACTACAAACACAATGCAAATCAGCATGTTAGAATGATTTTTGAAGGATCATGTGACACTGGAGACTGGAGTAATGATGCTGAAAATTCAGATTTGCAACAAATAAATTTAAAAATACATTGAAATAGAAAACAGTTATGTTAAACTGGATGAGTATTTCACAATATTTTTGGTTATAATAAATGCAGCCTTTGTCTGAATATCTTCTATATTCCATCTATCTCATACCTTCTCATTGAGTAGAATCAAGCCAAGCAGTGGCCGTGACATTGACCACTGATTCCTACAATCTTCAAAAATGATGATATTCAACACTGTGGACAGCATCTGGATAAGATTGTGAGAACTCTTGTCAGATTAAGCATCTCAATACATTTCAAAATGTAACCGTATTTAATAGACATACATAGGGCTGGGTGATATGGCCCAAAAAAATGATTTTTTTATTTCTATCAGTCGATATCAATAATTATTTCAAATTTTTGTTTGTTTCAAGTTAAAAGGCAGATTTTTACTCCTACGTGAAATGTAGAAATCGGGGCCTGTATTCACAAAACATCTTAAGGCTAAAAGTAGCTCCTAACTCGCCGATTTAGGAGAAAGTCTTAAAAATAGTGGGCGTGTCAGACCTAAATTTTTACTCTAAGAGTATTTCACAAAGCATTTTAGTGCTATAACTAGGTCCTAAATCTGTGAAACAAGCTTGAGGTGACAGTAGTAGTAGTAGCTTGAGTTAGAATGCAGATGCAAATTTATGTTCATTATCAAAAACGGTAACATCTGAAAAAAAGCTCATTTTTATATATTGAAATTTAATTATTCGGACTGTTTGAGTTTTATTAAAAATTAACCATTGGTCTTCCATAGACGCAAACATTTAGATCATGATAACCACAGTTAAAATCTCATGGTAAAAATGTAATGCCCTGGTTTCCACGTATTGGTATGAAAAACAGTAGTCTAAATGCATTTAGTATAAATGCACAAATGCTATAGTAGTCCAGGTGATGTGTGCAAAATTTGAGGTGATTATGTTCACTTTTTCATAAAAGCATGAAACTGTACAGTTGTACAGGCTAGGGACTTGAACATTTTCATAAATGGAGCCATCGCATGGTTGCCATAGCGACCATTTTACTTTCCGCCATAACCAAATTATATATTGTGTGTCATATCGCCCAAACTAAACATGATAAGAAAAAAAAGGTGATGTCTACCCCTATGTTTTGATGGCCAAGGATTACAATGATACCATATACAAAAACAAAGTGTTCAGGTGAAGAGTTAATGGTGAAATCGGCAATGTGAGAAGGAAATCACAGTATCTGAGCATCACAGCATTTACAAAAGTCTATATTATGACCATCAATTATTTCTTTCTTTGACAATTAACTAATACTTTATTCAATAGTACAATAAAAGATTGTTTTAATTATTTGTTACATTTATATAGCGCTTTACATGGAAGTGGTTATCTCAACCACCACCAATGTGCAGCATCCACCTGGATGATGTGACAGCAGCCATATTGCGCCAGAACGCCCACCACACACCAGCTTAACTAATATTTTATTTAATAGTACAATAAAAGATTGTTTTCAAGAATACAATCATTTATTTCAGAGATATAAAAAATAAAAAAAATCTCAAGCAAGTGTATTTTTCCTTACCTCTCAGGCAGTCGGGTAGGCGATAGTATGTTTCCAATACATTCTTGTTCTGTCTCAACGATGCTCTAACATCACATGCAGACGGCAACACAATCTTGCTAAAGTGCATCCTATCTGCACCTCTTCTGCTGCACCTCTGTCATTTTCTGTGGGTCTCTGGAATTGTCAGTCAGCTTTCAATAAACTGCATTCTGGCCATTGCTTCTCAGTCTACTCTTAGTATCTTGGGCTTGACTGAGACCTGGATTTCCAGAAGACTCCGCAAGCCCTGCTGTTTTCTCTAACAACTTCCCTTTCTCTGTTAAACTCCATATTGTAATGATTTATCACCTTCCTGGTCAACTGGGAGCCTTTATATAGGAGCTGGATGGGCTGCTGTCCTCATTCTCTGTGGATGGCAGTCCACTTGTAGTCTTCGAAATCCCTCTGGAGAAGCCCTACACTGCAGACTTCCACTTACCACCCACAAGCACTAACAAATCAGGCAACCAGCTTAATTTAATTTACTCATGCAGATTTACTTACTTTTACTTTACTTTTGTCATTTAGCAGACGCTTTTGTCCAAAGCGACTTACAAATAAGAAAAAGTAACTAAAACTAAAAAGTTACAACTCTATAAATACTATCTACCCACATATTTAAGAAAATAAAGAAATTAAATCAAATTAACACATGCATATAACAACAACATTTCAATAATAAACATATCAATGAAAAAATTAAATAAAAAGCTACTACTATCCCTTGCCGGTGTCCCTGCCCGGTGGAGTCGCACGGTAGAGTCGATGGTCTTTACACTCTTTGGTCTTCACACTAGGAGGGCTTCACACGACGACTGCCGCGACCGCTGCCGCGGTATAATAACCTTTATTATACCAATCTAACAAATGATCGTTTCAATTCAGCTGGACCCACTTTCCTGTTTATCAACTACAAATGGCCAAGCAAGTGCACACACTGACAAGATACACGTTTTTAACGATTTATCACAGACAACATTTGGTAAAACCTCTAGACATCTCTGCTCATTTTTTTATTACATTTAACCTACATATTACTACCCGTGTGCCACCAATTCCTCTACCAGTAACTTTTAGGCAAAACCTACGCTCCCTTTCACTCCTCCATCTTTCCTCTGTAGTGTCTCACCCACCTATTTCTCATCTCTGGATGTAAATACAGCAACTGACACTTTATGATCCACTTTTACTTCTTTTCAAGACAATATCTGTCTAGACAGGCCAGTGCATACTACTCCTTTTAACCTAAAACGTTGCCCCATGCCCCATCTTTATTGTATTTTTGCTGAGCAGTCTTTTGGGTGGCTCACCAATGTACCAGATTTCTCTAATACTAAAAATTAAGTAGGCTTGACCAACATTTTTGTGGGGAGAGGAATTTATTGAAGATGGTAGTATAGCAGTTCTTCAATAGCGATGTTAGCATGTCTTCCTTCAAACAATCTTAACCCTTGAATGTATCCTAGCTTTTCCCAAAGTTCTGTCTGTGGGATATAATTTTATACCTAAGGACAAAAGGGCTGACAATACTGTTAGGACCTTCCCACTGGAGATCCTGCAATCTACAAGATGTTCCTGAGGAATGCTGTTCCTTTGTTATTCTAATGGGATGGACTATTTGGTTCACACCTTTATAGACAGTTACATTATTTCTTTCACAGAATGACCAACTGAACTTTAACCAATCAGGTTTCAGCAGCAGCCATTCAACTGCTTTGCTATCGGTCACTGTAGCCCTGCAAATAGTGGAAGCTGATTCCAAATCATCAGTTCTTATTCTGCTAGATCTATCTGCCACTTTTGACACTGTGAATCATCAGATTATCCTGTCTACCATCACCGGGTCTGCACTCCACTGGTTTGAATCTTATCTCACAGGTAGGTCTTTCAGGATTTCCTGGGGAGGAGAGGTATCCAAAAGACATCAACTGGCCACAGGGTTTCCTCAGGGATCAGTTCTTGGACCCCTCTTCTTCTCCATAAACACTACATCACTGGGACCCATCATACAGGCACATGGTTTCTGCTACCATTGCTATGCTGATGACACACAGCTCTATTATTAATTTCAACCAGACAATCCAATAGCAGCTGCTCAGGCTGCCTGGCAAACATCTCAGCATGGATGAAAGAACATCACCTGCAGCTCAACCTGGCAAAGACTGAGCTTCTCGTTTTCCCTGCCACTCCAAGTCTACAGCATGATTTCATCATTCTGCTAGGTTCATCAAAAATTATTATTTTGTTGGCCAGCTGACCTTCAAGGACCATATTGTAAAGACAGCTCGATCATGCAAGTTTGCATTGCACTACATCAGGAGGATCAGACCCTTCCAAACAGAGCATGCTGCACAACTTCTTGCCCAGGCCCTTGTCATTTCTAGGCTGGACTATTGCAATGCTCTTCTAGCTGGACTTCCATCATGCGCAATCAAACCTCGACAAATGTTTCAGAATGCAGCGGCATGACTGGTCTTCCATGAGCCCAAAAGGGCACACTTCACACCTCTCTTTATCTCCTTGCACTGGCTCCCGATTGCAGCTCGCATCAAGTTCAAGACAATGATGTTTGCATACAGAACAGCCACAGGCTCAGCACCCGCCTACTTCCTCCTCACTCTTACAAATCGACATCCTCTCCAGAAGTCTGAGATCTGTAAGCAAGCGATGCCTTGTGGTAATATCATAGAGAGTCATTCTTGTTCACTTTTCCTGGCTGGTGAAATGATCTTCCCACAATCACAGTAATTAGCAGAACACCTGATACGTTATCTGACAGCAACACTAATTTAATCCCATACCCAACCCATTTGGCGTAAAAACCTAGACCCAAACCTGCATTAAATCTTCTACATGAGGTAGACAAAACTCATTTATTAAAACTTTTATTCAAATTGTGAATAGATTAAATACAGAAAGCAAGCACAGAGTGCTCCCTTTAATATAATCACTACAGCTGTCAATCAGTGGGAGTGCGATTGGCTACATTGCTCAGCGTGTACTGCACAGAGTCAAAATAGTCTTGGTTACTGGACCCGCGACCCGCCCATGTTTGTCACTATCTGGCCCGCACTCACACCGCACCCTACACATAAATTTTATTCCACCCGTTACATCATATATTAGCGGTTCACCTGCGTGTACCTGCTAGCGTTCAGGACTCTGGCTTCCCCCTTGTGGACAACATAATAGACAACACTGGCCCCAGAGAGTGTTTGTAAATTAAGTTTACGTGAAATATGTTTGAAATTTCATTCTGCATCTTCTGAAATTTCATTGGAATCCTTCTCATAAAGTCACTGAATTAACCATTAACTGTTCACCTGATTGCGTTGCCGTCTGCATGTGATGTTAGAGCATTGTATTGTATATTGTATTGGAAACACACTACTGCCTACCTGACTCTGAGAGGTAAGAATGATTTTTTTAATATCTCTGAAATATTTGATAGTATTCTTGAAAACAATCTTTTAATGTATTATTGAATAAAATATTAGTTAATTAGTTTAAAAAATAATTATAATATGGACTTTTGTAAGTGCTGTGACTCAGATACTGTGATTTTCTTCTCACATTGCTAATTTCACCATTAACTCTTCACCTGAACTGTTTATGTTTTTATATATGGTATCATTGTATTCCTTGACCATCAAAACACAGGGGTAGACATCACCTTTTCTGTGTTATGATGTTTGGTTCAGGAAATATGACAAAATACATAATCTGGTTATGGCGGAAAGTAAAATGGTCGCCATGGCAACCACAAGGTGTTTTTGCAATGGCTCCATTTCTGAAAATGTTTAGGGCCGCAAACTATACCAAGTACCAAACTGTACCAAGTGTCATGCTTTTATGAAAAAGTGAACATTATTTGCACATATCACCTGGACTAATAGCTTAAATCACAGAAAATACTGTAATTATATCCCCTTACTTCTCTAATACATTGAATGCATGTCTACATTAATAATGTAATTCATATGAATATTTCACATTTCTGCCACAATACCATGCAGTTACTGTTACTACAGTAAATCCATGGTAAATTATGCCGATTTGTAGATTTGAGGAAAATCATATCGCAATAATTATCGTTTTTTTCATCGCCCAGCCATGCACAAAAAAAGTTTTTTTATTTTTTATATGAACATAAATTGCTGTGAAAATTAAAATTTTTGTTCCTCTTATGCCTGAAATATGATGAAACACTACATTATTAAAAAACAAGTGTTTATTTTATGATTTTATTTTTAACTCTCAGGCCTTTCAAAGCCTCAGCTCACCTGCTGGATCATCTCAGGGTGCTGCTGCATTATGTGAAGGAAGCGGTCGCTCTCCTGGGCCATGGGTGCCGCTCGTTTCTTCGTGCTGCGTGACAGCTGCTTGAAGAGATAAGTAACTATGTGGTCCAGGCTTGAGCAGCAACCAGTGCATACCATTGTGTCTGTAAGGAGAAAAACAGAAAGCTCAGGTTCAAAAGTTCACAAACACCTAGGGGTCCATGATGGAACTACAGGAGGGTTTGTGAGATTAAAGGGTTATTCCACCCCAAAATTAAAATTGTGTCATTAATCACTTACCCCAATGTCGTTCCAAACCCATAAAAGCTTTGTTCATCTTCGGAACACAATTTAAGATATTTTAGATGAAAAGTTCACAAACACCTAGGGGTCCATGATGGAACTACAGGAGGGTTTGTGAGATTAAAGGGTTATTCCACCCCAAAATTAAAATTTTGGGGTGGAATAGGCTTGTGACTGTCCCATCGACTGGCAAGTAATTAACACTGTCAAGGTCCAGAAAAGTATGAAAAGCATCGTCAGGATAGCCCATCTGCTATCAGCGTTTCAATCTGAATTTTATGAAGCGACGAGAACACTTTTTGTACGCAAAGAAAATAAAAAAAACATTTTTTCAACAATTAGTTTCCTTTCCTGTTGTCTTTCTCAGTGTCACCGTAGCTCCATTTTGGAGTTTATCCACAATATAGCACATCCTTGTGTTGTGGCTGACACAGAAGAGCGTACGCAGTTTGCGTTCAGTGGATAATCTCCATAATTACGTTGACGCAGAGAGATACAGAGACGACAAATTGTTGAAAAAAAAAGTAGTTATTTTTATTTTCTTTGCGTACAAAAAGTATTCTCGTCACTTTATAAAATTCAGATTGATCCAATGACGGCAGATGGACTATCCTGACGATGCTTTTCATACTTTTCTGGACCTTGACAGTGTTAATTACTTGGCAGTCAATAGGACAGTCACAAGCCTATCCCATACAAAAAAGAAAATTCAGTAGCTGAAGAGAAGGTCCTTACCAAGTGCTGTGAGCCCCTCTGATATGGAGGACAGGATGTACATGACCACATGAGGCTCCAGGCTGGCGATAAAGTTCATATGGTCTTGGGTTAGCACCTCCAGAAGAGAGTAGTAAGACTGACTAAGTTTTGGATAGTCCTGCAAGAACAAGAACAAACCAACCAAAAGTCAACCAATCTGATGCTGAAGGACACAATCTTGAAGATGATAGCTGATGATTTTTACCAGCAGGTCACTGTGAGGGATGGACAAGAGCAGCTTAATAAAGGTCTGCAGAGCATTGTCCAAGGCGTCGTCGCCGTACAGACGGAAGACGCCGAAATTGACATAGTTGCCGCTTAATACGGCTTTCAGCATGGAGAAACAAATAGAGATTCCTTTCAGTTTCAGTGCATAGACCTGATCTTTTGGCACCTCACCCAGAGTCAGGATCCGATTGCCTTGAAATGAAAAAAGAGAATACTATTACAATGATTATTCAATTAAAGTTCTTCAGATTTAATAATGCTACAACATACCAGAGGAACAGTTGATTGAAATATGAAAACCGGGTTATTATAGGAGAGTTTGTACCATATGTTGTAATCATCTTGCTGGTTTCCCTGAACAGCAGGATTCCATTCGGTGACGACACATCAAACTGTAATCTCTGTGACCTTCGTGTAAAAAAACCCCACACTTTGAGTCAGAGAACATACATAACCTTTAAACTCAGGCCGCTGTGACATATGCAAGAAGTAATATTGTATACCTGTTGTGGACGAGCTCAGCCATGAGTTTGAGGACCGGTGTGGTGCAGGCAGGTACATGGTACCAGAGCTCTATTGCCCTTTGTAAGATGGGCATGTAAGAGGGGTAACTAAGATCCATTAAGGAACACATTAAAATTGGCATTCAGTCTGATTTGACCTAAGAGATTACTTTTATATCATTTATTTGTATTAAAATTAAGAAAATAGTAATAAATAATTAAATAACAAAATAACAAAAATACTAAGAAAATATCAAATAAACAATAAAATACAAATAAACAAATTACAAAAAAATTAAAATAAATGAACACAACAAACAAATTAAAAATTAAATAATTACACAAAAATAAATTAATAAACAAATAAAACAAACGTAAATAAGAGAAACCAAATGCATAAATAATTACACCAATAAAATAAACAAGAACAAACAAACTAATGCATATTAAAGGATACATCCAATCAAAGAGCATCATAAAGCTGGTCTTGGCATTAAAGGCAAAGGCAATTCCCCTCAGATCTCTCACCAGTCCTACTAAAGTCCTCTGAAAGGCGGGAAAAAACAAAACAAAAAATTTGTTAATTTCTCATATATGAAAAGACTGGGGTGCAGATGCATTATATAGGTCAGCAACATAAGAAAACACAAGGTCTCTTGCAAATGCTTCATGCCACACTGAGGTTGTATGATAAACAATTCAACATCTCACTTTTGCTTCTTGTTCATTGAAGGTGTTGGTACTGAACATCTGAGCGATGGCCTCAAATGCAGCAGTGAGAGGAAGCATGAACTGTTCAAACTGGTCCTCATCTTCACCTGTCAAAGACACAGACAGTCTCTAAAGATGTTCTTTGACATGACGCTTATATGCTATATCTATATGTACACCCTTACCCAAATCTACCATAAGAAGTCTTCCCAAGGCTGTGTAGAAAGTGGTCCGACACCTCATGTCACTGAGGTTGGCCTGATTGTTCACACCCAGGAAAGAAAAGTGCTCACTCTGTCACACAGAAGAAAAACAAGACATTTGTCAGCCCTTGAAAGTTCCTCAAAAAACTATTTAATAATAGTAAAATGTTATTTGTAATTACTTTTTTCTTTTCATTTATTTTTTTATGAAAAAAGGTCTTGCCCTTTTATGTCATTGTCTATTAACTGTGCTTCAGGTTCAAATAAAGTTAAAGTGGAGTTAAGAAGAAGAAAAGCTCAAGTTGGTCACTTACTGTATGGTTGTTTAGCATGAACTGGACAGCACTGAGTTTCACCAGTTTTCTAACACTGCTGTACGTGAGAAATAAGGTTAAGGAAACAGACCAAAACATATTCACTGTCGATCATCCTCAATAACAATACTAATATTGTTTCAAATTTAAACCAGCAACAAGTGTGTAAGGATATCCAATCGAGAGGTCATTGAGGAGCTGTAGTGTCTTAGATGTGATTGGTTCACACTGTCCCCAGTACTTCAAGTTGGTGATTCTGCATTAAAAAAAAAAAAACACTACGTTAAAAACATTGTTAATTGTTTATAACAATTTCACCCATCAATAGCTGACATATACTCACATTTTCCCAATGAAAACACTGAGTACCATGGTCTCATCATTCAAGCCAAGAACCTCTGATAGTCTTCGATACAACTAGGGATCAAACAAAAGTAGTATTATTTCCTGTCATCATATATTCATTTTGAACTGGTGTTTTACATTGTAGCTCGAACAATTCATTTTATAAATGTAGAATTTAGTAACATGTTAAACTACAAAATAAAACAGGTTGGGAAATAAGGCCATGAGAAGCAAGCAACTGCGACAATTCACAGGGGGCTCTCACAAATCCATAAACTATAAAGATTTGGTCAGAAAAGGGGAAAAAGGTAGGTCAATTTAATTTCCAAATTAAAACTTAAAATGTTACCTTTAGTGACAAATACAGAATAAATATTTTTCTAACACAAATAAAACACACTGCTAAAAATAATATCTTGGAAGAAAAAAAATCCATAGTGTTGAGTCCTAATTATGGTCCCAAATGGCATCTTCCTCCGAGTCTACACTTTGCATGGGCAGCTGGGTAACAATACACTGTAAGCCTGCATCCTTACGGTCCAAATTAAGAGTGCCATTTGGGACAATTTAACATTAAATCTAATACATTCCAATTGTCAAGATCCAATCAGACTTCGTAACAGTTTTCACACTATTTGTACACATTATAACAGTTAGGAGGAGCAATTATAAGGTGTTATTTTCCTTTTATTAAAGTAAAGGACAACAGGCTAAAGCAGAACTAAAGACAGGTTTAGAGGAACAGCTAGTCTTTCTATGTGCACTTATCTTCTCTGTTCACATTTTGGAATCCGAGTAACAGGAGAGAAAACTTCAGCTTTCTGGTTAGTTGAGACAGAACACTCATCTCCAACATAAAAACAACTATGGTTTCAATCCTACATGTCCATTTACAAAGCAGACTAAAAGAGTGAAACCACAACTAAGCATGCAAAAAAGCTGAATCGACTGTCTCTTTTCAAAGCCCAGACACAACACAAGCACAAATTTCTGCCATTCTGAGAGTTCAAAGGCAAAACACTGTGAATGTTAAGAGATCAATAAATCATTTACTGCTAGCTGGTTTGTGTTTCAGATTTACTGTCTAAACAAACCACAGCTTGAAGTTCACGCTCACGCAGACAAATACAACATAACTGCAATTACCTTTGATGATTTTTGCACCTGGTCACCGATGTAGATTTTGCGAAACTGCTCAAAGAAACTGAGCATGGCTAATTCAAGCTTCTCATTTCCTGCTTGAGCCAGTCTTGAGTCTGTGAGGTTCATTAACTGCAAAACTCTGAAAATTACAAAATATGAAGTCGATATAAATATTACATAAAATTAAACAATGGGAAGTGAGATCGCTTCATCTCAGGAGACTCATACTCAAAATAAATTGTCAACATAAATAAACTAAATCAACAAAAAAAAGTTACATGAAATTAGTCCCAATTAGGAGTTCCAATTAGGAAAGTACAGTATGAGAAAAGGACATTGGTTTTTTTTTCTCAGATTTGCTAAATATCATATTTAACAGTGTTATTAAATTATTAGTTTTTAAAATGATCTAAAAAAAAAAGTCATATTACTTTTGCGACACATAGCAGCATAGGTAATATAAATGTAAAAATAAGGAAAATAAGAATACCCAAATGACCAATTTAAAAAAGCATATTAATAATCTCTAACACTGGCTTTAAATTTGATACAGATATACTGTTCATCACTAGTTTGATATAATATTTGAAGCATTAAAAATCTGAATGCCTGTTCATACCAAGACGAATGTTTTGTGTGAAAATTCATGCGATAAGCATTTTAAATGTTTCAATTCGAATGACTGGCTGTTAACGTGTCTGCTCATTGTGTGGATCATTGTGAACAATCATCGTATGTCAATGCCTTTTTTTTTTTATACAGAGAATTCTAATCTTTTCCAATTGCACTGTGAACAAAAACTGGCCAACCAATAAGATTGTGTTTTTGGTCACATATTCAGAGTCTCTGCTGCTACATAAAACTACACTCTAGAACTAACAGACTATTTTGTGAAGCAGCACAGCAGAGGAAAAATCTGGAACCAACTCTCTTTCTCTATACTCTACCATTTGGTGCTGTTTGCTAAATATCATAGTGAATACAAAAATCTGAAAGGCTTTTTGAAAATATTTAAATACTGTTTGACTTCCTGTATTCTTTTTAGATAGAGTGTGTCAGAAACAAAGTTGTACAGTGCTTTGTGTCCTGGGGTATTTCTGCTTTTTTGTAAGCACCACCTACTGTCAAAGAATAATTATGCATATTCATTCAGCCCATCAGACTTTTTTTTTTACACATTGGACAGAACAGACAAATCGTATGACTGAATTTTAATTTTGGCTTGGTGTGAACGGGCCTAGGAGTAATTCCTCACCGACACACAAGCTCCCCATCCATGGCATCCTGTTCATCTGTGCTGGCGAAGGATACTCTTCCTCCAATGACTGCGCCAATGATATACACTAGCCACGTCAAGCGACCTGGACAACACATATGTAACGTAAGCATTGTTATGATACAATATATTGATTTGTATATTAGGTTTTGTTTCAAGCTCACCTTCCTGCACTGCTATGTCCATTGTGCTGGAGTTGGTAGACTGCAGAAGCTCCTGGTACGACTGGGCCGACTGATCGAAGAGCTGGACCAGCAGGGCACAGGTCTTCTCATATTCGCACCGCCCGATAGTAGACAGTTGGTCCAACTGCTGTTGCACCAAGCCAGCATCGTCCAAGGGGTCTTCAAGACCATCCCTGCATAGAACGGATATTGTATAGTCACTCATCTATGACACTCTTGCTTATTGGACCTAACCGTGACTTCAATTAGTGCTCACTCTACCTTAGAATGATATGCACGGACTCTAGGCGGGATGTGATGTAGGCCTTGGTCACCTCAGGGGTGTAGGTCTCCAGCATATGGGGCTCTGTAGCCTTCACATAAGGGACAGATGCCGCCAACCGCTGCCACAGGCTCAGCAGATAGTGCACGCTGTTGGGTGCAAACTCCCAGTGCTGGGACACACCAAAGTTATCATCAGTCTTTGAAACACCAATTTTTCATAGATCATTTTCACTTAATTCCATTAGCAAATTAACAAATAATTGCTGTCAATTTGGCTCGACTTCTGTAGAAATCACATATTAGCTTAATTTTAGCAAGTCTTTCACTCACCTGCAGACTAGTTACGGTGAAGTTAGCGATCAGTCTTATGACCTCGGGGTAGTTCTCTACTTTAACCAGCTCTCCCAGCTGATAGTTACTCTTGAGTCGAGCCAGTAGTCGACAGAACTCATGGTAGTTGTTTGGGTCCGACAAACTCTGCAAATCAAACAATAAGTATTGCAAATATTACAACATCAACCACATAATACCTGCAAATAGATCTGACATTTTAACGCAGCTATTTTCAGGCTACATGTTTAATACATGGCATTATTCAACTCTTTTTACATAAATATCATCCAAACATTAGAATGACAATTATTATTATAACTAATATTAGGATGGACAGCATACTTGAGGGTTCTCCAATATTCTCTTCACACCATCTACTAAATGGGAAAGGAACTTTGCTCGCTCTGCGTTGTTAAAGAGAGACCTCCGAACAGATGCTATTTGGACTAAACAAGACAAAACCTGAAAGACAAAAAGAACATTCAATACTAAGCAGTTATTATCAGAAGAGCAAAGGCTTGTAGATAATGTTTATCTGACACTCACCAAGGGAGACAACGAGGGAGGGATGGAATGATACAAATCAAAAAACAGCTGCAAGGTTGAGGAATCCAAAAAGGCTGCAGATGAGAGAAAAATCACAAAATTATGCATGAGTTCAACATGAATACCGTTACTGCTCAAAATTACTTTTTGAAAAAAGTGCTCACCAAGGCTGCATTTATTTGATCAAAAAGAGTCAAACCAGAAATTGTGAAATATGAGAATTTAACAGTTTTCCATTTTAATTAAGCTGAATTCTCAGCATCATTACTCCAGTCTTCAGTGTCACATGATCCTTCAGAAATCATTCTAATATGCTGATTTGCTGCTTAAGAAACATTTGTTATTGTTATCAATATTGTGCTACTTAGTATTTTTTTTTTGCAAACCATGATAATCTTTATTAATCTGATATTTTTTTCTTTGATAAAGAAAGTTCAAAATAGCATTTATTTGAATTTTTTTTTTTTTTACTGTTGCTTTTGATCAATTTAAAGGGTCCTTGCTGAATTAAAGTATTTATTATTTTTTAAAAAAAGTCTTAAGTCACAATAACAAAAAAATACAATTCCAAAATATACTATATCATCAATTCTAAAGAAGGTTAAAAATGTTAATTAAAAATGGTTGAAAATGCTAAATGCAGCCTCTTTAAACAAGCACTGGAACACAGTTGCACCATTCATTCATTGTTTGCCAGATCACCTGATCTCCAGCTGGTGGGGATCTGGACGGTGCACAGATCATCTGAGGACTCATCGGTGGATGTACCGATAAAATCAAAGTTGAGGCAATTGTGGGCCAGTTTCAGTAGCTGCATGAGTAGCCCATGCTGGCTCTCATCATTTAGATTCAAGTTCTTCCCAGATGCCTGCAGACATACAGAACAATCCATTGAGTCATTGACATAAATCCCAAGCAGGCTGGTTTAGCGGTTGCGAAGAAAATATACAGACAGACAGTACTTTTGTTCAGTCTCTGAAGCATTACCCTTACCTGCTTCAGGAGGTTGCAGGAGAGAGTAAAAATGTCAAACAAGGAGGAATCTCGAAATGATGATGCAATCTTTCTATGTTTTGTAAGTGGATGTGTTGAGTCTGCCTGGAGAATCGAAAGAAGATTCAAGGAATCAGTGATCTATCTTTATTGCAACTTTCAGTTATTGAACCCAAACATACAGCAATAAATTCCAAGCACTGAGCAAAGACTACAGTTACATTTAGTCATTCAGCAGACACTTTTATCCAAAGCGATTTACAAATGAGGACAATAGAAGCAAGCAAAACCAACAAAAGAGCAATAATATGCAAATCAAGACACTGCGAGCAGAGAAACTTACTTGGTTAATCTCATTTGTTAACTGGGAAAGAATTGTGACTCCTATGATGCAGTGTTCAACACTATCCTGAAAGAAAAAAAAAAAAAAAAAAAGTTTATTATTTAAAGAGAGTGTTGATTTTAGGTATGGGGTCATGTAGAATAAGGCATTATAATATGCTTTCTAAGTACAAATAAACAGCCAATATGCTAGTAATAGACATGCTAATAAGCAACTAGTTAATAGTCCTTAATTTAAAGTGTTACCAAATAATATAGTATTTAAAAAGAAACTTTAAGTTGACGTGAGAAAACAGCCATAAAAAGTTATCCACGTTCATTTGGATTTTTCATATGGAAACTGCAGACGATGATGGTTTTCAAAATACAAGTCTTGTGGACAATATCTTGTTTGGCATTTTTGATCCAATTCTCAAAATCAACTTGAACTTTGTGAGGACATTTGCCCTCATTGAACATGAAACTTGAGCAATAAATTTGTGTAAATGATTTATAAAACCATGCTTATGTAAAGTGTTGAATTAAATGCATGTTAAATACATTCATGCTAAGTGCTACTGATTTTAAGGCATCCCTACTTGCCTTAAAAATGTGATCGCAAAAAACAAAGAAATATTTCCAAGTTGTATAATTCTGAAATTGAACAATATTATCTTTTCTAATAAGGCTATTAAATGTATTATACCTGCAGGAATCTTGTCACATCGACGATGACATTCCTGAAGACGTAATCTTCCTTTTGGCAGTCAAACCAGCCAAGCTTGGTGATTCTGGCATAGAGCTGGATCAGGGCTTGTGTCACGAAGGCAGCAAGCTTTGGCCGGGTCGCCAGATAATTGAGAACATAATTTCCTGAGGAACCAAAGTGACATTTATTTAAAAAATGTGTCTTTTCTGGGTTTTGGGGCTCTAAATCTTGTGGTTGATCTGATAAACTTACGAATGTCAATGCGCTGTTCCAGGGGAAGTGGGTTGCTCGTACGAGACACCAACTTGGAGAGACACGTTGCAGCCAACAACTGCGAGTACGAGGACTGTAAAGATTGTACAAATACAGTGTCAAGTTAAGTAGTTGCTTAACTCAAACTAATGGACTTGGATTTTCGAGAAAACTGCTGTCAGATCAATTCAGATATCTTGTTTTTCTCAGTTCTCAAAAAGTTTAATTCTTACACTCCCACTTTCCAGCAACAACTGGCATTTACTCAGGCAGTCGGGACTGTTGGTGAACTCCACCAGAGCTTTCTCGGCCTGTAGACGTGTGGTGGTGTCTGTGGTCTCATATAGCTGCTTGCACAGGATCTCTAGCTGGGCTAGGCTCTGAAAAAGAAAACAATTCAGAGGATATTTGTGAGATGAACCAATAAAACTTTTATGTCTAAACTGTTTATAAAAAATAGTTTAGGTGTGTAAATAAAGTTTATTGCAGAAATGTGCAAATATTCAAATTAGGTCAATGACACTCATTTATCCGCATCTATTACTTTTTTTAAAATAAAAAAATACAACGACATGAATACAACTATTCTGACATAAGCATATTTTTAATATCTGCATTAAAATCTATTTTTAATATTTTTTAGGGGATAATAATAATAATAAAAAAAGTCAGGGTAATTAAAGTTTAAAGTAATAGGACAATCTTGAATCATTTCTTTAAAATATAAATTTAATTTCTTTAACAAAACTTGTGTGTGCCAAATCATAAGCCATGTGGTTTTGAATCAATAAGTGTCAAAGTATCCTAAAATATTAAATAATTTGGCCCATTTATGACAAGGCTAGTTGCATATGTTGCGACTCAAAAACATTTATAAATTAGCAATTCACAATATTTGTATAAAAATACTTTTACCTTAAGAAAAATAAAATTTAAAAAAGCTAATATTTTCTAAAAAAAAAAAAGATAAAGATGCATTCAATATTTAGGGAAATCTGATATTAATTTTTACTTACAAAAGTTACAGCACATGACATTTTTAGTGTCATTAAATTGCTCCAATTTCTTAGAACTGTAATAGCGCAACTCCTCAACAAATAACGCAATTTGAAATATCATTAGCTATGTTTCCATTCAAAGTTGACAATTTCAAAATCTTAAATTGGAATATTGCATAAAACATTAGCGAATAAAGCTCCGTTCCCATTCAATGAGTCAAAGAGAACAAAATCGTCACTTCCTCTTCCTTTTGCACGTCAAAAACCATCTCAAGCGAGCGTAAAACCTTTTTGTGAATTAAGGGATTTTTTTTTTACACATTTGGCATCTCCATTGCTTGTTTCTGATGCAATACTTCAAAATGTGCACAAGTCTTAAGATAGAGAGCTTCAGTATCTTGTACAATCACAACATCAAACATCAGGATTATGAAAAAAACCATTAAGAAAATTAATGTGCAGACATCACATCCACAAGTTATTGTTCTAGGTCACAGAGGGAGTATGTGGTTCATGCAAGCATGAAAGACTATATGGTGAATGGAGAAAAAAAAAAAGTCAGCGATACACTTTGGCAATACATAGAGGAGCAATGAAAGAGTTAACTCGTGTTATGCAGCAACAAGCCTCTGACTCTAAACAGTTCTTTGTTCCCTTGTGGAGCATAACTATACAAAATCAGCATCAGCAGAAAAACAGCAGCTGCAACAAATGCACAGCCTCAATGAAAAACTTCAAGTTTATTTTGCTAAAAAAATCTGAACTAATGAACTCAGAGACCTACAGAGTTATTTCTACATTTTTATTGCACTCAACAAATAAATCTCATGTTAAATAAACAGTTTAATACTTTAGAAACGCACACTTTCTTGTGCCAACATTAAGTTGGTTCCTCATGTCCATGTTCGTACATGCTTGATGCACCCTGCTGATAACTGAATCAAGAGACCCTAAAAGAACAGGGAGGACCCCTATACATACAAGAAAAAAAAAGCAAGATAAAATGCAGGCTGTATTTGCAAGGAACTGCACAGAAAAGATAAGACACCTTCAAGTTGAAAAACCTCAAATGAAAACACCATGCATTGGTTTTCACTAAAACTAACATCAATCCACCTGTTCACACCAACCTATAACAACATATTTGAACATTATGCATTCAATGTTTAAGTGTACTTAAACGCTTCTTAATTATATTACAATTTTTCAATAAACAAAAAGTATAAAGCTGCCAAACAAAAAAGGAATTGAATGTTACAAGCCAGAAATCCTACTGAGTCATATTAACCTACTGGCCTCACATGTTCTTTGATAGTTATATACACACACATATATGGAAGCATTATTTGGTCGGTTTAGGTCTAAAACAAGTGTATTATACTACCAATATGTGATCCGCAAACGGCCTTTAAGACATAGAGCTGCTCCGATGGTAATTAATAATATATAAATGCAAATGGAGTGGCTTCTTCACCACCAACAGAGTAACAGGACGCGTGGCAACAACACTGGAAAGCTCATGTTTACTGTTGCCTGTGCAAACGAGAGTCAGGTTAACAAAAGCGTGGTCCCCCACTTCATTAAATGTAATGGGAATAAGCAGTTATTCAACACTGTGTTTAACCTTTGCCCTCAAATATGACCCGTCTTATTTGACAGGTGTTGACAGATGACAAGCAGCGGCTGTGTTTGAAAACATGGTGTTTAACGGACCAGTCATGTCCAAAAATGTTGTCTAGCTAGGGAGGTTTTCAGGAAACAGCTATACTGAGAGAATGAGAAGAAAAAATATTTATTTTAATTCTGGGCCGACTTTATCTGTCAGTTACGCCTGAGACGACTTTGGTTGCCAAGTTGGCTTTTTTAACCCTCAGTTATCAAGATTATTATTAGAACAGTCTTATCAAGTATACTTAAAACGAAATACAGTATAGTAAATTTAGATTAATAAACATATCTAAACATTCTATAGAGAAAATAAAAAAATTAATATTACATATAATACAGAGAAAATTGCTCACAAAAGACATTTCTGGTTGGCTGCCATCACTTCTTCCAGTCATTTAACTCTCCTTAAACACTACAGGTAGTGTTTTCTAAGACTTTTTTAACACTATTACACATTTACAATTCTCAGGAGATTTTAACGTACATATCGTTTCCATAATTTTGAAGAAAAACTAATTTCTAGTCGTGCTTTTGGTTTGTCGAGGCGGCGCGCGGGAGAATCTCACGAGTTAGCATGCGAGCTACAGGCTAACAGCGAAACCGGACACATTTGCGTCCAGCAATAACAGAATGACAGATAACTGAGTGCAAATACGCTTTTGGGCTAACCGACAGGCTTTTCTCTTGGAAAAAGCCTCGCTGAGCTCGAGTTACTATCGCTTGTGTAACTTACAAGGCCAGTGTATTGCAATGCAAGCGGTTGGATGAGGGATGATGCCTTGTTTACAATGTAAAACACCACTGTTGCTATAGAGTTACGTGCAATTTAATATAAACGATCTCTCGGGATCTAACGATCTCTGCTGCTTAAAATAAAATACTTTACATTTTGCTTCAAAACAACTTTCAGCCATGCTGCAGAGTTGTGTGTTAGCCTGGATCACAGAGTTAAAATCAACATGATGACAGGCCACAAGTCAACACTTGATAATCGCATCCAATAAAGCATGCGAGTGAACCTCTCCCGCCGCGCGACGCACGCATTTATAACAAACACGCACGCATCGCCGAAATAAGCCTCGGTATCTATCGTTAAACTGCAGTGGATCATATTTCGTGAATTTAATAATAACAAAACAAAATCATTTACTTACCTGCACATGATCCGCCATTTTGCTCCATTCATGCTCCTCTCACTCCCCCTGACAATGAGCATGCGCTCATCTGCCCACGATCACGGGAACATTTACGCAATTGACGCACGTAGTGATAAAGCCAGATGTTCGCTCGGGGCTTCGTGAATCCCGTTACGGCAGACCACCAACGCCGGAAAGAGCCTTTGTTTACATGCCTCTTAAAGTGAAACGAATTCAGATATTAGAGGTCACGTGGATGTATCATTCTAATAATACCTAAGCGTGATTGACAGTGCTTATTGTGAAGTTGAGAAATAATGCTATTAATGGTTCAAAGAGGCTTCTGACGCTGAAGGCTACACCTGTTGTAAACGTGCAAATAGTAATAAGGGTAATTAGAACGTTTTAAACAGACACAGGTTTATTTTTGTATTTTTTTAAATAAAAATTATGTACTTTTTGGGAGATAAAGACTAGACATATTGCTTTCTGTACTTTTAATGTACATGGAGTGGGTTGCCCCTCAGGGATGCTGCCATATTGACATCACATGACTAGCTGTTATGCAGCTGACTGATTTAAGTTAATCATATTAACAACAACAACAATAATACATTTTCTGTACTCGTATTCCCTTTCCTCTGACTTTTTACCATGGTTTGTGAAGCAACAAGCAAAGATGTCAATTTCAGTACATTTTTAATAATGACTAGGCCTATTTATATGTTGTCGTTTTTAACGTAGCCTACTTAGGCCTACATAAACACCTTAAATAAGAATGTACAGTTATTTTTGGATTGAGTTTAATTCATTAGGCTTAACTTAAATAAAAACCCTATTGTGATAAATACGAGTGATTTTGTTAGGAACATTGCTAAGTAGTTTTTGATGTTTGCTAGCTTCTTAATAAAGTTGTATGGCTTGTTGTTCCCAATAAGAAGTTAATTATTGATGATGATGTGAGGTTGGAAGGAGATTTTCATTAACCCTCTGGTGTTGCCCGCACTGGCATTTTTTTATTTCAGTGAAATGAATGTATTATACTTGAGTTTTATAATGTTTTTTACTTTTGATATTTTGTATTATTATTATTATTTTTACCATTAACCACTTTTTGAGCATAAATGAAATTGCCAAATTAAACATAAATCTTAAATTCGGAGCACAGACTTAAATTTGGTTTCTTTAAATAAGAAAAAAGAGCTTTCGGTAAGATTTAGTTTGGGTGCTGTACCAAATGTTTCCACTAGATGAAATTGCTTCCCATTCCTTACCAATGTGTTTTGTTCTTGAACATGAACTGTACAAATGTGACTATGTTCTTCAGCACCATTTAACCTTTCAAATCAGAAATGTGTGTGTGTGTGTTCACATAGCAAATGCTAAAACATTGACCAAGTTTCGTACCATTCTGAAAAAAAGAAACAACCCCCCCCCCATAAATTTCTTCAGTAACACTTACCAAAACAGCACCAAAGGGTTAATCTTAACAATAGACCACCAGATGACTTATACAGAGGTTTAAAGATGGTTAAACTGACAGCTTTCAGGCTCTCTACCAAACCACAAGATATTCACAGTTTATTACGCCTGACAGTTTCACTCAGATTAAGCTGTGCCAGTTTACATCTCATTCAAAGTATTCACTGAAGTGAAAAGAGCGCGGAGACAGCGACAGGATTAGATGCTTTTCCATCCAGAGCTTATTCTCTGTTATTGTACTGGATTTATCACACTGTGACTTAGAATTGCTTTGAACAGAACAGTTTTGCAACTGAGTAATTGACATCTCCATCTCCATCTCCATCTTTTTTTTGTTTTTGTTTTTGTAATTAACATCAAAATTTTAGGTTAAGTAGTTTATTCCAGTTTTATTCTCCATGTTCTTGCATGACAAAATGAAATACTAAAATTCTTAAAACTAAAACTGAAATAAAAAATGAGCTAAAGCAATACAGAAATATATAAAAAAACACTCATAAAATAACAAATGCATTACAAACTAAAATGAAAATGAAATAAAAATACACAAAATGTATAAAAAATACACATAAAAAATATATTTTTATTAACACATAAAAATACAAACTAATTCAAAATATGAAGAAAAAATATAATAGAACATACATATAACACAGGTTTAAAATAATCATTGACTTTAGCATGTCACACCACAGGACATTTCCCAAAAGTATTTCATCATCTAACCTTCTGAAAGTAAGTTCCACAATCTAAAGCTTCTGCTGATTGGCCGGATGACAGCAGGATGTCACATGACCAAAGATATCATTTGAAAAGTGTTCAAGCTATAACCTTTTGACCATTTTCAAACCACACTATATTAATTTAGTTCTGAGGCTAAAAATTGACATTTTTATGTGCTTGTATTGAAAGTCTAAAGGGGTTTGATATGGATATATATCTAAGGGATATATGATCTTCAAAAATGTGTGCACATGTGGACCTGTTGATGTTTGTGAATGTGCTGTAATAGCCAGTATTGGTCACAAAGGGGCACTCTAGATCCATCAGACCTATGACATGAAACCTTACTGTATTTAAGATCTACTGATCTGTTTCCTGAGTGCTATTTTCACATGACTTGAAGTGACAAAGTATATAATGCACAGTTTGATGTGACCAGTTTTATATAGGCCTACTATACTAAAATGCTAACATTTTGCAGATTATATTAATATGATTTGGACTGACATTTGAATTTATGCACAACTTTGCATAGCATTTGCTGTTAGGAGAGTTGTAAGATGTGAGGAAAGGTGAAAATTTCCCATGGCCCTGATTGATTCTAACAAGGATGTTAACAATAGGATGTTAAATGCATTCACACTTTCGCAGAAGATGTATAGTCTTTAGCCCTAAACAGGAAGAATCATATGAGTAGGAAACCAACCCAACCACAGCAATACAGACACACGCCCACTCATCTGACTTCTCCAAGTAACTGATTTAGACTTCATCTTTGACAGGAAGTAAGACTGACAATGTACCTAAGGTCAGTCTGCCATTGACAGCAATGCCTCTTATAGTCATTTAAACAGTTTAAAAGCAAACAGGAATCAAGGGAACCTATAGAGAGAGAGTTGGGGAGAGAGAAGCAAGACAAAGGCCAGCTGAAGAACCATGGAGGAGGACATCAGGAGAAAAGGGATGCTTTATTTTCACCAGCAACGCTTCGGCAAGGTGAGACTCAATGTCCTTCTCAGAGCTTTATGAGTAGTGTGATTATTTTCACGAGTTAAACTAATGAATTGAATGCATTTTCACACTCTTGCATGGATGTGGATTCAGCATACATCAGCGGACTGACAACGGCAAAGATGAGAAATGCGGCCGCTGTACTGGCCTTGAGTATAAACGCACATAACGCAAATAACACACACACACACACACACACACACACACACACACACATATATATATACACACACATACGTGATATATACATATATAAAAGAATGCTGAAAACTATGTACTGTTATTTACACAAAACAATGAAGCAGCACAACTCTTTTCAATATTGACAAATAGAAATGTTATTTTATATTGTATTATTATCTATTAATATTAATGTTACATTATATCATTATAAAATGTTAAAAGATGATGAAAAGATGCTAACAAATTATTATTATTACAATTCTGCTCCGGGTGTGTGTTCACAGTGCTTGTGTGTGTGGGTGTGTGTGTGTGTTTGTTCACTACTCACTGCTGTGTATGTGCACAAATTCTGAGTATAGGCAAAGTCTCTTTAAGAAGGTATTCTATAGTCTTTGATATAGGTCACCATACTTGGCCACACATCACATCCTTTCTTTTCTTTTCCTTTCCTTTCCTTAATATAGTAAAAATATGAGTGTGATTTACATTGTACATTATATCACTGATTTTAGTACATTTATATTTTATACAGTATTGTTATTATTATACATTATTACATCAATATTATATTAATATTACATATACAATTATGCAGCCTCTAAAATTACTTAGAATTAATCTATCTATCTATCTATCTATCTATCTATCTATCTATCTATCTATCTATCTATCTATCTATCTATCTATCTATCTATCTATATATAACAAGTTAGGTAAAAAAGTTATCTACAATTAATAAAAAAATAGTTAGAATACATTACCTAAAATTAGAAAATGAGTAATTAAGATTACATTTTCATCGTGTAATTTGTAATCAGTATCAGTAACAGATTACAATTTGAAAGTAATCTACCCAGCACTGTATGAATACATTACTAACTGTTGGTAACCAGAAGTACATCCAAATACTTGTTGTCTGTTGTTTGACCATTTTAAATCTTCGTTTTTGATTAAATGTTTGCTTAAAGGAATATGGGATCAGATTATAGTTCCTAGCCATATTGGCCTAGAAAATCGCAACTTTTCATTTTCCATCGGTCTTAGTACACGATGTAACTACAGAAGAGTCAAGTTTTACATAGGAAAATTATCGAAATTCTTGGGTCATTTTTGATTCAATGATCTATGCTAAACTAAACTAAAAGTGCTACCTCCAGACCCGGAGATCGGCTGAATGGATTCAAAAACGGTCAAACTCAACTGTTTAACTGGAGTTATAAAATGAGCCTATTTCCAAAAAAGAAGAAAAAAAGTGTGGTGTTCCTTTAAAAGTGTCTTTGTGCTTTTAATTTTTTTTAAATAAAAATTCTGCTTGGTTTTATATTTGTTATGTAATGCAAAAACTGACTTTAAAGTATATGTATTGAAGTAGGCTATGTTATGTACGTGTGTGCTCTTCAGAGATGGAGGAAGGTGTGGTGCGTGCTGGTGGCGGAGAGCAGACGCAGCGTGTCACGGCTGGAGCTGTACGAGCACAAACACTCCTCCATCAAACAGGGCTCCAGCAAACGCAAGCCCGACTACAAACAGGTGATCCGACTGCGAGAGTGCATACAAATATCAGAAAGAGAGATAGCTGACTGCCCCAAAGACAGCGCAGCCTTTTATCTGGAGACCTCAGACAAACTTTACGTGTTCGCTGCCCAGCATTCAGAGGTGAAGGGCTGGATCAAGAGTCTGTGCGAGCAGGCGTTCCCTGTAGGTATCACATCCTATCACAGCGCATAATGATGATGAGCGTTTTGCTAATTGCTCATAATACATAACTGACACGTCCAGGTACAGATGTCACACTTTAAAACCATTTAATGCTTTTCAGGACACCAACGCTGAACAAAGGTTACAGAGAGAGAGCAGCATTTATTCTGAACCTGAGAGCAGTCCCCACGCCAGAGAAATGCAGGAAAACTCACTTTATGACACAGCAGAGAACGGTAAGGCACGTAATGTCACGCTGACAACCTAAATATAACTTATAAATTATTAGAAAATCACGTTCCTTACAATTAATAGGCTACCTTTACCATTGTGAATTGGGTTGCACATGCATTGCTGTGACCCTGAAATACTGCAAACCCAAGCCTAAACTTGCTCTTTCTTCATTAAATCAGTATAATTTTCTCATGCAATAAGAATGATAATAATACATAAATGGTAGTCTATAGTCTATATATATATATATATATATATATATATATATATTTAAACTTCAGTACACATATATCCATTTTAATATAATTTTTGTACTGTTTATTTATTTAAATCAAATTAAAACTGTAATACATGGTGACCACGTGTTATTATTTTTCATATTTTATGTCCGCACGTATGTATGTATGCATGTATGTGTTATATATATATATATATATATATATATATATATATATATATATATATGTGTATGTGTGTGTGTATATATATATATATATATATATATATATATATATATATATATTGCATGTCATATAATGCGTTTTGTATTTAATGTATTTACAGAGAATTAGGAAATTGTTATCAGTATATGTATTAATATATCTATATCACACACACACATTATATGTCTGTTTATCTATCTATCTATCTATCTATCTATCTATATAGATAAATAACAATAATAATATAGCACATTTTATATATATATATATATTATCGTAACGATTACCTTTTCATTCTAATATTTTTTTAAATCAGGTAATGCTTTAATGCATCGCACCCTAACAGGTAATAATAGTGATATTGGAGGGACAGAGAGGAGAGAGATGCTATTTTAGTTTGTCCTATTGCAAGGACGAACAGCCTCTTTTTCAAGTTAAACCTCAGGCTTGAGTCAAATTGCCCATTTGGGCCACAGGTGGCCAACCTTGATTCCATTAAAGGACAGGAAAGAGGGGACACTGTTTTCAGGTGTATGTATAGAGAGAGCTCATTCAGGAGAGACGACAAATGAAATGAAGCACAGGGATGCAAGCTGTCCTCAAATTCACCCGAGGCCACTTCTTATTGACTTTCTGCTTCTTCCTTTTCATCTAGTTCAAGATTTCTATTGGTCCTTATGTATCACTGACAACAGAGCACTTTTTTTGTGGCGCTCACTAAGGCAAGCATCACTACCACTACTACTAAGTGCGCAACGTAGTGTCTTGAATGAGGGACCTGAGGAATCAGATTGTCATTAGTAGCATTTTCAAATGAATGAACAAACAACCAGCTACCAAAACACCAATAACAACTTAAAAAATACTTAGCAATGACCTAGAAACCACCCACAATGTGGTTGTTGCTTTTGCACAGGCAACCACCACTCACATTTTAATCAGAAAATGGATGAAATTTTTTGTTCAGCTTTAAATGATGTTTTTCAAAATTTCAGAATTGAATGTGACTGTCTGACATCATCTCTGACTTCATTTTGGGCCAGAGGAGCAGCCGACCAAAAAATAGCTCTAATTTCCGTTTTATCACTTTGGGGTGACAGCTCTTAGACTGTCAGAAGGGCTTCGTCTGGGTTCCGTTGCGCAAGTTTTTAGAGCAGCACATGCAGACAGACAAAATGACACAAAGTAGATGAGAGCGAGTGAGAGAAAGAGAGAGAGCGAGGAAGCGAGGAGGATGAAACTTGTCTGACTCTAAATCAGTACTTCATGAACTTCAAGATGTTTCTATTCTCGTCTGAGGAGGGGTGACGGATCACATCCTTATTTTGCTGTACTCCATGCCATGACAACAGTTACTTAGATATTGACTTCCCCATTGACAAACAAGAACCAAATTTTTTTTAAAATATATAACAAAAATATATAAATTCATAGTTTACATTTTGTGTTTGGTAAGATTTCTTAATGTTTTAAGAAAGAAAGAAGTCTTATGTTCACCAAAGCTGGATTTATTTAATAAAAAACAAAAATAAAAACAGTAATATTGTTGAATATTATTACATTTTGAAATAATTGTTTATTTCTAATATGCTGCTTTGCTTTACATTATAAAATGCATTTTCTGTCACTTTTGATCAATTTGAAAAATTCTAAAATTAAAATCTTACTGACCTCAAAGCTTTGAACGGTAATGCATATATTATGATGGGTGCATGAATTTTGAACTTTGAACAGAAAACTGCAGAACAAGTTATACAAAAAAGTTGTATTACTTTTATTCTAATTTGTGTAAAAACAATGCAAAATATTGAGTCAAGAAAGATATGTTGGAAGGGAAAATTCACCTAATTATCGCTAAAAAATAGTTCAAATAATTGCTTCAAATAATGTAATTACACTAAAATAAGATGCATTGCATTGTGGAATACAGTATCCACAGACATTTATCATATTCCTTTCATACAGAACATACTTTACATACTGTATATGGCAGAAATGATAATAGTAGTGTGCTATTCTGAACATAATCTCAATTTCCTGTGTCCTTGGTTAAGGACTGAGCAAATAGCTTTTAATTATAAGAAAATTGCTAGACTTGGCAGAACATGAAGTGATTATGTTCATCACCCTTCTCTTAACTGTCTCTTAATGTCCCTTATATTTCATTTTCTCCAATGTACATTTCACAAAATGGCTATTATTCATATAAAACGTACAAATTAAGAGATCTTTTGTATGGAAAAGATCTCAATCTAGTTGTCAAGCTGACCTGAAATACTTCACAGTCCAGCTGCCAGTCTCTTCAAGTGCTAGTCCAAGTGCTGGTAAGTTTAAAGATGCTAGACGTCAGGCTTGCAGCAGTTTAGGGATAATTGGATTGCAACCACCCCCTGATAGATTTGATTGGATGAGCAAGAATGTTTCAAGTCGCTAGGTTGTGGGTGGTGTATGATGTTTTGTATAGAAGCTCGACATCAAAGACAAAAACTGGGAGCAGGTGGAAACTAACCGTTCAAATCGTCTCCATGAGGGAGTGAAATTCTGGGAAGCAGAGAGGCAAACAGGCGGATGAGGCATTTTCTCCATCTGTCTTCATGTTTACATTTTAAACAGGATCTTTGAACGTTTCCAAGTGTTTGTGTGACTGGTTTTGAAGACTGAATGATTCAGATTACAAAGTTTTTTGTGTTTTTGAACGTCTCTTATGCTCACTAAAGCTGCATTTATTTGATCAAAAATACAGTAAGAACAGTAATATTGTGAAATATTATTACGATTTAAATAACCGCTTTCTATTTTAATATATTTTAAATGACAATTTATTCCTTTGACAATTTTCAGCATCAGTGTCACATGATCCTTAAATCATTCTAATATGCTGATTTCAAGAAATATTTCTTATTATCAATCTTGAAAACAGTTGTGCTGCTTAATATTTGTGTGGAAACTGTTATATGGCATTCAAAGATCTGGGGTAAGAAAGAAAGAAATTAACATTACAATAATAATAAGTACTATTTATTAACCATTGAATCAGCTCATTAGCATGATTTCTGAAGGATCATGTGACACTGAAGACTGGAGTAATGATGCTGAAAATTCAATGATGCTTAATCAAATAAATGCAGACATCTTTATATAAAATCAATAAGAACGATAATATAAATGATAGAATAAATAACAAATTATAAATGCAAAAATATTATTTTATTGATATTTTAAACAATGACTCTCAAAAGAAATAAAAGATAAACATTTCATAGCTTCCACTTTGTGTCACCTTGAAAATGCAATGTGTCTTGCATTTTGGGATACATTTTTTTTGGGATGTCATGCACTCTGTCCACACATTTTAGGCAAATGTAGTATTTTATTTGAGAGCTCCATGCATACAGCAAATGTACATGCTGTGCACCTTACCGTACTGCAATAGTAATAGTATGGTAGCAAAACTGGCAACAGAAAGACAGAGTTTTTAAAGATAGATTTTGGGTCAGCAACTCAAGTATTGTAGTTCCTGTTATTTTTAGCCGATAGATGCTCAGTGTGAACACCCATGGGCCGGATAGGAAGGAAGTGGTATTTTTTTTTTCTTCTCTGATCTATAGTTTGAGAGTCAAGACAATATCAGAATCTCACAGTTGGGATTGCATTTATCATGCCTTTCCTTCCCAAGAAGCTCCCGACTCATCTTCTGAATCCGCTGTGCAGTACCTGAATCTTATTTATGCAGGTGCTGAGGTGAACTTAACACTGGCCTTGCGGAGCTCTCTAATAATACCGGCAGTGCTGCTGTGGTTTGACTGTACCTTTGATATGGCTGTGGGTTTAAAGCCTAGAACACCAACAGACAACCAATTAGTGGCACAAATAGTTTTGATCATGCATTAGTTGAAATTAGCAAACAGATGACACTTATGAAATGCAAAAATAAATGTATACATATGCGCAATTACGCTGATGCACAAAATGAATGGCTAATTCATGTATCGTCTCTTGTGATCTGCGCAATACACTGATGAACCAGGGTCGTTAAGACTCTTTTTAATCAGTGACCTGACAATCAGAGGCTGATTAACACTCGCCAGATCTCATCAGACACCCTTGAAATCAAGATGGGCACCGGGAGTCAATTTACCGTTAATGAACACATAAAGTAATTGCCAAGTCCTTCTTTGCACCAAAGCACGAATCAAAAACATGAGGAAAACATGATAACAACAGAATTTTGCATGAATTGTTCCCAAAATGACAACTTGGACATCTAAACAAAACTTCTTGACAGCGGATGTATTAAAATCAAGGCCGTTTAAGTGAATGACGGTAGCGAAGAATGAGACAACAGCTGTTGCTGAACCTAGTTCCCTGCTTACACACTAAATGCGATGGAACTTCATAAGTGATTGATTCTCATTCTATGAGAGACTTGGCTCATGATTAACTGTTTAGTGTTAGCATGTTGCTAAGCTAATGACAAATATTGAGCAAAATATTTTCAATTGGACTATATTTTATTAGTATGTTTAGGTGCCATTTTGGATCAGTTTTGTCAGTGAAAAAAGGCATTATTCACTCTAAAAAAATGATGCTATATAGCACTAAAAGTGGTTCTTTGGCTCGTAAAAATAGGGTAACTACTTTTGGTGATGTATAGCACCAAATCTTGGTGCTTCAGTGGTTCTTTGGCATGACTGAGGGGCTATATAGCACCGCTACCATATACAGAACGTTAAGCTTCTGTATGGTTCTTCAGTGGTTCTTTGGGGTGATTAAGGCAGTGTTAAGCCCCTTTAAAGGTTCTTTACGAGCCAAAGAACCACTGTTGTTGCTGTTCAGCACCATTTGACAAAGGTGCTGTATAACACCTTTAAAGATATGGTGCTATATAGCACCAAAAGTGGTTCCCCTATAATTACGAGCCAAGAACCACTTTTAGTGCTATATAGCACCATGTTTTTTTTAGAGTGTTGGATTGACTTTTTTTAAAAAGGACGTGTGGTCACCCTAAATTTGTCCAAAATGAAGTATCTTTTCTTCTGGAAACTTTGCCAAGAATGCAGCTATGAGGTCTTAAAACATTGTCCATGTAAGCAGCTCACTGGGTTTTCAAACTGAGCCAATGGATGGATTTAGTTTTGGTGTGTTCAAGTCCTCCTGGAAAGTTTGTAAAAAAAAAAAAAAAATACTGCTAGGTTTTTCCACATAAAACAGTATAGAATTTTCTCATGAAATTGTGTTGAAGGTGCTGAAAACAATGGTATTGTTTATCATTTTACTGTAAATGAACTGATAAAATGACACGATAAAAATGTTTCTGTGGTGAAGTAAATGCAGAAAAACAAATGTAATTTCTACATGTAAATGTTAGTTCAAGCAATAATAATACAAAAAACAAGCAAAGAGTTTTTTAAAGACAGTAAATTAACAGGAAGTGAAGTGGGAGAGAGAGAGAGAGAGAGGGGGACGGGATTGAGAAAGGTCCGCAAGCCGGGACTCGAACTCAGGATGCCCAGGGCACACTGTGCTCTTGGTTGCTATTGGCGCAGACAAAAAACCCCCAGTAAATTCTATATTACTCAATTCAAGCTTGTAGAAAATAAAGTGTAAATACTCACCTTTTATCTAAACAGAGAGGTGTTAAAATATCAAATGAAATATCCAGCTAAATCAGTAAAACATCAGTAAATCAGCTAAAACACTAACTGCAGCATGCGTCCAGTGAGTCATCCAGGTTAACAGAATCGTGCTTCACACGTGTGCCATCTGTATCTCCAGATAGCATGGACTGCACACATCTGCGTGTAACGCTCTCCCCAAGCAGAGCTGCAAGTGAGAGCGAACAGGAAAAACAACTAAATTTGACATTCACGGTCACGGGTGAGGCCTCACAGGGCAACAAGCCAACTATCTGATAGCTTGTTTCATTCTGGAAGATGTAGAGCGAGGAGGAAGAGGCTCAGAAAATGACAGCTGTGAACATCAACCGAAGGAACAAAGGCTGAACTTAGACAGGGCTGCCTTCTCTGGCTTCTTCCTGCTCCTGTGGACATCCAATTTTGAATTTCAAAGCTATCTCTAGAGGAAAAGCAATAGGTTGTGTTCCCTGCTGTCTTCGGTCTAAGTTTCAGTGATTTAAAAAAAAAAAGGAAAAGTGATTCAGCTATATTGTCCATGTACTTTTACAGAAAGCTGAAACTGAAATCGTTGTAGGAGTTGAGGCAAATAGTAATTTGCTCACCCTATATGATGTTTCAAACTCGTATGACTTGCTTGGAGATGTTTAGCAGAATGTTCACAATGCTCTTTTTCATGCAATTAAATTAGATGCTGATTTACAGTGCAACCATCAATCCCCCCCCCCTCCCCCAAGTACCATAAAATTAACACCTTAAAAGTAGTACAAGTTGGACATATGACTAATTTGCTATTCAACCCACATTTTACTTTCATTCTGTTTTCTGTCACAATTAGTCACATGACATGCAGAAACCAAAAGTGTTTGGCATAAAAAATTTTTCACATGAATACAAGATTGAAGTGTTTTAGGGGCTGTTTACGTTGTACAAGGCAAGATATTAACTTTTTTTTCTCATTTAATTTTGTGCTAATGCAAGTTTCTTTTGTCTTACAGTTCGAGATTTTCTGGTCATAGCAGTGGGCACAGAGGTTGCTGAACGGTGCAGTCTGTACGGGGAATATATCCTCACTCCCCTGCCGGACTGCTTATTCCTGAAGGATGTTAAAACTAAGAAAGTGTTATTCAAATGGCCGTACTGTTACATCAGGAAGTTTGGACAAGACACGGTAAGCTAGGCCTTTTTTTTTGTCCAATCTATTTATTCAAAATGCATTAATAAATATCCAAGGGTGCATTAAATTGATCAAAAGTTAAAAACATGCAAACAATAAGATATCTATTTCAAAAATAGCTGTTCTTTTGAAATTTCTGTTCATCTTCATCATAATGTTACTGTTTTTATAATATAAATTAAGCCTTGGTGAGCATCTTATGTGTATATGTGTGTATGTGTATGTAAGGCCAAAAATTAACTGATATTTTAAGACTGTAAATACACCCCCCCACATATACATACATACATTATATATATATATATATATATATTTCCTTTTCTTTATCATGACATTGATCCTTTGATGCAGGTTAAATATTCATGTACTTTTTCTCCACTCGTTATAGTGTTGTCATGTGTGCAGGTGTGAAGTTTCCTCATTTAAACACATTGAGATTCATTTGCATGGCTTTTCTCATGGGAAATACACAGCCTGTCTTTATTATCGCTCCAGTGATTGTGGACAAACATCTATGCTATGAAAATAGATTTCATAACTTTCCCTTCTCTTTTCTTTCCCTCAGTTGTCTTTTTCCTTTGAGGCTGGTCGCAGATGCGAGTCCGGTGAGGGGAATTTCGAGTTTGCAACCCATCAGTGTGAAAGACTGTTCAACATTGTCAGCACATTCATCCAGAATCTACCCAGACCTTCCACAGCAAAGCCAATCAGCCCTGACCATGTAGAACAAAGTCTAGCTCAAGAAGCCACGGATGAAACGTACAACTACACCATAGATAGTCAAGCATCTGACTTTTTACCTGAGGGGAAAATGCAAAAAGCATCAAAAATGCTCAACCCCTCTTGGAGGAGCTTTTCTTTCAATGAAATTGAGCCACAAAGTGAAAGTCAAGTGACGAGCATCGACACCGACCTCGAGAATCAGGAACCCGTCTACGCCAGAGTGTCAAAAACTCAGCAAAAAGCCACTTCCCCTACAGACCCTCAAATGCACTGGCAAAACCTGAGAAAAGCTCTCAAGCAGTCTGCATCTTTCCGAGACCCTTTCAAGACCGATGCTGACATTTCGCAGCCATCTGATTTCGCAATCCCCCAGGAAAAGGGTGCGCATGAAGAGACCGATGCCGCAGAAGGTTCGACTGACTTGTTGGGTGACTCCATCCAGCAGTTAGCAATTAATGACACATTACAGGACATCAGTGAAGAAGCAATTTATGTAGATCCACAGGACTTCCAAGCCAGAGCTGAGTGGGTTGTCAGCGGTATGCACGCTGAAACGGAGGAGGTCATCAGTGCTAATGAAAGAGCTCATGATGGGGCAGACCACCTAGCTGAGCATGACTTCTTCTACAGCCCTGACATGGGCACTTCGCAGGCCATGGCTGCCCTCTCCAACCCTGTTCAAAGTTCAGATGAGCTGTTCTCAACTTATGACAACTTCAGGTTGAAGGGAAGGCGCATGTAATATAGCATGCTCATTCCACAATCATAAAATAGGGGGGAAATTATTAATAATTGTGTCTGTTGAAAGCAACATTTATACGCTAATGTCATATTAAAATAAACAGTTGGTCAGACACACATATATTGATTTAAATTGTACTGTATTGCCCTGCATTAAATTATAGAAATAATAATACAGAAATATCCAAATTGGAATATGAATTTAAATTGTATTGTGCTGTATTACAAAATGTAACTATAATTACAAAAATAGATTATAAAATAGAAATATAATATATATCTAAATAACAATTTTACAATATAAATGTAATCATTACAGTACAATATAACGTGTGTAGAGTATATACAAATTGGTTTTTATAATAAATATAATTACAAAATATATATTTTTAAATAAATTTACAGTATACATTTTATATTATTTATATTTTACAATACAGTACAATATAATATAGTAATATGTGTGAATATAATATAATACAATTAGTGCTGTCTAACGATTAATCGCATCCAAAATAAAAGTTTTGGATTTGTTTACATAATATGTGTGTACTGTGTATATTATGTATATATAAATGCACACACATGCACGTATATATTTAAGAAGAATATGTTATATTTGTACATTAAATATTTATATAAATATATACATGTAAATATTTTCAAAATATGCTGTATGTGTGTGTATTTATATATACATAATAAATAAAACATTTTTAAAACACAGTACACACCTATATTATGTGTATATAAATACACACATGCATGTATATATTTAAGAAAAATGTTACATTTATATATTAAATATATTTATATATAATATAAAATATATGCATGTAAATACATGTAATTTTTTTCTAAATATATGCTGTATGTGTGTGTATTTATATATACATCATAAATATAAACAGTATACCCACATACTATATAAACAAAAACTTTTATTTTGGATGTGATTAATTGCAATTAATTTTACCTAGTTTTTATTTTTAGGTATTGTACAATGTAGCAAAGTTAGCATCCTTTAGGAAAAAGTATTATAAAGTTTTAATAAGAAAATGTATCTTTTTAATACGCTGTGTCCTTTGGTTGGCTATGAGTTTGGATGGGGTTCCCTGGGTCTAGAACGGATGAAAACCCCTGCTTTAGTGAATTCGCCATGCTCTTTCCTTGATGAAAACAACTAAACCTCTCCTGCCATTTCATGTATCATGTTTTCCACTCCAGCGCCTCTTCCAGGAAATCTTTGATTGCTAGCTGGAGAAATGTTCATGAAATCTGCTTGCCTGTAATGGAACAGTAATTATTACAGTTGGTGGTATACGGTTTGGACTGGAGGGGCTCTTTCTCTCGCAGACTGATTTAATTAACTGTGCGAAGGGACCTGCGGCTTGAAGCTGATTGGGATCCCGACCTGCGTGAGAATGAAGATGTCACAGCACCCCATTCATCTAGTGCTGTCTGTCACTCTCTCTGCTAAGATAGACGCCTGCTGTAACGCACCAGTAGTGTGCAGTTTGGAGAGCCTTAATTGAATTTATTTTAAACTCTATTGAAAAAGTGTGTATGTGTGTTCATTTAATCAACGTATGGCTAATAAAATGAATTGTAAAAAGTAGTAATCATCTATTACTAACTAATTGACTGTAATTGAAATGAGTTAAAGTCATTCAGAAACAATCACCTTCTCAGATAGGGGTCATTGATATGTATTTATATGCATTTGTCAGTGAATTAAACTATTTAATTAAAAATGATCCTTCATGTATTATTCTACACCCACTGTGAAGGTTTCTCTCTGTGATCTTTGGTTAGGGATGGCAGCTTCAAATACTTGATTGCTGCTCCACAGTCACTTTTTTATAGTCCCCCTTTTGATACAATTAATTTGTTTGACAGAAACTGGGACTTGCTTAATAATGTGGAACAACCTCTTTAAGTAGGTTTTCCATTTACCTAAGAAGACCTGGCAAACTATTGAACAACCCCGCCTCAGACTGATAAAACATATCAGAAATAAACACTTTATATGAAAAACCAAAATCTGATTTTTTTTCCTACTGATACCGATGTCACTTACATAATCATTTGAAAAAAAATCTATATAAAAATGATATGATTAATTAGATATATTTATTTACACATACATATATAATTAAAATGGTTAATTAGAATTCAAATTAAAAATAGAAATATATTCATTGTTATAATATAATATATAACTTCCTAAAATAACATTTATATTTCTCTAGTTATCAGTTAAACTTAAAAAACAAAGGCAGACAGACAGATAGATAGATATAATATATCTTCCTAAAATATTTATATTTCTATATTTATCAATTAAACTTAATAAACAAAGAGAGACATATCATATAATACAATACAATATAATTTATATATATTAAAATAAAATGTAAATTTATCAATTCAACTAAATAAAGACAGACAGACAGACAGATAGACGTGTGTGATAGAGATGTGTGTGTGTGTGTCTGAAAATGCATTGAGGAGACCAATAAAGAAACTTGCACCACTAAGCAAAGATTATTTGCACATTAAATATAAAGCAAACTGCAACACTTTTGCACAATTTTTAGGTTGAAATGATTATGAAGTGCAATTTTTACCCCACCTTTTAAGGTCCACTTTGATGATCTTACACTAGGGGGCAGTGTCTCTCTCTCCCAACACATAATAACTGAATGTGATGTATGTGAGAGTCCTGCTGAATACAGAACACTGTTTTGCAGATGTAAAATATGAAATGATCAATTTGATATGAGTCTCCAGAGAAACCAATGAGATCCGTTACTCTGATGTGATCCTGCATTCGGAGACGCTGCAATGAAAACTCGTCTTCTTGAAGTTTGATATTCTATTTTCTCTTGAGAGGGTTGGGTCAGGTGAAAATACAGTTGCATAACTGCAGAGAAAATACCACATGGTTGTCTGCATCTGTGAAATCCTCACAAATGAAAAGCCAAAATGCTTGTAACATATTTAAATCTGCCTGTAAATTATTGCATGATTCATGCTTGAATTGTTTAGTGAATTCCAGCGCCTCAATAAGATGAATGGCAACACTGCAAGTGCAAATGAGAGCAGACTGTGGAAGAACAGCCTAAAGAAAAATGCAACGCACGATCTTCAAGGCGGAGCCTGTTCACGGGCCAGAGGATGTTCAGTGACACTGTTTGCTTCAGCAATTGACCTCTGAGCTTGAGCCATCAGGCCATCAAATATCTCCTGCTGAGAAACACTTCAACCACTCATCTGACCTGCTGTAAACTCTCATTCAGAAGAGTGACATCAAACAATAAAATATGGCAAAAGATGTTTTTTAAATAAATGCACAAATGCTGTTCTTTAAACTTTCTATTCATCAAAACATCCTGAAAAAAAATTGTAACACAAAAACAGTAAGCGGCACAACTGTTTTCAACAGTGATAATACTAAGAAATGTTTCTTGAGTAGCAAGAAACATATTAGAATGATTTCTGAAGGATCATGTGACACTGAAAACTGGAGTAATGATGCTGAAAATTCAGCTATTCAGCACAGGAATAAATTAGGAATATATTTAAAAAACTATTTCAATAGTTTACTGTATTAGTATTAGTATTACTGTTTTTACTGTATTTAAATCAAATAAATGCAGCTTTGGTGAGACTTCTTTCAAAAACATTTCCCCCCCAAGTTTGGATTGATTATAGTACCATAAATTCACCTTTTAAAAGCCGTTTAACTGTATTCAGTGTGGTTTTGTCATAATAACACCAATGAATATGAATACACATCTTAAAAACCCTTCTTTCAACACAAGGTGATGAAATACGTTGTAATTATAAGATTACCCGATAATGAGCTCCAAACCAGGAATCCAATGTCTTTTTTTAACTTGGCATTTTCTGGAGCATGTGCTTTGTACTTTTTGCTCTCTCTCCCCATCTAGGGACAAATGTGGCATGTCCCACGTACCTCAGGGTCTGTCAGTACAATTCACCATGTGCTCTCACACTAAACATTCAACTCCACTTTAAAAGAACAGTTCACCCAAAAAAATTACATTTCTGTCACTTACGCACCCCCACATAATTTTTAACCCACATGAACCTCTTTCCTTTGTAGAACACCAGAATATCCTCAACAAATCCTCAACAGAATATTTTCAACAAATCATCCTAGAACTGGAGATTTGACTCAAAAGAATGATTAGTGCATGAATCATATGACACTTTTCTCATTAAGGATAAGAATATCAACTTAAATTTCAGTCTGTTACACAAAACTACTGTATGACTTCAAAAGATGGAATATAACGCATGAGTCATATGAACCATGTTTATGATGGATGGACGGATGGACAGGTATAATGACAGAGAGAGAAAGATAAGACAGGCAGACAGACAAAACAATACGGACAGATGGACAGATGGACAGATGGATAGATGGATGGATAGATAGATAGATAGATAGGTGGACGGAGGGACTGACAGACAGATAGATCGGAGCTTGACAGCCATGTTCATTTTCATTAAATGGAAAAGAATGGCCAGGGATATTCTTCAAAAATTCTCCTTTTATGTTCCAGAAAAGAAAGAAAATTCAGGCTTGGAATGACATGAAGGCAAATAAATAGACAGAATTTTCATGATTGGGTGAAATATCCCTTTAAAGTCTCCCAAAAAAGTCTCAGTTCCTGCTTGGATGTGGCCGTAATTAGAAGTCAGATCTATCGGAGCTCCTCCACCTCTGTCATCTGACAGCTTCAGAGGGATCTAGCTGATAAAACCAGCTAGAAGTTTAATGAGCCTTTTCTCTTGCTTTCCCTGGATGTGAACGTCACACTGAGACTCCACACAGGCTTTCACAGCACTTGCTAAAAGCATGTATAACCCCCCCTTTCCTCGCTCAAGTTTTGGGTGGGTAAGTGCTAAGGCGTCTGGGTATTGTTCTTACATTGCTGTAGTCTGTGGGTGGTTGGTAATCTGATCAGCCTATGTGTTCACCCTCGTCCTACTCCTTTACACCAGGGGGAGAGGAGATGATGGATGTTTTATACCGCTTCGTTGGAAACATACCAGAGGACAGTCAAGTACATAAATGTATGCACACACAATGTATTTACTCTGTAAAAACGAACTGTAGTGGGATTACTTAGATATGCAAATGAACTACAAGTTAAATAATCATGACTTAATCTCAGAATTGCATTGAAGCATATTGTCAAAATCATTTGGTTAATCAGTAATCCAGAAATCCTGTCCACCCACAGAAGAGTGAGTTCACTAAATAGTTAATAGCTATCTTTGTGTTATTTAGCACTCAAATTTGCACCCAATATTATTTACCTTTCTGGAACTGACTATTCCATATTGTGGTGTACTGTATGTCTGAGTGATTATTAACACCAGCTCCTGCATACTCTCGTGAATGCGAGGTGGAAACTGACACGGAAGAGAAGAAATTGTTGAATAAATTTGTTATTTTTGTTTTCTTTGGGCACAACAAGTATTCTCGTTGCTTCATAAAATTACGGTTGAACCACTGATTTCACATGGACTATTTTAACAATGTCCTATCTACCTTTCTGGGCCTTGAACGTGTCAGTTGTGTTGCTGTGTATGCAGGGTCAGAAAGCTCTAGGATTTCATCAAAATTATTTTAATTTGCGTTCCGAAGATGAACGAAGTTCATACAGGTTTGGAACGACATGAAGGTGAGTAAATAATGACATAATTTTCATTTTTGGGTGAGCTAACCTTTTAACGTTGATGGTCTTGAACTTGAAAAATGGTGTGTATTGATGTCTTTCCGCGGTTGAATGTGCTTCTCTGGTGAAAGTATTTGATAAATATAATTGTAAATTAAGCCACTGGTATTATTTACCATACAAACATGACTTCTTTCTGTGCAAATTAGGTTTATTATAGAACGCACCCATTAAAAAAACCATAGCGCCATTTGCCTGGAGGTAAAGTTATCCCAAAAATGAAAATTCTGTCATGTTTTACTCACCCTCATGTCAATCCAAACCTGTATAATCTTCTTTATTATTTTGAGAGATAATTTTCCTTTTGAAGAATAATTATCCACATTCTTCAAAATATCTTTTGTGTTTTGCAGATGAAAGTCAGTCATACAGATTTGGAACAACATGAGGGTGAGTATATGATGACAGAACTTTCAGTGTTTTATATGAACTATCCTTTTAGTGTTGCTGTAAAGCACACCAGGTTGTTGTAATTTGCAGCATCCTTGATAATTTGGCGGTCTAAACCAAGCTGCAAGATGGAAAATTGCACTGTGCAACTGTGTTCAGCACTAATGTTGTGGGCACATTCACTCTGTTAGCTGTGCAAATCATTTACTGTGATTCCTCTCCAGAGAGTCGATCATCTTCAACAAACACGATTTCAATATCAAACTATTACAAACAATATTTAAACTACTGAATCTAGGCCAAGCTTCACATACATAAATTCCTCTATGCTGCTTAGATAGAATCTGACTTCAATTTCCTTAGAGCTAGTTTACAAATAGAGGTGTGAAATACATTTAGAGGTGTGAAAATCGAAGATAAACCAAATAACATATTCCCCTCTGACACACATTGATTTGCACTGTAGGATAGACATAAGATGCCAATGACTGTGTTGAATCAACACCTGGAATTTGAAATGAATGATGTGGTCTGGTGAATAAATTCATGTTTTATGCATCTCTAAGATAAGTCTAATTTGTTTCATTTGATTTTGCCAACAAGTTCACACATAATAATGATCGTTTCAAATGTATGTGACGTCAACCCGAGGGTTTGTCTCAGAGCAGTGTTAAGTGAATCGAATGGAGGTAACCCTATCTGCGTGATATCTGTCTATAGAAGAGCTTCACAAAATCTGTCGTTTGAACTTGATGTTTCTTGTCTTCTACCCTCTGTCTAAAATAACTCTCTCAACTTTACACCTCCAGGGGAATGTTGACAATTTAACCTTCAGTAAGTGGGAGAGGACACAAAACTGCAGCCACGTGATTTAAAGGGAGGTCATAAGGGACATTGGATGCTGAGTTTAGCAGGTGGCTCGTGAAACAGAAAAGACCCTTCGCCCATACTTGCTGCTCTGTAGCATATGTTGGCATAATATATGTCAGAGAAGGTAGAGTGAAATTCCAGTAAAGGTAAAGGAAATATGTAGATACATTTACAAAGGATCCTTTGATATATGCGGAACGCAAAAGTAAGAGCATAGAATCTTTTGATTGATGCCCAATTTAGAAAAATAATTACTTGTATGTTTTGAAAAGAGTTATGTGCATAGGAACATTTGGAATATGTGCAATTTAGAGAGAATTATATAAGATCTGTTAATGTCTAATTTCAAAAGAGGTCAAAATGATATTTTGATGTATGTCAATTTTATAACAAATTCTATGGGATCCTTTGATTTATGTACAATTGAAAAGCAAATAAGTTCTTTGATGTATGTAGAATTTAGAAACAATTACATAGGATCCTTCGATGTATGCATAATTTATAAGCAACTATAGGTTTCTTTGACATGTTGGATTTTGAAACAATTCTATAGGATCCTTTGATGTACGTACAATTAAAAGCAACTGGATCATTTAGTGTAAGTCGAATTTAATAACAATAATATAGAAACCATTGATGTAGCCGATGTAGAATTTAAAAATAATTCTGTAGGATCATTTGATGAATGTACAATTAAAAAGCAATTGGATTATTTTATGTATTTAGAAACAATTTGACAGGATCCTTGGATGTACAACAAAGTTTAGAAAAAAAACCATGATCCTTTAATGTATGTAGAATTTCTAATAAAAAATGTCATAGGATACTTCGATGCATGTAGAATTTCACAGCAATACTATAAAATCCATTCATGTAAGAATTCTATAGGAGGATTAGATGCATGTAGAACTGAGAAACAACTTCATAGAATCTTCAGATGTATACATCATTTAAAAACAATTGTATAGAATGCATTGATGTAATTTATAAAAAATCTATAAAACTCTTTATGTACAATTCAAAAGCAATAAAATAGAACTTGTTCATGTATGTACAATCTATAAAGAATTCTATATGCTCCTTATATTCATGTAGAATTGAGAAAGAATATCATAGCATCCTTTGATGTATGCAGAATTTTAAAAAAAAATTGTACCGGATTCATTGATGTACTTTGTAAATAATTCTACAGGCTACTTAGATGCATGTTGAATTGAGAAAGAATTTCATATGATCCTTTGACATGTGCAGCATTTAAAAACAATTGATGTAATTGATTACGAATTCTATAGGATCCTTTGATGTCTGTTCAATTTTAAAACAACTTGACCCTTTGATGTACGCAATATTTAATAAGAGGTCTGATGCAAATTACATTTTCTTTCATGTACATTAAATCTTCAAAGAATTCCAGAATGATTTGATGTATACAGAGTTAGCATTCCATTCTTTGCATGTGAAGACAGGCAGTTAAGACTTTGATTGGTCGTGATCTGACATGCACATCTAGAGAATGGGTGGTGAGGAGTGTGAATTGTTTAATGTGCTTTGCAGAGATGCCACTGAACGGCATGTCAACTCTGCTCTGTGTCAACTTGTGAGGACCAGGATCCGCGGAGGCTTTATCACATGTGGCCAGGCCAGGATAGAGCTGACAGTGAACCAAACTGACGACTTCATCGAGGGCCACATGACAGTGGCAGGCCCGTAACTGATGAGCCGTTGAATCGTTCCTGACAGTGACTTGTGGAGCGGGGCGCAGGGACTTAAATAGAATTCTGTCCCTCTTTAAAACAAGACATCTTAGAACAAGTCTAAACCTCAAAATGAATGACTCCAAAACAAATAAAAGGTTAACCAAAGGATCATTCACAACTAGTCCTTCACTTGAAGTCATTATCCATAGGCTGTTTAGTGAAATAAAAAATGACAAAACAGTTTTACCACAGGGCTGTCGCTACAATGTTTGCTTTAATGTTGACCAATGCCAATTTATCATGTTGTGAACTGTTGGATTTGTACAAAACTGCAATATTGTTGGGATGGATGCTGTGAATTGCCCTCTCGAGGTCGTGCCAAAGCATCTCAAACGGATTGAGGTCAAGACTCTGACTGGGACACTCCAGAATGCGTTATTTTCTTCTGTTGAAGATATTTTGTTGTTGATTTACTTCAGTGCTTTGGGTTGTTGTACAGTTGCATCACTAAATCTTATAATAAACTTCAATTTGTGGATAAAATGGACTGAAAAATGTCCTAATAATCTTGATAATAATAATTTTTTCCGACACTGTGAATGCCTCATTGTTTGTGTTTTATTTATTAAACTCAATATATCTATTTTGTATCTTTTATAAGCAATATACACAGAAATATAAGGGTTTACATAGTTTTTCCTCCAGCTGTATATCAGCCAAATAAAAGCCACAATGTGGGGCAACATCAACGATATTAGTTCTAGTCTTCATTTCTATGGTAACAGTGCTTGATGTTGTATTCTTATGTGTATTTTAATGAGCATATTTTTAAATGTAAGTCATGCATGTCGCCCCTGAATGAGCCGCACAGTGATAATCAGATTAAGAGATAGTGCAGTGAATCAGTAAACCAGAATTATCCTAATCCATTTTGCAATCTGCCTGCAACCCTGAATCGGGACAGCAACGACGTATCCATCCTTGGAATCACATCTCTCTGCTTGCATACTGGATAGGTTATTAAAATCAAGGTTTAAGCACAAGTTTGGCTGCAATCCTAAGGTGCTGGTTACACAATGTGTCAATGTGAATTTCCAAGGAGCGAGCATGTAGAAATATAGTCATAAGTTCATCTCAGTTTATTTTTAAAAGAGAAATGGAAAGACAGGATAAGGTTCACCCAAAATTAAAATTGTGATCCTCACTAGGACTGGGTTGGGTGAATCTTAAAATATCATTACTTCTGATACTGTGGTTGTTCGTGAGGATTCACATAAAATATCAATCCTAGTGTTTTAAATATGAATTAATTATTTTTTTCCATTCTGCCTGTAATTTAATACATATTCAAAAAAATTGAATGTTACATTTTCATCTCTGAAATGCAAACAGTCATAACAGCAAAGCTAACTGTGACATTTAGGGACCGTTTCAAAACCTAGTGAGCAGTCTTGTTGCCCATGTAGGCAGCTAGCTTCTAAGGTAGCATCATAACTGTTATGGAACCTGGCAAGTGACTGTTTTGGAACACTCTTGGCAGCAACTCACATTAGACACAAATGTTTTTGAACTGGAGACTCACACTTGATTCCAATAGTCTGATGTTAGCATGCTGCTAAACTAATAGTAATCTAGGCTCATTGGAAAGAAATGCCGCTACCTAAATTTTTGCAAAACTCCAAAAAAATGCCTCTACATATGATTTACTGCAGTTTCCAATTGAAATGATCACTTCTGGCAGTAAAACAACTTTTTCACACATTGGGGCAGGTTTTCAATTATTGACAACTTATTTTTGCGCGGTTCCTTGTTATTTTATGACCATAGTGCATAATTTGTAACCTAATACAAAATAGTCTGCTCCATATGTATGGCTTTTCTGACATAGTAAACTTGCTTGGTAGCTCATCTGATACAGCACTACACTTGTAATGTGAAGCACTCACGTACGAGTACTATGAAACAAGATATGAAGTCATGATAAAAGAGCTCAAAAATGATCTAAAATGTTTTTACCTCACGTTTGCTTTTAAATTTATTGGTTAGGTTTAGGTTTTAGTGTAAATGGTACAGTATTTTCAAAAACAATAGAGCTTTAACCTCTAACCATTCAATGGACATTTCATTTCCAAACTGCCACAGTATATACAACAATTTCATAAAACATGATCAATTTCATAATGTGTTTCGGATAAAACCAAACATGCTTATAGTGCCACTCACACAGCATTCCAGTATGACATGCAAGACATTCTAAGTGTAACAGGCAAGACGCAACTTATAATACAGGGGTGTCAAACTCAGTTCCTGGAGGGCTGCAGCCCTACAGAGTTTAGTTCCAACACTGCTCCAACACACAAACCATGTAGTTTTCAAATAAGCCTGAAGGACTTGATTCGCTGGATAAGGTGTTTTTAATCAGGGTTGCAACAAAACTCTGCTGTGCTCTGGCCCTCCAGGAACTGAGTTTGACACCCCTGTTATAATATCATTCCAATACGCCTGCAGGGTCTGACCCATGGGTCAGCCAATAGTTGGACACTCTAATTAGCATAAAATAGACACTGCACACAATCTTTGGTTAAATTTGATTAATCACTTTTATTAAACTAACTATTTTTGTCAACATTTCTCTCGCCTCATCCACCATCTTGGATTTAGTTTTTCACTGAGCAATGCATTCTCATCTACTTTGTAAGAATAGCCAGTTTCACATAAATAAATAAATAACAAACAAGCTAAATGTGATACTCTACATAGGCTAAGTGCTCAACTTTAAGCTCCAAAAGACAGCATTCCACACCATTCACAACTGATTACAATGGACCCTTTTCACCATTCCGGTTCTCAGAAGTCATCACAGTTGGGTGAATGAAAACTACATCAAATATAATTTTTAAGTACTCACTTGCTCCAATGACAAACAAACAAACAAACAAAAACAAAACAAATAACAAACACTATGGTGTTTCTGTGGTTTTATAAAAGGTGGAAAAAATATTGAGAGATTATGTTAGAAGAGAGAAAGATGTTGAAATTTGTCGCCAATTTATTAGAATCACCCACAAAGCAACATTAAATCGAAAGTTCTGTCATGAAACTCTAGATGTTGCAGTCCAATAGGCCTAACTCAACTGGCATAATAACATTATCAAATGGCGCAGCTGATTGCTTCTTATTTTATATTTCATATATGTTATATGTGCAGCAGCAGTATTGTTGCAGCATGTTGTGGATGTATTTGCAGTAGCAAGTCTTGGTACTTGCTCTGCCACAACAGCAGCTGCATACCAGATCTATTCCACCAAAACCAAACACATTAACATTGTCATGTACATTACCATGCTAAACCCTCCGAGAGTTGTCATGATAGAACTAGTAGTAGTTTTAGAAAGCTTGCACAGAAAAATGCACAGCGAACACAAATATTGGGTAAAATAATTAATATGAATTACTTTAAAAAGTTATTGTCATTGACATTTCTAAGGCCTCGTCCACCATCTTGAATTGATTTGGCTGAGCTCATCGCAGTGCATTCTGGGATTACAGTACATCCACTATGAAATATAGACCACGTGTGATTCTGAGAGTTTGGTTAAAATGGAACAGCCTTTGAGATGTGAATAGACCTTTTCTTTGCCTGACTTCCTGTGGTCTTTTGCACTTGGGTTAGCAATGAGTCTGACAAATTTAGATAGGCCTAATGTTTGACCTGAAACGCATTTACGCTTGCAAAAACCTCTGCAACTCAGATGCTCATGTGTGTTTCATCGGTTATCAAAGTCTTCTTTCATTTACAATCTCAAGGCTTTAGGGCACAAGAAATACTCGCAAGACCAGAGCTGAATGTCAGGATGAGGCATATCATGCTGTGCTTCAAGCTCATTGTCAAAGGATAGACAGCTGCCAGTGCCTGGGCTCCATGATAACCCTGCTGCACTCCAGGGCAATGCAGGGCCGCTCTCCACAGCATGCTAAAACTCTCCTCGGCGCACACAAACACACAACAGACAGGATACAAGGGTGTTTTACAGCTGGAATGAACAGCTGTGGTTTCTTCCTACTAGAATACCAAGAGAGGGATGAATGTTGTTTGTTGAGGTAGATAAATCGTTCATCCTTATAGGCTGGGAAATCCACTGCTGACTGAGATATTTTTTATTGTTACTATATTTGTTTGCTGTGTTGTTATTGGAATGGGAGTTATTCTTCTCACCAAACATATGTAGGAGTTGACAGATACATAGTAAAATCCCTAGAACACCATCCTGCACTTTGAATATAGATGTTGCAGTCATATATATATTCATATTCTGGCATCTGTACATGAAATGCAAATAGCAGAACGTGTAGATGAATAAAAAGACTGAATCAAAGTGAGCAGAAGAACATTATAACAGAGCTGGGAAATTAATCTCTCATAGGTGGATATGATAGAAATACATATGCGAATATGAAATCCAAGTGCTACAAGCAAAAGGAGTATGCAGTAATTAAATCCCTTGTTGATTTTTTTTCTAATCAAAATATATAAGAATATGGTATGAGCCATGCATAACTTTGTGATATTTTCTGCTTCAATTAATGAAACCCATAGAACAGATGCTGCAGAAAAAGTGTGTTAATATTTCTATGGAGAAGAACTAATAAATAATTTGTAATATTCATTTTAAGATAATTATTAGGTAATTTATATATATATATATATATATGTTGTGAATGTTTATGTTTGATGTTTTATAGTACAACCTTGTAATTGTTTCCAGATAATTGAGTCATCAACTTCAGTGTTTAGAGGATCATGATATATCGATTATACAAGTAACTCTAAAATCAAATAATTTTTTTGGAATGTTGCTCTAAGCTTCACATTCTCCTGAAATCAGTGCTATCAACACCAGAATAACAATGACAGCTCAATCAGAACGTCACAGATCTCGTCACTGTGTTGAGCAGAAGCTGTCTGTTACGTCCCCAAAGAGCAAGAAAATCCATTGAGTCATAGTACTCTTTTCCTAGCTACCATTTTAAAGCAGATCGAAAGCCATTTTCACTGTGCCCACCCTCCCCACTCAAGACAGCAGTAATAACAGAGCCAATGTGACTCACGCTGGTGAAGTTTTACCCGCCTAAAGTTCCACAGTGACACTTTATCAGCTGCACCATTCTGGACCACATGACCCCAGTCCATTAGGAAGCGGCTTGAAAATAGCATTGCTGATGACATTCAAATCTAAATGGATGAAATGGATTTGAATGAAACATAAAATATATGTAAAATGCATCAAAGGTGGGCTATTAACATAGAATAGGCTTTCTTGGTGACATTTCATGAAAATAATTCAATGCGTCAATGCATTTTATGATTTGAAGCATTTAAATATAACTTGTCAGTGGGCCAGACACCTTTTGCTTAAGTTAAACACTTTTCATATTTATGTTTTCTTTCTCGAAAAGGGTCTCACATCAGACTCTGCAGATTGCACTTTCTTGTGATTGCTATATGTATTCGCTTCTGGTCAAAATACGTAATCTGGTCAGAATACATAAGGCTTCCTCCAGTGAAAAAGTCCATCCCCTTTTGTACTCGCATATTAAAATCCAACAATATATTTGTTTAGAGCTGTTTTGGACTGTTTTTGCTTATAAACTGAGCTTGATCTGTGTATATTTTTCTCCTGATTCAATGCTTACTGGTGAAAGCAATATTATGAATAAAGGCCTTGTATTTTAGCCAGAAGCAATGGGTTGAACATCACTAGAAGCTGCAAAAGAGTTGTGTGCAGTATGTACAAAATTAGTGAATATGTATAATGCTTGGGAGCAATAATAATAATAATGATATACATTCATCTCTGAAGACCTCAGAATTTTACAAAACCATCTAAAAAGAGCTGTGAGGCAGATTAAAAAGAGTGGTGGGAAGAAGAATAAACCACAAGTTTCCTTGGAAAACAAGTATAAATGCAAAAAAGTAACTAATATAATTACATTGCAATCTCATTTTTTAAAAAAAATCTCATTTAAAAATTGCCTATAAGAGTCTTCTAGAAGCTTCGAACACCCCCCCCCCCCCCCACACAGCGCATTATCTTATGAATTGGTTAGTAGTCTATAAGAAACAGTTGTATTTCAGCCATGGGATGTTCTAAAATGTCTATCCAATTATTTACTCATCTGCTATAATGTAATTTTATTACTGTCATTTAGGAGCTTTTTCAGCAATTATTGATATTCTGTATGATTATTTGTGGTTAATTAGTTAGCATATCATAATTAACACAATCAAGAAAATCAAATTGACTGACAGCCATACACCTATTTAAAAAAAATGACATAACGGGTCCATTTTGCACTAAGCAGAGAATGTCTTGAAAATTAATGCCTAGTCTTTGTATTGAGATTGAGAAGTCACCAAATCTATTTACTGTAAATTTTCACTATTTACACGATAGCATAATTCAGATTTTCTAAAACAGCCTCTTGCCTGTAGAGAAGAAATGACGATGATTGCTTTAGATTTGTTTGTATGAGCCTCAAACAATTCACTAAGAAAAATGTGCAATTCCCTTCACTTTCCTTTATCATTGGTCATCAAAAGCAACGATATGATTGCAGTCTCCTTCTGGGGAGGAACAGTGTCTTCTAAGACATAGATAAACAATTCAAATCAGCATCAAAGCATCTGACTAGCCTCACCAATCCTTTGGTAATTAGGCTAGCTCTGAGCGCTAGTCAGCACGCTTTGCTCAAACACTCTGGTGAGGCATGAGGCTTCTCTCAGTCAGCACTAGATTGCCAGTTGTCTTCAGATCCTGCACAAATAGCTGCTTTTTGCTCTGGCAAGTCAGTGACAGATAGACATCTTTTTACAGCAACCTTTTGAGAAAATTGAGCGAGACTCACCTGTTTCGCGTGAACCACAAATTCTGCTAATGGCTACAGCACAGACTTGGCTGAACTGTCAGCGTCTCTGCTTGAGTCTACAGTTGTCTGGCAATACAATAAACAGGCATGAACTGAAGCCAAGCTGCCATTTTGTGAGAGATAAAAAACATGTCAAAGATTTAAACGTCTCTTTACCTTCAATATCTCTGTGTAGGCTACTTTTTTCCCTCAGATATCAAAGGTGCAAGAACAAATTGGGCTAAAGCCTACAGCTACGCATCAAGGCCGCAAATATTTTGACATCTGATTCTTTGCCTCATCCCTTTACATTTACTTAGAATAATAGGAGTTTTTAATACTCCACCAGAAAGAGAAGTTTCGTCCAGCAAAAACTGATTAGGGGCATGCTGTCACTGGATCATTCTAGTAACGCTTTCACATTAGTACATACTGCACAGTTTTGTTTAATGACACTGTGTCATGCTTCTCATGTAAGAAGTACTGTACATGTAAGATGTCGTGTAAGACGTCATGTAAGGAAATGGCTCATGAAAAAACCTTTTTTTTTTGTGATGATACATCTTCTGATGCACCAGGGCACATCATCAGTGATGTATCCTGAGGTCATCGGGTGTTTCGGGTCTCTCGAACATCAGACACCCTCACTCAGGAGACCCAGCTGAGGTTGATCAAGCCTCAGCTTGTGCCCTGGCAGCTCAACCACGGTTCCGCTCTCTTAATCCAGAGCCACCTAGAGGCTTTCTCCGCTGCCTCTGTGCTATTACAGATAGCTCTTCTCCTCCTTTCGCCTGTGATGCCGAGTGCAGTATATGCCCTGCAGAGGGACTGTCCAGCAAAGCCTCTGCACCCTACCTCTACAGGCAAGCACCTTGCCTTCCAGCCTTGTTCGTGGCAGTCGCTGACTAAGTCCTGATATTTCCCCTTTTTCCGCTCAAAGGCCTCCTCCATTCGCTCCTCCCATGGCACGGTGAGCTCCAGCATGACAACATTTTTTGTTGCCTCAGATACCAGGATGATATCAGGTCTGAGTGAGGTCTTAACTACATGCTGGGGGAACTTGAGCTGCTTGCCCAGGTCTACTGATAGCTGCCAGTCCTGTGCAGTTTGGAGAAACCCTGATGTTCCTTTCTTTGTTCCTGGCTTTTCTCCGGCTCTAATGAAGCTGATGGTTTGCTTCCTAGATCTGGATTTTTGGCAGATGGAAACAGCACTAGAGATGCTCTCTGCGATAGTCTTGAGCACCTGATCATGACGCCAGCGGTATCGGCCTTCCCCCAGAGCTTTTGGGCAACAACTCAATACGTGCTCCAGGGTCCCCTTGTTCTTCTGGCAGAGGGGGCATGCTGGTGACTCGGCCAAGCCCCAGCAGTGCAGGTTGGATGGGCTGGGAAGAACATCATAGACCGCCTGGACCAGGAACTTGATGCGGTGTGGTTCTGCCCTCCACAGGTCAGTCCACGAGATCTTCCTCTCCACAACTTGCTCCCATCTAGTCCATGCGCCTTGCTGTCTCATCCCCACCGCTCTGCTGGTCCTCTCCTCCTCCACAGCTGCTCTAACTTCCTTCTGAACCAGTTGCCGCCGCTCCTTCCCCCGCGCTTTATCATAACGGGGGGCTGCAACGGCTCCTAGTCCAGCCCTTCCTCTGGCCACAGTTCCCACAAGGACTCCATGGCGCAAACGGGACTCTGCCTGCTCCACTGCCACCTCTGCTCTCCACTTCCTGCCAGTCTTGACTACCACCCCTGCCCCAGAGACTTTTGGGTCTGTTGATTCCCGGAACTGCAGCACCTCTCTTGCACGCAAAACCTTGAACTCCTCCTCGATAGATTTCAGAGGTAGTGTCAGTTTGCAGCTGTTTCCATAGAGTGCGATGTTGCTTAAGCTCCGCGGTAGACCCAACCATCTCCTCAGGTAGCGGCTGACTCTCCTCTCCAGGTCTGTAATGGTGGAGATTGGGAATTCATAGAGAAGCAGTGGCCACAGTATCCTCGGCAGAATCCCGTGCTGATAGATCCACGCCTTGAATTTGCCGGGTAGGCCTGTTTTGTCGACACTCTTCAGCCATTTCTCCAACTCCTCACAGGTGTTCTTTATTGAAGCTGTGTCCCTGAGGCTGCTGTCAAAGTTCCTTCCCAGGCTTTTCACAGGCTTCTCGGAGATGGTAGGGATCGGTGTTCCTGAGATCGAAAACCGGAACTTATCGACCACTCTGCCCTTCTTCAGGACTAGGGATGTAACGATTACCGGTTTGACGATAAATCATGATAAAATTCCCCGCGGTTAGTATTACCGTTTCATATTTTAATTATCATTAAAACCGTATTCGATTACCGTGATTTAAACAACTCGCGATAAATAAATACTGTCCAGCATAAAGCAGAGTTTTCAGTAACAGTCTCACGTGCGCACAGCAGCACAGTAGTTTCGTTCTGAGTGAAAATAGGGCGGAAAAGCTGGGAGGTTTTAAAAGAGTGCTTAGGGAATTATACAAATTAATATATCAATGAATTAATCATATGAATGTACCTCTGAAGGATCTGACTGTCTTCAGAAACAATTCGATGGCATTTTGTTTTCATCTTCGCTCCATGTAATACCTAAAGGAAGTGTTCGCGGAGTTCACAGGAATCAGCTGTAATTCAGCTTTTCCGTATAAAGCGCCACCTGCTGTCAGAGACTGGATTTACAGACACTTATTTACGTTCAGTCTGTGTGCAGTTTCTGTCTGGCCAAAAAATTGACCAAATTTGCATGACCTGCTGTAAATTTTAACCGGTTGATGAAAAACAAACTTATGTACATTTAAACAATTCAGATATGCTATATAGGATTATTTATGGAGCCAATAAAATACATATAATCATTTATTAATTATCATTTGAATTTAACCCTTTTCTTTAAAGGCTGAAATGTGTGGTCTACCTTTATGTTAAACTTTTTCAAAGCTTTATTTGAACATTTACATTATTTATTTGAACATGCTATTAAACTGGTGTCAGTCAAATTGTCATTTAAAATCCAGACCTCACTGGTAATGTTATTGTTTTAGTGATTATGCAAACAAAAAGTCATTTTATTTGCTGTTTGTTGATTTTTAAGTATGAAACTTGGTGAAGTGATTTATGTTTCGGTACTTTTTGAACATCTCCAGCACATTTTAACAATACCGTGATAATACTGATAACCGTGATAATTTTGGTCACTATAATCGTGATTAGAAATTTTCATACCGTTACATCCCTATTCAGGACCAAGGATCTTGACTTTGCTGGCTTAAAAGACATCCTGGCCCATCCCAACAGCCTCTCTAGGCCTCTCTAGATCCATCTGGCTCCAGGCACTGACTCAGTGGTTACTGTCAGGTCGTCCATGAACGCACGGATTGGTGGTTGGCGGATCCCGGACCTGGACTTGGGGCCTCTACACTCTGGTTCAGCAGATTTTACCAACATGTTCATTGCTAGTGCGAACAGGATCACCGAGATAGTGCAGCCTGTGATAATTCCAACTTCCAATCTATGCCACTCTGATGTTACTGACCCTGCTGAGACTCTCAGACTGAACTAAGAGGAGAAAGTATAAGTATTTTACAAGCTACAAAATATGATGGCAAAAAAAAAGCCCCTGTATGTGTTTTTGTCAGGTGCAGATTAACTGCTGAAAAAAACAACAGAACCATCACTGAAAATTTTAATGGTTTCCACTACAAACAGCATTACAAACATTTCAAACCATCAACTTTTAACCATTAAAACCATTAAAAAAATGGTTTTCTGTAGTGTGTTTTGGGACATATTCCATTAGGATTTATTGGTTTTAACAAACCACCAATAGAAGGTGACCAATTACCAGTAGAGACCAACAGGATCCATTACAGTTTCCATTAAAACCAATACAAGTCCCATTATAACCAGTAAAACCATTACACACTTGAATATGATGGTGTTTATTGTTTTTTTTTTTCAGCAGGGCGCACAGCCTTGTCTATGCTGCAGCCTATAGGGACCATTTTGTTCTTTGTACAGTTTTTATTTCTATGTTCAATTTGTGAAAAGGAGTTCAATTTGGAGGGCAAACGCTTTAGAAGCTCAAACCTTTTACAGTGCTCGAGTGTTGTTGTCTTTTATAGCATATGAAAATTCATACTCAGAAAGTAGAACTGATATGACATTTATTACAAGATGATTAGTTGATGAAAAATGCACCTGCAGACCATTTTTCCAGTCATGCATTCTGTCATTGAGAATTTAAAAAAAATAATGTGTAAAAATCCCACCACGTCTCGTTCTCGTAAACCCATCTCATGTCTCATCTCATCTCTTGAGTTAAGTGACGGAGTTAATGATAATCAAACAACAAAAGACAAGGAGAAAATCACTCCCTGCTCTTAACAGAATAGCATTTGTAGTTTTTATAAGAATTTATGTAGTGCAAATTGTGCCCTACCATCACATTCACATCTATGCATCCAATAAATAAATTACTATTAGCACAAAATTGTTTATCTAGTCACATGATTCTGCTCACAAAATGCACCAGATTTTTGCATTTCAATTTAAAATGAAAAATTTTTCTTACGGGGGTATTCCCCTGGAACCCTCTAGAGGAAACAATGTGCACCCACTACAGTCTCACAAAATCCTGTGGGGAGACTGGGAATGTAAAAGAAACACTGGATTGGCTGTCTCAATGTGTGTGTATGCCAGTTCACCTTACTATTTGCGTGTGGACCATGTATGGCACTAAATACATTTCTCCAGGAAAGCATAATCATTAAGGGGGGGCCTCACACAAAGAGCTGCTTAGGGGCCCCTGATCACCTTAATCCGCCCCTGGTTTTTGTATTATATTTATGGAGTACAGCACACAAGCAAGAGTGCTATATTTTCCCCAATATCTGCAGGACTGAAAATGTGATATTCAATTTACACAATGAATGTGCGAAATGAAATTTTAAATTAATTGTGTGAGTCAATGATAAAGACAGTCACTTGCTTTGTTTCTGAATGAATCAGCCTTTTGAATGAATTGGTTGAATGAATAACTGAATGACTCACTCACTCATTAAGGGTGATTTGCCAAATCTTTAAAGTAAAAAAATAAAAAAAAAATCATATTTCAATATTAATATAAACATTAATACCCAGTTATTATCAATATTTTTGCGATGGTGAATCTAAATATTTCTTTCTGGGGGGGGGGGGGGGGGGGGGTGTTAAAATAGTTAATATGGTTAAAATATCTCAAATGCATCTGTATTGTTCTGTATTTTCTGTCGTTCATTCATTCATTCATTCAAAAAAAGACTATTATTTGAACTAATATATAAAATTGTTGCCGTTAGGGTCTAAATAAACCATGTTAACCAGCCTAACACTAAGCCCTTAGTGTTTGCATCCGATCAACAAGATCAGATCTGTGCCAAATGCCACGAAAATCATAACTGGTTGACAGTACGACCAGAGTACCTCACAGTAACAGCGCTATCCGAAAACATTACAGTGGGCTGTAATGTAACTGCACTGTTTGTTTACAGCTGAAACACGAGTCAATTAAACTGAACTGGGCTTGGAGCCCCAAGCGCCTTTACATTTCACAGTTCTCCCTTGAGTTCCTCAAATTATTTCTTCAAGATAAGATAGTGGAAATCAAAAAGGCTTGCTTGAGGCCCTTTTGGTGCAACTAAAAAGAGCATCTTCTCAAATAGCCATTCTTCCCCATAAATGTTTATCCTAAGAAAAGGTGGGGCCTATGTGATTTTTACTGCTGGGGGAATTTATTTGTCAGAAGTACAGCATCTGGATCTCGTAAAGTTTAAAATTTCATAGGTCTATCACCTTGAGTTACAGCGCACTGCAAACTAATGAGGTCGTATGGGAGGCCTCTATTGATTCACATGCCCTTATTGCCAGACACTCAGCCCAGCCTCAAAGCCAACTATGCAGTGAGGAAGCTGCACCGCCAGATGGCCGCCCTCAACCTACAAAGCTATTAAGCTCTTAATGAGAACTTCTAAATCAAATTGGAGTCACATCTATTTGATGTGACTCCAATTCTGTATCCAACTGAGCACTCTGAACATGACAGAATCTTAGTCTCCTGATTGTGAACCCAAGTGAGGATTTCTCATCCACCTTATCTCTGCGATTATGCATGCATGATAGAGGAAAGTAATGAGGTAGCAAATAGGGCAAGAGGCTAGCTGGAGGAGGACCAGTGTCAGCAACTCCCAAGCCGTAATGAGGCACGGTGCAGCCTAGGCTGCTCCTCTGGGCTTTTCCTTTGCTCCCTGTGGGACCTCGATGTGTGACAGAAAGCCAAATGCCTCCTCGTCCTTATCCGGAGGCGATGGAATGCTGAACGCAGTGTTCCCAAGCTTTGGTGTATATTTATACCGTTGGAATTCTAATCTGATTGCCAATGAGGCATTGAGCTGCTCCCTGGAAACTCAGATAAAGCTTACAGTGTGCCATATGAAACTCTTTAAGCTGAGCTTGAGGGAATAGTCCCCTCAGGCCAGTGAGATCTTTGTGGAAGACTAAACCCACATTTTAACCAACCCTGAGGCAAATGGTCTCAAAGCCTGGTCTTAAACACAGATATTTCTTAAAACCAATACATATGTCAACACAGCAGGAGCCACACATTCTCTCTTTCCAGTGTACCTTTCGGCCTATTTAGACTTGTTACTTCATGCATGACCAGATAGCTATCTACTTTGTTAAAATGGGCTCCAAGTTGTGGCCAGAATCAAATTTACACTTTTATGCTATCTATCAGGACTCCCTGACCTCAAGTCAATGCAACAAATGTATACTCCCTCCTGCCAACTTAGGTCACTGAATGAGCGATGCCTTGTTGTTCCCTCACAACGAGGCAAAAAAGTAACTCTCTAAAACTTTCACCTTCTCTGTTTGTCTCTGGTGGAATGAGCTGCCAACGTCCACATGAACCGCTGAGAGTGAGACCATCACATCTTTCAAAAAGCAACTGAACACACCTCTTCTGCATGCCACACTCTTAAAACCAATTCACTACATACCGGTTTCCGTGTTTTATGGGGACATTCCGTAGACATAATTGTTTTATACTGTACAAACTATATTTTCTATCAACTTACCTTAACCTCACCCCTAAACCTACCCATCACAAGGTCCCCACAAGGTCAAAATGTACTGGTATTACTAATGTGGGGACCCCATAATGTAGGGAATAGGGAATAAGAGTGTGTGGTTGCCAGGTTGTGAAGAAAAGGTAAACCCCCAGCCTGAAAACTCATCTATATTTTTTGGCCTTTTTTTCTTACAATATAAAGTTTTAGTTTTTAAAATAAATTTTTTAATCAACAATATTGCATGTTGACATTGTCACAATTAGTATTTAATAATGTTGTTGTCATATAATTTTCGTTACTTTTCAGAAAAAAAAGCCTGTCAAATATTTTTCAGCATAGTTTTCATTAACAAAATGAATGCTAGTTTCAGAGGGCATTTACACCTGGTCTATTTACATTTCGATAGCTATACGATAAGAGTGTCCAAGTATAAATAGCCTCTTTGTCAATTATTCAAATCAGTTAAAGGCAAAACAAAATTAACTGCAAAAAGGAAACACACTACTCTATTGTTCTCAAAGCTCTGAAAAACCTGCTCCCCTTCAGGCTTGGCAAAACTGCCTTTCCGTCCCTGTAGTTTCAGTTCTTTTTAGATGTCAGCTCTGGCAGATAACAAACTGTTATCAGCTGGGGTATGGGCCCTTTTGTAATTGCCTTTCACTCACCGACAGGACCTGGCGGTGACGTGAGCCCCATGTTTGGCCTTCGTTTTCTCATCCCTACTGGCCCACGCCCCCGCCACCCGCCCCGCCAGCAAGCGCAAACACAGCTGATGTCTGATGCCATGCCTCATGGGGGTCATGATTGGATGTGTGATTGCAGTACACCACTGCCTGGCTGGTGCCTTTCCTCTGCGGTCTGCAACAAATACACAAACAGAATTGCAACTACACAAATTTCGAGAGGTACAGCTCGCAAACACCAAGCCGCCCACAAATACATCTGGATCGGAACTGATATCCATAACCACTCTCTTGAGGGACGGCGCAGAGTCTGCATGGATGACTTGCAAACGATTATTCCTATAATTATCAATGGTAAGCGAAACTATGAGTGTTATAATTGATTTGAACCCAGCAGGTGTATACTTCAAACAAGGATCTTATTCCCTCTCATCTCCATACAGAAGCTCCTTTATTTAAAGCGACAGAGCTGCAACTCTCAAGGTTAAAGCTAAATTTATGCTTGTATATTCTGAACATACCTACCAAATTTGGATTTTTCATTTTATGTTTCAAATTTCAAACTGACCTCAAGCAGAAACATATTGGACAAGTTACATTACTGAAAAATTTGTATTTAAAAGGTTGAAGCTTAAAAGTAGAATTAATGATAATTATAAATAATAATGCAATTAGTAGATTTTAATCAAATGTCAAAATTAAATACTATCAGCAAATGCAGTTTTTATATGATTTATATCATTTATACTTGATATATTTTATTATAAGACAGTAGGCTTTACAAGAAAAAGAAAATTTTCAGGTTTTCAATTCAGAAATGTTTTCTTTTTCTGGTAACACTTTACAATAAGGCTACATGAATAATCATGTACTAATGCCTAAATTAATAATTAATTCATCACATACTAATGATTATTAAAGGAGTTAACTAATTATGAACTATCCTTGACTATGACTGGAGTCATACAGATTCATGCATGAATAACGGCAGCCTTAACTACATGTTAGCACATGTTTGATAGTTAATGCATTAATTAACATTTATGGGTAAACTAAATCAAGCAGCTTATTTAAGAAGGAATAAGAAATACTCTGACTTTGAAATTAATTTAAATAACTTAATACTATCATAATTTGAGCATTTGACATCCTCAGCTTTGTTATAAACATTGAGGGGCAATGGATTAGTTGATCCTCCTCATCAAGAGTAGAAAATACTAAATACACTAATGACTGATCTTGTCTGTTTTATGTTCTTCTCTTTCCCTTTAAACTCACTCTATTGTGACTTATACACGGATTAATAAAAAATAAAACCCAAAACCCACAAAGAACATTTGTAGAACAATTCCTAAAGAAATGCTCAAACTGGAAAGAGTTCACTCTCCATCCAGACACAGCCGTGATGATCCTGTACCTCTGATCTCTGTCTTCTTGAAGATCCACACAGCATCTCTTAACCGGGCTGAATACTCACTGTGTTAGTACATGTGTGTTTGATAGAAAGTATAACATAAATCATGAGCTGAGTTCAGCAAGTAGTTAACAGTGAATTCATTATGATTGGGCCCCCTCAAGTAAAGTCATGTCAAAGTCAACTTTAACAAGCCATTAGTTGATGTTAGTTCATGGGTAGTTAATAATGAGTTAGTTATGTTGGGCCTTCTCAAGTAAAGTCAACTTTAACAAGCCATTAGTTGATGTTAGTTCATGGGTAGTTAATAATGAGTTAGTTATGTTGGGCCTTCTCAAGTAAAGTCAACTTTAACAAGCCATTAGTTGATGTTAGTTCATGGGTAGTTAATAATGAGTTAGTTATGTTGAGCCCTCTCAAGTAAAGTCAACTCTAACAAGCCATTAGTTGATGTTAGCTCATGGGCAGTTAATAATGAGTTAGTTATGTTGGGCCTTCTCAAGTAAAGTCAACTTTAACAAGCCATTAGTTGATGTATCACTTTGGATAAAAGTGTCTGCTAAACGTAAAATTTTGTGTTACTAGAATTCATTTAATTAATTGTTTACTTGAAATTTCAACTGTTTTTTTTTTTACCACGTTTCTTTTCTACACCATTTTTTCAGTGTAGAAATTTTAATGCAAGCATTTTCTTTTAGATTAAACTTTTTTTTATGTAATTTTAATCAATTAAGTGCCCAACAGTAAATTGTACAATTTTAGTGGGGTTTCTGGACAATATGGTAACTCTTTACAGAACATGATGGTCAAAGGTGGTAAAAGTTTCTTAAAAAATAAGAAAGAAAGAAAGAAAGAAAGAAAGAAAGAAAGAAAGAAAGAAAGAAAGAAAGAAAGAAAGAAAGAAAGAAAGAAAGAAAGAAATGTATGAAAAGATTGCCAGATATCTTGAGCTGTGGCATGTGGGTGCTGTATGTGTGGAGAAGGAGTGGTATTACAAAGACTCATACAGCACAAAGCTTTAAAATTGTGCCCAAAGGCACTGGCGCACAAACAGACAGTTTTATTATTCATTCTTAGAAAAGGTGAATTAAATGTCTGTTGTTATGCACACAAAACCACTGACATCTAAATCCATATCCTGTTTCGCTGGGGTGGCAAGATCGGTCTCTCTCTCCCTCTTGTTTTTTTTCTTTTATCATTGTCGTCCTGCCACTATGAGGGACTGCTTGTGTCCTTTTCACAAGCTATTCATCCTACACATCCATCATCCAAACTCATTGTGCCATGCTTGTTATTTTCCAATTTTCAGCTGGTGAAAGAAATTATTTACTCATAATCGTGCCCCACACTCTAAATTAAATGGCACACATTGGAAAACAATGTCATTTTCAGTGACTGTTTTGTAAGGAGGCGATCCAAATAATTTACAATGCCAGTGAATGCCGGTTATGGCATGTGAAATGCCACTGTATAATAATGTGGTGCAGACTCAAGTGCTCCATACAGGAGATAAACTAAATTAACGAACTGCACGATCTTGTCATGTTTCAAAGAGATGCTGGAAATGTAGCACCTAAATCAAAACCTAAATTCTCTTCCTTAAAAAAAATATCAAGTGTTTTCAACATGTTAACTATTTCTTAAAGGAACACTCCATTTAAAAAAAAAATAGGCTCATTTTACATCATTTTGCAGCAAAGTTCCTTGATTATTACGCCGGAATGAGAGTATAGTTCCTAGCCATATTGGCCTAGAAAATCGCAAGTTTTCATTTTCCGTCGGTCTTAGTGCACGATGTAACTACAGAAGAGTCACGTTTTAAATAGGTCATTTAACTCTTTGGTCATTTTTGAGCGAGTTGCTAATGGTCTAATCCGATTCAATGATCTATGCTAAGCTAAGCTAAAAGTGCTGAGTGGATTCAATGATCCAATGAGTGGCTTCCACAAACTTATTATTACCTACCACAAACTTAGAATTAGAATTGCAATATTTAGAAATATTACATATTATATCTTATAAAAATGATCATTATTTTATAATGATTTCAATTATTGTAATAAATTATTATTATTTAATATTTAATTCCAGTTCTCTAAATTGATTGGTCTAGCAAGTGAATTTTGAATATTAATACATGAATCAGCGTTGGGTAGATTAATCTGAAAAAGTAATTAATTACTAGTGAGTAATTAGATTACTAATTACTTTCTCTAAAAAAAGTATTGCACTGCTTATTACAAATTACTTTCTAAATCCCATATCAACCTTGACCAGTTAATCAATACAAGGAAAGACATGAAACTGCCCATTTAATTCTTTCAAATAAGTAATATAAAATTGAATAAATTATTCTTGAACTGACCATAGTATTTTATTGTATCACACTGTTCTTTAAAAAAAAAAAGTAGCTTATTACTTGAAAAGCTACTGTTTCAAAAACAGTTGTGTTAACTGTCAAGGCTGCTGTAAATGTAGTTAAGTTAGTGGTATTGCTATTTTTAGGTATGACTCCACATTTACTCTGCAACACCGGTGAAACGTCTGTACTTCCATGCTCGCTGTCTAAACAGGCAGCAAAGGAAATGGAAACCCTCGCACGAAGGTGGCCGCTGGCATCAGCGGTATATCTCAATAATGCTTAAAGTATATTCACTCAGCTAATATAAAGCTCAGCATATACACAAGCAGCCAACAGTGAGGCAGCAAGAGCGCACCGTAGATGTGAGGAGGAAAATACACATCATCATTAGCTCTCTCAACTTCCTCTCTGCTTGACTGCTGCGCCGAGCAGCCCTCCGGTTGTTCTACAATATTCTGTCAGCTAGAGTCGTCCTGGAAGGGGGGCCGCGCAACAGAGCTGACAGAAAGCATACTTCCCTTACTGATGTTAAGAAGAATACTACTGTAAAGCACATACTGGAGGGGGAAATCACAGCATGGAGAGATCCAGAAATATCTGTTGGAGTTCAAGTGAGGACTTGGTGTACTATTGCATAAACAGTAAATGCGAGAATATCATACTGGAGACATACATGGACATATATACACACTTACTTGTGATGATCTTGCTAGTGATATGCTAATGTAACAAAATTGCCATTAAGGACCTTTCACATTAAGTACGATAACTCTAAATTTGAATCTTTCTAATTCAATGAGAATAGAGAAGTCCACACCACAGCTAAAATGACAATGAAAAACAATAGCATTGGAATCACATTCATATTGCATTTTTCCATCTATTAAACAATAAAGTCAAAAGATCTTGAGCCATCTAATGCTGCAGATATCGTTCATTGGCCAATAGTTATCATTATAGTTATCATCATACTTTGTGGTAAAGTTGTTTGATTATTTTTTTTTGTGGTTCAGAAGTGTCACAAATCCGGTCTTTGGCCCTCCGCCCGAGAGCCACCAGAGGTCGCCCTTTCATCGAATTGACTCATGCACCACACTACAGTTGCACGTCACCCACGGACTACAATTCCCATCATCTATTGCACTGATGACAAACACACAGCTGATTGCACTAATCACATGCTCACCTGAGAACTATTACACACACCATATAGAACACATTCAGTTCCTGATCTAGTGGCCGTGTATTGTTCTGCGTATAGCACTCCGCTAGTGTTAGCTGCCTTACCGAGCCATTCTGTGTTTCTGCTTAGTTCCAGTATTGTTCTGTGTGTAACGCTTCTCCTCCGACAGCATTCAAATCACAGGCGGACACGGAGAACTGCTTTTCATGCGTTGTTTACTGTAACACAACAAGGAGAGACATACATCCTCTGGCGACAGTGAGCATTTAAACATGTACATTCATAAAGAAAACTCATTTTGCGGGAGCGAATTTAACCTACCACCTCTCAGCATGGATAAACTTCTCTGCTGGGGGTGGGGGTGTGGTTTAACAGATGAAAGTGCAATTGACCCACTAATTACTTAATATCGCCACAAGAGGTCTCCAAACAATTAATAAATGAACAAAAACACAGTAATTTTGGTGAAAGTTATAACATTTAAAGTAACATTTTTAACCCTGTTACATGTGTTTATTACTCTCCTAGTTTTAGCTGCGATACAGAACCCACTTAGTTGTCTTTGTCTTGCCTCGTCTGTTTTCTCGTGTTTTGATTCTTGCCTGTGTTTTCTGGATTAACCCTTCGTCTTTGCGTTTGTACTCTGTTTGCCCCTGCTTGGACTATTGCTCGTGTTCTCGGATTACCCCTCTTGTCTAAACCCTTTGGATATTGTTCGCCGATCGACGACCCAAGCATGCCCTCGGAATACTCTTATGCCTTGTCCTCAACATATCTGTTAACTGATGTTTGAACCTGCCTGTGTTTTGACCACGTCTCTGTTTAATAAAAGCTTGCATATGGATCCATACGCCTCACATCTCGCTGGCTCCGTTACAAGAAGAGTCAAAAATCAGAGTTTTGAATCAGCTCATCTTTAGAGTCATTGGTTGTGTCAGTTCAAAATTATTCTTTTGATTCATCCCTCAAAAATGCTTGTGGATGTCCTTGTGTGTCACTGCTGCATATTAAAATGTTTTAGTACAAATATATTTAAGTAAATATGGTTGATAATTGTTAGTGTTCTGTATAAATGAAAGAGATTAAATATCTTAATTGATATCAATACTATTAAATTTCATTTATTGAAAAAAACTGTAAAACACGCCTTGATTATTTATACGGCATCTTACTTTTTGCATTAAACAATTTAAACTTGCCAACAATAACTTTGGCTCAAAAATGATATGATGAATAGGGCTGCAGCTAACGATTATTTTTATTGTTGACTAATCTATAGATAATAGATAATTTTTTCGATTATTCGACTAATCTATCGATTATTTTTCGATTAATCTATTTATTATTTTCTTATCAGTAGATGAATTCTTGAGTTAAACTATCAATAAATAATAACAGTATCCTCTGCTATTAATCATAATATTTTATTCAAACGTTTTCTCATAATTAATACTTTACAAAAATAAATAATAATAACAACAAAGAAAATAACAATAAAGAAAAATAATAACAAGAAAAGAGAGAAAAAGAAACAGTGACATTTAAGACTTGCAATTAATTCACCCCAAAATGGGCCATTTGCACATTTTCACTTAACTTCTGCTACTTCACGGAGTAAGGATAATTATGAAATTAATATTAGCCACAACAGAGATGCAAATTTTGCAATAAATAATTCAAATTTTAAAAATTAAAATATTAATATTTTGTCAGAACCTCTAGTAAATTACAAGCTATTTGTTTAGTTGCAGCAAGAAAACGAAAACGAAAAAATATATGAACCTCAATTGAATATGACAACAATTTTGTGATTGAGATTGACAGCAGGTTGACAGCAAGTGGTGCAAAACACAACCAAAAAAAGAAACTCACTGCAAATAAAATTTATTTGTTTGTGTTTTGAGCATTTGCACCACCTGTTGTCAATCTGATGAATATATTTTCTTGATTTGCTGGTGCTTTGTCTATTTGCATGTGTTTTCTGAAGTTGCAGCGCGTTGAGCTCTCTCGGCCACCGTAGTTCTGACTGTCTATAATAATAAAATGCTCTATGAACGCAACTCTATTAAAGTCGTGGCCTAATGGTTAGAGAGTCGGACTCGTAATCGAAAGGTTGTGGGTTCGAGTCTCGGGCCGGCAGGAATTGTAGGTGGGGGGAGTGAATGTCCAGCACTCTCTCCACCCTCAATACCACAACTGAGGTGCTCTTGAGCAAGGCACCGAACCCACAACTGCTCCCTGGGCGCCGCAGCATAAATGGCTGCCCACTGCTCCGGGTGTGTGTTCACGGTGTGTGTGTGTGTGTGTGTGCGCATTTGTTCACTACTCACTGCTGTGTGTGTGCACTTGGATGGGTTAAACGCAGAGCACCAATTTCGAGTATGGGTCACCATACTTGACAATACGTCACGACTATGACTATTAAGTGATATTGCCATACTAGCCTTTACCTTCTGCTCTAGAGTCTTGTTTTGTGTTAAATATGGCAGAAAAACAGTCTTAAGTAGGGATAACTGCAGGCTCGCGCAATGGGCGTGGCTAAAGGTGCGACGCATTCCATGCTAATCGACGTATTTTCATAATGGACATAATCGATGACGTCGACGTATCCCTGCAGCCCTAATGATGAAATCCTTTGATGAAAAAAGTCCTGTAATATTTTTTTGAAAGAAAATTGCTCAAAGTAAATAAACGATAATATTGTAGCTCATACATTACAATACCCATACTTGAATAATTGTATAGGCTACCCATATCATAATGTTACCAGAAAATGGAACTACTATCATATTATTACCTAAATTTATCTCTTAAATTTCTTACTTAAATTTATCTTTACACTATACACTTTATATATGTATATATATGTATATAGGGGATATGTTATTGATCTGTTATATCCATGATATCTGTTATATCCTATAAAAATAATTTTTAAGGACATGTGAAGCTAACAAAGGACATTTTATTAACTAAATCACATTTTAAATTAGTGGAAAATAAAGGAAAAATAAATCAAGTGTGCATTCAGTTTATTTCTGCCCCAGAGGGTTAATACATTCAGCCGCCATACATGTTCCCAAGAGCAGATAACAGCACTTTAAGAGAACTGTATGTCTTATCTACGGCTAGATGAGCAAGTTTAACAGCAGATAATTTAACTCAATCAATACTGATTTCTACTCAATATTAAGTGCTTATTGTAGTTCTGATGTGCTTATCAGAGTGGCAGTGCAATTAGTCAAGCGAGGGCAGCAGGGTCAAAATAATTCAACCAATCATTCCTTGAGAGTAACAATCAGGCCACTAGAAAAACATTCTGTCCAATTACAGAAGGACATGATGGTAATGGCATGCAGGGCCAGAAAAGGTTATTTCCTGTAATATGGATTGTTTGTTATAATCCTGGGGATCATATTCAATCTTGAAATTTGTAGAAAATACACTTTTTAGTGGAGATAATACGAAAGTCATATCTACCTTTTAAAATACTAACAGAAACGAGCTAGTCAAAACATTGCAATAGTGTTTCTACACAAAAGTTTTTAAAACTTTTTTTATAATAAACACCCAAATATGACAATCTCATTGCATGCAAGGGATTTACTCGTATAAAATAAGCTGTATATTTTAATTTATGCTCTCATTGACACCGTGTGAAGAAAAATAGTATGTGTGATATTGTACAATTTTTGCATGTGTGTGTGTGTGTGTGTTTAGATAGATTAGTTATACATGTCTAATTAGGCTACTTTATACAATTCAATATAATTTATTGTTATTTAAAATATTAATGTTAGAAACAAGAACCTGGACATTAAACCTGCAAATAAAAAACATTATAGCAATCAAATGAAAAAGTAATATGTTAAACTATTGTTTACAATAAAAGGAGAAAACTTTTAAAAGGAAGACCTAAAAACAACACAGCAACATTCCAGAACACCCTAGCAACCACCTAATAACCTACAAAACACAAAGAAAATCCTAACATAACGAACCGCAACTTTTGCAAAAGCAAAAAAGCAATTTTTTTACTAATTTAGTTCTCAAATAATCTTTGAAACTATACAGGTAAGCTCTTGTTGTTTTTCTTCTTAGAAACAGTAATAAAATGCAGAGATGACCTGCAATCTCAAAACTATAAAAAAAAAAAAAAAAAAAAAATTTGAAAAAAGCTTTCATGTGTGTGGTTACTATGAGCCTTCCCAGGAAAAAGCAATTTGGGGGGGTGTGTGTATCAGAAGTATAAAAGAAGAAAGCGTGTGTATGTGTGTGCTTGTGTGCTTGTTGCCTCTATCCTTTCATGGCTTATCTCTTATCTTGACCAATACCTCAGTATCATCCCTTTGCAGCTGTACACATCAGTTGAAGCTCTTGCCATCCATAAACAGACCCATACAGTTTCATTAACCTCAGGCGGTTACAACGCAATTAATTTTTTCCATCTTCTCAAGTCTCACTCAAACCTGTCCTCGGTATGTAAAGGGCAAGGGGGAAAGACTCAATCTTCATTGAAATTACACCTAAATCAATGTGTTTCTGGGACTGAAAAGCGAGGAATCCTTGCACTGTGGGTGCTTTCATACGGAAGAGGATTTAAAGGGATAGTTCACCCAAAAATTAAATTCTGACATAATTCACCCACCCTCATGTCATTCCAACACTGTATGACTTACTTTCTTCTGCGGAACATGAAGATAGATATTTTGAAGAAGGTTTTTTTTCTTCAGCTGTTGTTTAATGTTTCAACTGGTTTTACCTACCTGTTCTCATGATGAAAACGTACCTGTGGGAACTTTTCCGCAACATGTGAAATATGTACTAATAATACATATTACCATAGCCGCGGGAACATAGGGGGTGCTGAGGGGGCGGGGCCATGGTGGGGGATTTTTGAGGTACATTTTCGTCATGAGATCAGGTTGGGATTTACACAATGAAGGTCAACACAAGCCTTTTTCTTTTCTTTTTATTGTGTATGTGTGTGGGGGGTTGATTTGGGATTGCAGGGATTCTCTGTATTTTATTACTGTTTCTAAGAAGAAAAACAGTAAGAGATCTCCTGTATGGCTTTAAAGCTTATTTTAAAAATGAAATATCTAAATTATGTGGTTTTTGCTTGTGCAAAAGTTGCCATCCATTAGTGTTATTTGTGTTTGGCTAAAATAGTTTAAGTTTGGTTGATTGCTAAAATTATTCAAATGAAAATATTAGTTTTCATTTGATTGTTAAAATGTGTTTTATTTCCAGGTGACATGATAGTGAGTAAATAATGACAGAATAGAGTGCTGAGAAGAATAGAATCAACCTGTCAGTTCGCATGACCCTGGTTCCCTCAACAATAACCCAATAGGATTTTTCCATTGGCTTTTGGATTATTGAAGAAAATGTTTGGTTTTGTGACCAACACAAGTTTATGATTCATACATCTTTTATTTATCGTGATTCGTGACAAATGAACAATACTTTTATGAATTTTGAAGCCTATATACAATCACTAAAAGTAAAAATCTGAACGCAGGCTATAAACAAACTGGCCACATGACTTCAACCTATTGAGCATTAAGCTTCCAACAACTATTTCAATCTTTATAAAAAAATAAAATAAAATAAAAAAAAGTCCGTAAAGTTCTGAGTTAGAATAGTTTGCAGGAACATGATTATAAACACAATGAGTGAGTAGATAAGTCAACCTCTTTTGTGTGATGATGTTTAATGCACCCACTAACCTCTGTAGTCCCATTTAGCCACTTGTTAGCAACCTTTGTACCTTTTTAAAGCATGAAAATATCTTGAGCTTGTGTTAGCCACAGACTTTATTTCAGGTGTAAAAACCAATTCAACTTCAGGGCGACAAAACTGGAAGTGCTAAAATACTTGTTTCTGGGTTTTGGCCTACGAAAATACATTATCCCTGCCGCTCTCTATTTTCAGTTTTTTAAACCATGCTTGCAAGACATTTCACCAAGGTGCTTCCTAAATTAAGCATCTCGTTTGAATCCTAGGACCTCCTGCTCTGAATTATTGAACAAATCTATACACCTCATGGCCAAGTACTCATTTGTAACTAAAACATACAGGTACTCTGAGAGCTACCTTGAAATTTCCATGTTTGTGGATGCTAAATTAAGTTATACCCAAGCCGAGCATCTGACAAGTCATAGTGAATGCAAAGCCTAAAGGCTTGCTGACTTCGGGCAGTTTGGGTGAAGTCAGCTGAAGTCAGTCCAAACATGAATCCTCAGCTCAGGCAAAGGAAACGGGAGTGATGTGGTGCCATGAGCTGTCTGTTTAATCTATGGCAGAGGGGAAATTAGCTTAGATCTCCCTGATATTCATGCCCATCTGGAAAATGAAGATGGATGTCCTGGTTCTACTTTCCTGCTCCATCTTTATGAGAAAATTTTAGTTTGCACCTCTAAGAAAACACACGCCTATTTACTCTATTTAACCACACTTTTTCTGAACATCCAAAATTATCTCATAATCTTCTGCAGTAATTTATGCACCTGATTTTATTGGGTTTTTTTGGAGTACTTTTTTGCCTTACAGGATATAGCAGAGAGATGTGCTCTGCCATTTAGCAATTTACCACCGGTCTTTATAATACATGGGAAAGTGCAAATGGGGAGGCACATATGCACAAAAATAACTTTCCTCTCCATTATGGCCATGTATTATGCAAATTACCTGCTCCGTTCCCTTCACATTGCATGATTGGGTTGAATATGTGCATGTCTTCACTAATTTCCACTACAATAATCCTCTCACTTTGTGCTCTCCATAATTACAATCATCTGCTGCATAATTACAATTTTAAAGCATTGTATTGGGGAGCATCAGTGTGACAGAAGAATAACAGAGAGGAGAAAACTGAAATCTGGTTATTCCGGGCAGAACGTGAGATATTGAAAGGGAACGGCCAGTCAGCAGCTGTGTTGAGTGGGAGTGGAGTGGGCAGATGTTGGGCTAGCGCTGCTAATGAACCCACCGACAAACTTCACCTCACATAATACGGTACTTATATGATGTAACCTCAGATTAATGATGTCTAAAAGGAGGATTCATTAGGGGTAACATGAGAGGTGCATTCTGAAAAACAGATGTAATGCTTTGTAGCCTGATGCTATCTGTTAGCATTCCTATAGCCGCTAAGCTAGCACAAGACCTCCGGGTTTATGTTATTTGAAATCTTAAATCGTCTTTAATGGCAGTCAAAGGTGTGATTTTAAAGTGATTTTTAGAACCAGAGTGTTTCGTTACAGCAACTGCCTTCAGGGGCTAACACTGCAATGCTAACTAGCTAATCCTGAATGAATAGGCTACTCAAATGTGAATAAATTCATTTGACATTTGTTGCCTTTTCAAGTAAGTATAAAGTGTTTGAACTAACACTGAGAGTAATGACACACTTTGATATTTACCACACCAAAATTTCTGCACTGCATCTGATGTTTCGCAAGCTTTTGTAGCCTAGCCTACTGTGAAAACTCACAGTAAGCTACAGAAGTGACAATTTATATTTTCTAAAAATGTACTTGCAAATAATTTAACATTAATAAAAGAAAGGCCACATAACTGTATGCAAAATACATTAAAACGTTCAGTATGAAATAATCTCAAATTAAAAGTTTTACACCAAAGTACATTTTAAGTAAAGTATTTTTTCATTGTTTTAATCTTGTCATGCTTTATAGAAGTACACCTATTTTGATGTCTTGTCTAACACATACTGAAAGTTATATACTGGACCATAGTGTGTCAGTAAATATTACATTTAAAAGTGAATATATTTCAAATAAATTGCAACTTCAATATTAAAAATGTGTAATATTGACACAACATACCAGTTTCAATAGAACATTAAATTAAATAAAATAATATTTTATTTTGCCATAAATGTCAGTATAATATCTACCTTATTTTTCAATGCAGAAAGCTGTTTTTGTGAATATGCAAGACTTCCGATTTATTAGTTGCTGTAAGGAAACAACAAGAAGAATAACAAAGTGCAGTAAACGGTAAAACTGTTTGTGCTACAAACCAGTGTGTTCAAAATCAAGATGAAAATAATGTGGTAAGAAAGAATCTATATCAAGCGGTAAAACAAGTTTTGTACAAAAATTGGTGGAAGCAGATGACTTTATACTCATTCTCTATACATTTTAACTTTCAAATTGTAACTGATTTCCTATAATCTTATCTTTTTCTCTTTTTAGTTTAACAGAACATGTAAGTGTGAGCAACTTTGTTGTTAAGGATAATTCTCTTCTCCACTAAGTAACAGAGATTAATAATTATTATAGTTATTATTTTAATTATTTCTTGGGTATGTCTCATACATGTCTAGATTTTATATCACTTTTTCCTTTTAATATTGTAAAGAGGAAAAAACCTATAAAAACTATATTAATAAATAATATTAATAATATAATTATGCTAATGTTAATGAAAATAAACTATTATTAAAAAGGATCTGTATAACAGAATTAAGGTCCTATAGCACTTTCTAAGCATGGCTCTTTATAGAACCTTATAAAATGGGTTCTGCTATTGTTACAGGCCAAATAAACCTTTTCTGGTACTATTTAGAACTATTTTCACAAGAGTGTACACTTTAACCATATTTCCATAAGACAATAAGGCAATAAGTACTTTTGAAATTACATGTAACTATTAAGTTGTTCAAAAAAGCTAAATGCATTTAATATATTTTTGAACTATAGTACATTTTCATTAAATTGCAATTAACATGCAATTAAGTGAAACCATAACATTCAGTTTGCACTTAACTATATTGCTTTACAGTATGTTATTTTCATAATAATTACTCTTTTTAAAAGTATGCCAAAAGTACTTATTTCACAAGTGTGATATAGCTAAGATAAGATGATATCAAAAGTGGCATTTACAGTACTGTTTAAACAGTAACTGGACATTTACTCTGCCAAAACACCTGTGTGAACTTCATGCATCCACTAACATAAAATAATTGCAAAATGGGTCACAAAAGTAAACAAGCTAGTTCTGAAAAAAGCTCCAACTTCATTTGTTTGCAAATACCAGCTGGTTTGATATTTTATTGAAACACTATTTTAAGTGTGACTGGCTCTTCTATGAGTTTCATGATAAAACTGACTATAGTAAATTACTTTATAAGAGCAGATGCCAGATGAACAAAGCAGACCGGATGTGCAGTGCAGATAAACATGCAATTACAATTAGCATACTTCCACAGATACAAGGTCAACACATCAATATATGGTTTATCATTTTCAGTCATTACAGCACTGAGAAACCATCATTAATCAAACGCTACACCATGTGTAGCCATCTGCAGTGGTTGACTGCATTCAACACACCATAAAAGAAGTTTACCAACCATCAAAAGGCATAATAAAGCAGGGGGAATATGAATGGGGGGAAAAACACATTTTATAGAAACGCTTAAAAGAGTAGATAAAACACATTAGCTATGCAATCAACATTTCGGTGCAATTTCAGGCTCACCCTCCCTGCAGTGTTAAGCCTTGATCCTGATAGCGCACAACAGGACATTAACATCAGGCAGCGCACGAGAGAGTCCCGCCACAAGGGTATCAGCTAATGCGTGCCCTCAGGGCGTCTGGAGACACTATACGGAAAGCCGCTGGGAACAAACAGATTCATCTCAAACTGCCCCAAGGCTGCGGTTATGACGCAATACCAATACATATGAAATGTGCTTGACGCTATGCAGCTGATGGTCAGTTTCAGAGCTGCTATCAGTACTAACAGATGGCCTTGAAATGGCCAACCTTTCTTAGAAATCATGAAAACCTTTATCTAACTCGCATTCAGCAGTGACGGATGCTATACCTTGTTGTAATGGCTTTTTGAGAGCCGAATCCACACAGAGAGTTCATGGAAGCCTATCATATGATCTTATTAAGGTTGGTATTTCAACAACACAGTGTTAGTCAATAGGAATATTAGCTCTGGCAGCTTTTATCTGGGCTATTTCGGCTCCAATTTATGAGCAAAATCTGACATCTAAATGGCAAATGAAACCATCTCGGGCCAGCTGATATGAGGAGTTACTCAAGCATATCCTCAGTAAATGTCCCCATCGAGTCTATAATATCGGAGCAATTCAGTAGCTAATTCAACGCCACTCAATTGCTGTGATGGTTTTAATGGTGACTATGAAATATGAAGCAATGTGAAACATTAGCATGAGGAATCTGGGATATTTGAGAGCAAATACATTTACACAACAAATAGATCAGACCGATTGCACAGAAAAAGTGTGATTTATCCTCTTCAATGAAAAATTATCATATGAAATTTACAGAAAGTGACTCCTGGGGCTATAATGTGCTGTGTTATCAGTATCAAGGGCCTATGGCTGGGTCCTCAAGAGACTTTAATGGCTCTGAGTGAATCTAAAGAGTCATATGCAGTGAAGTACATCACTATTTGTTGGTTTAAATGTTCATATTTTAAAATGCCATATTTAGTACAAATAATTATACTAAAGTAAATTAATACATTTGTAATTAAATTAAGCAATATGTATAATTAAAATGTCAATTTTATTTACTATAATTAATTTGACTAAATTAATGAATGATTAAGCAATAATTATAATTAAAAATGTAAATTGTATTTAGTGTGAATAATTATACTAAATCAATGAGTTATTGTTTAAGCAATTATTATAACTAAAATATCAACTTAATTTAGAGTGATTAATTATACTAAATTAAATAATTACACTACTATTTAAATTAAGCAATAATTATAATTCATGTGTTATTAAAATATTTAAAACAAAAAACACATTAAATATATTTATTAATATATTAATTACTTTTTCATATCTGATTGACTTTTTTCAAACTTACCAAGACAATTTATTTAATGCATATTATCAAAAAGTAATACTGTGAAATATTACTACAATTTAACATAACAGTGTCGTCAGTGTCACATAAATGAATTGTATTTCAGTAAATGTAATTAGGACTTAAGTATGAACTAAATATATTTTGAATAAGTATAATGTACTCTTTGCTCCACTACATTTATAATGAGTAATGCAATTACTTTTACATTTTGCATGGCATCTAACTTTTTCTGAAGCAGTATTTTCTGCTACAAAAGAATTGATACCTCTATCTACAGGGTATTGAATGTACAAGATGTAGTGAGTTTTGACCTTATGCATCCAAACCTGTCAACAAGGCTACTTCATGTGAATGTGAGTGCATTAGTTGCTGAATAAAAGGATATCAAATGATATTGAGGTACTGTTTTTGACAACTCGAGCTTAACTAAAATGTTTAACAGGCTGTTTAGTCAAACTTCAGACATCCAGGTTTATTTCTAGTTTAGAAAACAGATATGCCATTACTCTCCTCATACATCAAGGGGTTCTTGTTTTTCACTTTTGCCTTCAGCGTGACCTCGCTCTGATACAAGTGTAATTTGTCCAAAGGATGGGCGAGACGTCACGGGCGGGTGACGTAATGGCCAGGAAGCATAAAAGCACGTGTGGTGGAACCGGTGTCAGCTTTTGTCATTCAGCTACTCTGTGTGTGTCTGTCGATCTGTGAGGTAAGTCTTATTTAGTGTTGTTTGTTTACAGTCACTTGAAATATGCTCCACAATGTCTTTAAGTGCAGAGAACTAGCACTTGGGCGAGAGCAGATCACATTACAAGCTGTGTGTTCTTCACTTCTGGGGATGCACACAGTCCGTGTGTGGTCTGCTTGAGAGCAGAGCACGCAGAGAAAGCTCTTGAGGGAGTCAGCTCGTCATTCTCGCTGGATAGTCTTCGGCTAAAACATCCTGCTGCCTATGGCCCAGGACTTCTGAGGGCCGGCCCCTCTGGGGAAGAACGGTGTACACTGTGGTACTCGGTGCCTGTCTCTCCTCAGTGCCCTCAGGAGATCGGTCTGTCAACCCTGCTACGTACGGTGTTCCAGGGCGTAGCGATCTCCAGCGAGCACACAGTTCTGGAGTTCGTGCAGGCCTGTTCCTCTGCAGGGTTAACTCACTCCACCCTGAAGGCAGCTTTACTGGCCTACCGTGCCCCTCTTGGTGGCCAATCAGTGGGTTGACTCCCCCTAGTTACATGTTTCCTCCAGAGGCTGAGGGAGTATGTGGTGGATACAGGATGCTATAGCCTCGAGTCCTCTGCTCTCCCCTTTCCTGGGGATCAAGACTCATTTCTCAGAAGTTGGCCTTCGGGATGCAGGCCCCGCCCACTTTAGCCACTTGTGGCCTTTTTCTCTCGCCCTAGCTGTGCCCGATCCACACTAGGCAGGGATTTGTCAGTCTGGCGGCGTAGGTATCTTGTTCCCCTAGCGTCTTCGGACGCAGCTCGAGTTCCTGAAGAGGAACGTCTTAGGTTACGTATGTAACCCCAGTTCCTTGAGGGAACGAGACGCTGCGTCTCAAAGCCATACTTCCGGTATCCCTGTGAGCGGTTGCTTCTTTCCTGAAGTTGACACCGGTTCCACCACACATGCTTTTATGCTTCCTGGCCATTACGTCACCCGCCCGTGACGTCTCGCCAATCCTTTGGACAGATTACACTTGTATCAGTGCGCGGTCCCCTAGCGTCTTCGGACACAGCGTCTCGTTCCCTCAAAGAACTGGGGTTCCCTATCTGTCGGCGTACCAATCCCAAGGCGAGCCGTGCCCCCTAAGGGTGAGGGCTCACTCCACACGGAGTGTTGCCTTGTCCTATGTGCTGGCGCATGGTGCCTCGCTAGCAGACATCTGTAGAGCTGCTGGCTGGGCAACACTGAATACCTTCGCAAGATTTTACAGTCTCCGCATTGAGCCAGTTTCTTCCCGTGTGTTGGGTAACAGATAAATGGCAGGAAGAGCTGGCCGGTGTCACGCTTGCTGCGCCATTCCCCCTCACCCGGGGATACGAGCGCCTTTTTCTTCCTCCAGTTCAGTTCCCCGGACAGCCAACCCTGGTGGAGTTCCTCCAGCACCCCCAGCAGTCAGCCTGAGTGGAGCAGTCTGACGCTAGTACTGGTGTTAGCTTGCCCGGGTCTCCGGTCAGCCCCTGTACTGGGCTAGGTGTCCATATGGCTTGATTCCTTTCGGGTAATCCATATGTGTATTCTTCCACGATAAGGTTTCCCTCATGGTAAACCTGTGTCTTCCCTTGACAGAGCACTCTTCCCTACGCCTAGGTAGGATCTGCCTCAGAGTCCAGTCGTATGTAGTACTGCCCTTGGCCTGGGTCAGTCCATATCAGTGTCTCCACATGTCACCTCCCTACGGGCAGGATGTGGCCTCCGTAGCGCCCTTCTCCGGAAGGCCCGCTTCCCCATCGTTACTGCCAAGCTGTAACAACAAATAGGAAAGACTTGAAGCTATCTTTCATTGAAGGTCAAAATCCCTTCCAGACTCTGTGGGGAAAGAAACAGCGGCTTGGCTATCTCCAGCAGTGATGTACTCACCTCTGGTCCCTGCAGGTACCATGGTCAGCGAATCTGCGCTGGGGCGCTGGGAAGGTTGCGACCTTCGCATGGTGTCTGTCTGCCAAGCGCTTGCTTGTCAACATTTGCATGCCTAAGGTTGTGATGGGGTTCAGGTTGTGGCGCTTTCCATGGACCCCTAATGTCATCACGACAACTCGTAGTGACCGACAGATAGGGAACATCTTGGTTACATACATAACCCTCATTTCTTGATGGAGGGAACGGAGACGATATGTCCCCATGCCACAATCATGAAAGCATCGCTGGTTGCCAGGGACACGTTCTCGGCTCCTCAGTTTAAAACCTGATGAGTGGATGCACCTGTCGCCTATTTATACCCATATGCACGGGGAGTGGCTCAGGTATGCAAAATCCACTAGCCAATATTCATTGGCATTTTCTCTTAATATCAGAGGTGATTGGGGCTCCCAAGTAAATCCCCTAATGTCGTCACGACATAACGTCTCTGTTCCCTCCATCAAGGAACGAGGGTTATGTACATAACCGAGACGTTACATACGTAACCTAAGAAGTTTTTTAGGTACTCTTTACACCTCTGCACATGATCCCTCAGAAATCATTCTGAATAATATAACCTGATTTGCTGCTCACAAAACTTCTTATTTTTATCAGTGTTAAATAACACAATTATTTTCCAAATAAAAAGTTAGAGCATTATACATTCACATAAAGAAAAAGTATTATATTTGACATGATAAATCATAATAGGGCACTTAGAGTCAGATGCAAACAAAAGCAATCAGAAAGCCTCTAGCCTAATCAACATACCTCTGAAGACCCACTGAGCTTTGAAGTAATTATCTCATCATGCTCTGCTGCACATAACCCCAGGCATGCCTCAGTGTAAAACAGTATTGATCTCAGCATTTAAGAGGAGAAAACATGGAAATCATAACTGATGAAATTATCCTTTGAGCCTTCGCTTGTGTCTTTTGCCTTTTTTCTTAAACAGATCAAACCATTCATTAATTAAACCGCTTTAGACTAAAAAACACATACTATACAGTTGATCAGCCGAGACAAAACATGGCAAAATTGAGGTCATCTCACTGAACATCTGCAACAAGGCCTAAATGTTAATTATGTTTATAAACAGAAAAAAAATAGACGTTGGATAGGATTTTGAATGTTCATTATAACTCGTCTGGATTAGGTTTAGAACAACATGAGGTTGAATAAATGAAGGTAAAATGTCCCAACTTCATACGGACTGTATGGAGAGATACACATTCATATTCAATATAAGTGTATGCTTACATTACAACAATGTACTAAAAAACAAATGCTTTTCCTTTGTGTTTTTCATGTAGTTGGCACCGTAACTTTTTAAAGAAACTCATAACCTATAAACTAAACATGCAATACACATACGCACAACTTCACATTTTTGAAGTTCACACAGGGACAACAGTGGTATCGCTTTTAAAACAGCCCTCAAAATGTATTGGATTGCTGCGTAAACAAAGTTTTCTGTTTTTAGTTGAAAATGGTGTCGTTTAAGCAAAGACTATAGACGTGTCAAGACGTGTCACTCGTATAGTTTTAAATGGGGAAAAATACAACATTCAATATGGCTGCACTATCGAACAAAGCCCCCGCTTATGAGCAAAAGAGCCAATCCCTAATCGGCCTGAGAGGAGTTTCAAAGATGGCCGCCGAATGATATGATTTGAGGGACTTTGGCTTAAATACCCCCTGAGTCAGTTGAAAATAAAATCATGGCCACTTAGCCAGTATTCTCATCTCTGCTCCTCTTGTTCTTGTGTGTCGAGCATTTGAAACATATGTCATCTATACCTTGTTTGCCCCACACTCTTGTCATGCTGAAATAACTCTCGCAATTAGCTGATTTAGCACTGAACTGCCCTCACAGAGAGAGAGAAAGAGAGAGAGAGTGAGTGAGCGAGAGTAATAAAGCTGCTCTTGTATTATTACATAATGTGGCTCTGAGGCTGGATGCATTTTTTCCTGACAAAGTAAAACAAGCTAAAGTACAAAATGTGCTCCAAGGGCTATCAATGAAAAAGCATCTGAAAAGATTCTGACAAAGAATTAAATATGTTAACCTTTGCTGTTGAGTGTGATCTTGCCTTGGGCGCCAAGTTTTGTTAGAGACTCTCTTGCTTTAGTCTGGCTTTAGTCACTCTTGCGACTTACAGAGTCTCTTCCTCACACAAAACTACCATATGGCTTCAGAAGACATGGTATATAATGTAATGCAGAATTTAAGGTGGAGGTTTTCATTTAATTTTATATATATTTAATCACACATACATACATTATATATATATATATATATACAGTGCCCTCCAAAAGTACTGGAACAGTAAAGACAAAATTGCTCTGTTGGCTGTGGAGTCAAGACATTTACAAATATGATTAAAAGATGAATATGGGACAAAACTACAGAATGTCACATTTTATTATTGGGTGATTCAACACAGATGTTTTACCAGCTAAGAAGTTCGGCACTTTTAGAGTTTCATCCCTCTATCTGATGTGAGCATAAGTATTGGAACAGTTGCCTCACGGGTCTTTCTAAGTGATCAGCTGTGTCCTGTTGCATTAATTCTTCAGATATTAAAAGCAGGGAATGTGTCATATCAGTTATATCCATTACTTCTGCATTCTGAATCCTGTATTCGATGATGACACAAACCAGGATGAAAATGAGGGAGCTGACTTTGAGAGAAAAGCAAGCAATTTGGATGCTAAAAGAAAAGAGGAAGTCAATTAGAGCTATACCAAAAACAAAGGGCATGGAGAAATCAAGAGTTTGGAAACCACCAGCGACACCAGCAACCAACAACTACCTGATCGGCTGAGAAAACAACAGTAGTTGATGACAGACAAAATCATAAAAGCTGTGAAAATGAACCCTAAAAGACGTGTCTGTAAAATCACCAACAACTTCCAGAAAGCTGTGGTGATGCGCTGACAATCTACCGTCCTCAGGAGACTTTGACACAGAATTACAGATGCTACACAGCAAGATGCAAACCACTGACCAGCACCAAAAATAGAAAGGCAAGATTAGAGTTTGCAAAAAAGCACAAAGGTGTGCCAGAAGAGTTTTGGAACTGTGTTTATGGACCGATGAGACAAAGATGAATATTTATCTAAGTGATGGGAAAGCAAAAAGGGAACTGCAATGATCCCAAGCATACAGCCTCATCTGTAAAGTATGGTGGAGGTGTTGTCGTGGCATGGGCATGCATGGCTGTCTCTGGAACAGGCCCTCTCAACTTTACTGATGACTTAATGTATGATGACAGTAGCAGAATGAATTTGGAAGGGTACAAAACCATCTTGCCTACCAATATTCAAGACAATGCCACCAGATTCATTGGGAAATCCCTCATATTGCATCAGGACAATGACCCAAAACACCCTGCCAGTTGAGTCAAAGAATTTATAAGGGCAAAGAAATGGAAAGTCTTAGATTGCCCAAGTCAATCTCCAGATTTAAATCTGATTGAACATGAATTTCACCAGCTGGAGAGGAGAGTAAAGGCAGAAACTCCCCAAAACAAGCAACAATTGGAATTGGCAGCATTAAAGTCTGGGAAAAGTATTTCAAAGGATGAGACCAAGAGTCTGGTGATGTCTATGGGTCACAGACTCACTGCTGTGATTGTGCTGGGATCTGCAACTAAATAATAGCTTTTAATCTTTTATATCTGCCTTATGTTCAACTGTCCCAATACTTATGCTCACATCAATGAGTGGGATGACGTCTAAAAGTGCTGTTCTTTTTATTTGGTAATATATATATATATATATATATATATATATATATATATATATAATTACATTAAAACCTCCACTTTAACTCAAAATATATGTGCACTATCCTTTCGTTATTTCTACATCAGAAGGTTAAAGGTCTGGAGCTGATTCTAAGTGTGCCATTTGCATTTGGAAGTTGTTGCTCTGAACCCACATTGTGTGGTTAAAGGTGCTCTCCATACAAGTGAAACAGACTATTGTTAGGCTTCAAAATAAAAACAAATCCATCAGATAGACAGCAGTAACATTAGTAGTGGCCAAATCAACAGTTTGGTACATTCTGAGAAAAACAATAATGCACAGGAGTTTTTGAAGGTAAAAAAGTGGAATCATCTGCAATGGAAGTGTCAATCTCCTGATTCCAACCCGATTGAGCATGCATTTCACTTGCTGAAGACAAAACTAAAGATAGAAAGACCCACAAACAAACAACAACTGAATTCTGCTGCAGTAAAGGTCTGGGAAAGCATCACAAAAGAGGAAACACAGTCTCTGGTGATGTCCATGAGTTCCAGACTTAAGGGAGTCATTGCTTGCAAAGGATTCTCAACAAAATATTAAAAATTAATATGAAAATGTGGGGACTGTAAAAAAATGGTTGTAATTCCTAAGCATTTTATGTTATATTTTGGGTCAACACCTTGAATTCAAGCTTAAAGTCTGCACTTCAATTTGATCTTGATTGTTTGATTTTTAATTCTGTTCTGGTATACAGAGCCGGAATTTTGCAAATTGTGTCAGTGTCCAAATAAATATGGACCTGACTGTATATATTTACTTTTGAAATATATTGTAATGTCTGAAGAACAACAGACAAAAGAGGCTCAGTGTCTTAACTTTTAATTAGAACACAGAACAAATGTGTTACAGGCGCATCAACTAAACTAACTCGCTTGTCTCTTTTCCGGAGTCGTTTTACTTCCTCTCTTATCTCTATAACTGCCGGTAACACTATAAATGTCTTTACTGTCACCCCAGTTTTTTTATTGGTAGTGTATCACATTTTCCACAAACTTTTAAACAGCCCAACTGCTTTCAGCATTAATTAGAAATGCTTCTTGTGCATTAAATCAGCATATTTGATTGATTTCTTAAGTATCATGTGACTCTGAAGATTTAAGTAATGATGCTAAAAATCCAGTTTTTGCTGGGATCAAACTATTGAATCAAAAATCTAAATCCTTCTGTAAATCTTTCATCTTTTCACCCTAAACTGTTACAGGAAGAGCAGGCAATAATAAATCCTCATCTTCAGCTGTGATACCCCGCAGTGTAAGCACAGTACTTGCACTCTCTCTCAGAGTCATTTTCTGCACAACATGGCAGTGTGATACTGTATCCTATCATTTCTCTTGTTCAGATAGTATCTTTAAGTTGCTGCAGTTCACATGTAAATTCAATGGAATGCTGAATGCAACAAATATAAATGGCATTGTCAAAGTCTAAAGTCAATTATTCATATATTTAAATGTATATTAATTTAACTTAATTGTGTTTGGTAAGAAAGAAGAAAGAAGTCATAGAATTCAAGTAACCATAACAGATGCACATGAGCACATTCCATGATTTTCATTAATTAGTGACTACTTAAATTGAATAAAATGTTAATCCACATAATCAAATGCATTATGCTCATTCAAACTGAAGAGGGCACATCACACTATTTTTTTTAGGTAAGTGGATTTGAAATTGTTTTAAATTACAATTATTGTAGCTAGGTAAATACATCCATACACACGTTTAAATAACATCTCAGAACCAAGAGCAGCTCACAGCCTTCAGTCTCATAACCATTTTTTCCCCCAGTTATACTATAGATATATAAACATTCCTTATTATTTTTAGCCTTAGTGATTTGATGAATAGATATGGCTACACTACACTGTAGAGGCAGCTTGTGTTTCGCTGTGCATGCCTCCGGGCTGAATAGAAAAATAAATGTGGTTTTAGATCAGCATGAGCAGCAAACAGCAAAAAAATCTTTGAGAATTTCTTTCATTTCATTTCTAGCAGAAAAACAAATCTTGCAGACCACACACAACTGACACACACATACTGCTCAAATGAACGTAAAATAAAAACAAATGAGCCTGTTAATTTCTAAATCCATGTCTTATTGAACAAACAATTTCATCCGTGCATGATATTGCAATGGGAAAAAGGGTTGCAAATGTTATTTGACTTTGTGCACACTTCAAAATAGTACATTCCCTCTCAGAATACTTGAGATTTATGACATGAAGAATGCTTCATGCTGAAACTACTCTTTGTAGTTCTGGTGTATTTCAGCTTATGTGGTCATTGGTTCCGTAGTTGCTTTTGTCTATGAATATTAGCTCTAACTGAGTGTCTTGTAAAATTCTTGTAATGTTTTATGAGACTTTTATGGGAAGCTGTATTGCCCAGTTAGTGATTTTATGGCAACAGATTTATGAGAATGTGGACAGGAAATAGAATGATTTAATATTTTGTTGTGCATGATTTAGTAAACCGAGGGAACGAATAGTAAATCATGCTCGCAATTTACTTTTTTCCCTGTATGTCATGTGCAGAGCTCCGTATTTTTTAAGGAAACGAATCCATATTTTAAGGAGGAACGAATTATCATTTTGTGCGCACGATTTAATTAAAACGAGGGAACTAATGATTATATCGAGTGCACAATTAAGTAAACCGAAGCAATGAATTAGTAAATTGTGTGCACAATTAGTTTTTTTTCTGTATGTCATGTGTGGTGCTCCGTAAAAAAATCTGTATTTTACGAAGGAATGAATTATTATATTGTGCACATGATTTACTCAAAACGAGGGAACTAACTGTTATATGGAGCACATTATTTACTTAAAACGAGGGAACAAATTAGTAAATAAAAAAAAACTAAATAAATTGACGTAATATATTTTCTACTTTTTTTGTATATTTTGAAAAATAAACGAGCAAGCAAATTTGGCCATATGGGAACAGCCCAAAACACTGATGACTCATCTTGCACTCGTGGGCGTGTGTAATTTTTTTATCCAATCAAATTCTCTCTAGAACAACAATCTCTCTCACTCTAACAAGTAGCTAATACGGGTTGACAAACGATTCTTTTGTTTCTGGTCCAACTATGAAAGGACATTAAATATTATATATTTTAAAATATCCCACCCATCTTCCTGTCTCAATCAGAAAAACATCAGAATGGGAAAGAAAACAGCATTATTGTCGAAGTTCATAACCAACAGTCCTCCAACATCGTATCTCCTGTGCGATATTTCACCGCCTGCTTGAACTACATAGACAAAAATAAAAAAAATCGTTTTTACCGTCTCTTTTGTTGCTTCCTATAATCTCGAGAGATTTTATAAGAGTCAAGATCCTGCATAATGGGATGCAATCCACATCCACGATAGAAAGGGATTATACCCCACAAGCTATATTTAGAGCGGAAAGTTTACTACTTCACAACTTGCTCGCACCTCTCAGCAGCAAACTGTAACTGTGATGAATTTTAAAGGCTTCTTAATCCTTTTAAATCTCTGTCACATCCGATACATTGAGGTGCCTGCTGAAAAAAAAAAAAAAAAAAAAAAAAATGAAGCTGGCTTTTTGAATTGTGTCTGTGCTCAAAAGGCAGCCTGTTTGGGGAATCTATGCTTGTGCTGCCTTGGCAGCGATAACCCACACACTCCAAGGCCTTCACAGGGGATTACGGTGTGTCAGTGCCTGGCAGCTTTGACCAGGAGACCTCACCTTGAGAGAGGAACATTAAGCAGGGGTTAAAATGTTCTATCTGGGCCACTGTGGGATTAGCATGTGAGACAGGACCAACGACTGTGAAAGGATTCTGAATTCGTCGGAACACCCATTTCCACGGAGCGACTCTCGAGTGTGAGAGAGTGGCGTTAATCATTTCTTGATGTCTACATAAAAAAGGATTGTCAAGCTACAGATGCAGCGCTATCCTATTTTATATTAGCATATTTTGAAGATAGCGTGGACATTATGTGTGGAGGGCAGGGTAAAATGTGCCACTTTGTGCCTAATCTGTTCTCTAGGCAAGGAGAAAGATCGGTCTGCTATCAACTTGACCCGAGGGGTAAGCAGTGCCATGTCAATACTGGAAATATTAGTATTAGGCCACTAGTATTTTTTTTTTGATCAAAATATATTTCAAATATGCTAAATATGCCCATATGTTATATACAAAGTGTGGATTAAAGACATCAAATGGGTTAACCTGACCTGAGGGGAAAGCTGCGCCGTGTCAATACTGGAAATATTAGTATTACTAATATTGTATTTTTTTAAATGAGCAATATATATCTATTTTTAAATATAATATTAAATAAATAAATATAATATTTATCTATTTATTTAAATGATATATAGTTTTTCAAATACAAAATACACATTCAAAACATTCAAATAAAATACCATACATAATATAACATTTTGAATTAAAACACATGTTGGTTGCAACATTTTATTTGTTTTGGACAATATATTAATGTTGAAAATACATAAAAAATGGTCAAAATATGTGGTGAAATATAAGTAATTAAAACTTATAAGTAAATACATTTTATATGAATATAATTTAAAATCTAAATACACTTTTTGTCCATGTTCTATATATTGATATATAGATTTATATACGGTATATACATTTTTGTCATATTGGTTCAAAGAATATCATTATATAACATTTATATTTATATAATATGAGACATTATATATTAGTAACTATATTTTACATATTGTATATTGAAATATATTTAATAAAATATACCCATAAATATTTATTGCTTATTGATTATATTCAAATAATATAATCTCTCTCTGTCTCTCTCTCTATGTATAAATTAGCTTTCTTAACACAATTTATCTTCTGACATGATTTCTTATGATATAATTTTGTTCTTGTGTTTAGAATATATCTTGCTTACAACACCACTGGAAAAACTGACTACTTTCCCGTGGTTTGGCTGACTGATCGATAAACGTCAGATCAGGGCATTGTTTTGAACTATACTTGAAAATATTAAGTACACAATATGACTTCATCAATGTAAAAGAGTTAAAATAGGTCAGCTACCGAAAATCACCTTGGACAACAGTGAGGACGTGCACACAAAGGATTTTACAGTAAAGGTACTTATAGAAAAAAAGAGACAGAAGGAAGACATTCAGTGCACTTTGTGTGGAGCTTTCATCTCACTGTTTTCAGCACTCTCAGATTTTGTGATGGATTTCCCTGGGGTAATTTCAGCCACTTTTAGAGTGAGCTAAATAGAGAAAGCGAATGAAAGAGGTGTAACATTTTAAGAAAATTCACAAAAAATTGACAAGTGGGAGATTTTGTCCTGCAACTGACTGAAATAAAGCTTCAAAAATCCAAGGTTTCGAGATTATGAAAGTAAAACAAACTAAACTGTGGGGTCGAAAAGATCAGACTAAATATTCAAAATAAATCAAAACTGCATTCAATTTAAAGAATATTGGGCTTTAAAAAAAAAAACTATTAAAATCGTAGACCTCCAATCAAATAAGCAAATTTGTGACATTGATTTTTTTGTGTGCAAATTATGGTTTATAGTGCAAATTCTGTAATATTTATTTCAAAATTAAAAATACATATACATACATACGTATGCATATATATATTTATGCGCATGTATATTCATTTTCCTTTTTAGGTGAAGTCCATGCATAAACAACAAAATTCTTTAAATATTTCACTTAATTAATGTTTCACTCAAATTATGAAATTATAATTTGCAATTAAAATGTTATATATTAATATTAATATTAATTAATATTAATATATTAAGTGAACCATTTTTATTTGCGATGTCACATGTTTGAAATAAATTATTTGTCAAACCTATTGACCATTTATTGTCATTAAGTTGATTTCTCCTTTGTTTGGAGAGAAAAAAAAGAGAAGATTTTCCTGACACAAAAACAAGAATATTTTCCCATTGCAAATGACAGTTCCCTCAAGATATATGACCTGAAATTAAAAATGTAAACCTAGAAAAATGTATCTGTATCACTGGGGTCTCTGAAGGTGAATAGGTCACAACTTGATCACAACACCAATTGCTCAGGTCCACACTGTCGCTCTAGGGTTTAATGGAAGCTATTTTGAGAAAAGGACATTGCATACGTGTCAATAGCCATTGGTTTGGATCAACAAATTTACATAAAAGTCAAAATTCAATGCCACGGGACATTCTGTGTGACCGTGGAGTGGACTGCTATCATTTCTAAACCCATTTGTTGTTTTTCCTTATCCTGTTTTGCACAATACATTGTGAAACCCAAAAGAATAGCGTTCACAATGAATGCAACCTTCCCGGCACTTGACAAACACATCCTCAAAATGTGATTCATACGCTCTCTCAGCTGCTCAACATTCAGTTCAGTTGTTAAATTAAAAGTCAACCTTATTCTCACTCGTTATTTGGATCACACTTGACAGGAGTAGATAAGAAGATGAGGTAGATGAGCCATGTTTTGCCGCCGATTCGATATGAAAGGCATTTTCTTTGCAGTTGCAGCCAGGGGTGGGAAACAATCAGTCTCGTCTTTGACATAATTGGTAAAAGCATCGATCCGAAGGGGGCGTGAAGCACAGGAGTGTGTAAGAAGAACCATATCATATGTCCTCCGTATCACTCCTACACCAGATCAGACCTTGCGCCATCCCATTCATTTGGAGGGGGAGTCAAAAATCAATGGCCATTACAAAGCATTGCAATTATCTGCCCCAAGGCCATTTAGATCAGCCATTATTTTCTGTTTGTTCAGCAAATTGTGAGACAGTCTGGCCGTTGTGGGCTTCGACAATCTGATAGAAGCTTACTGGAACTTCCTGTCTTTGTGGAATATGGACAGGATGATTTTTAGCCAATAAAGCAATGAGAAATGGAGCGAATTTAAACCTTAGAGTGTTTCTATTATGAGCAATTGTCAATAATCTATCAGCCATGTTAAAGTTTCATTAGGGACAGTCTGTCAGAGGTTTAGATACAGTTTACGATAAACAACATTAACCTTATAAAGTCTGCTGTATCATATTTGATACACAAAGCCTCTTAACTATTACTATGATCAAAACTCTGCTGAAAACCTATTGTATGTAATCTACTACATGCCTTCTGTTATCTTATTGATAGTTTATACTTTTTAGCAAGTAAAAGATCATAAGTGTAAAAATGTCCACCTTTTTGCTGTGAAATATTTTATGGTTTTTATAAAGTAAATGTAAAAATACCTTTTATAGTGTTAGTAACATTTCAGCATCAACTAATATTTCGTCATTTAGGTTTACTTGATTACCACACACACACACACACACGAAAAATCGTGTTAAAATGTATCAAATCAAATATGATCAGGCTTTTCTCAGTCATCATTGCATTGTACAATATCCTCTTACTATTGGGAGATATAGAATGACAACTAATATTTATATGCATTATAACAGTCTTTTATAATGTTATAAAAATCTCATCGATTTACATTACAGTCCATCAAAATTTAATCTTACATTTTGGCCATATAAATAACAGCAATGGCACCAAATTGCATATTTTTTTTGCTTAGTTTGAGGTGTCCCCCCTCTTTAAGTATGAGCTCTATATTTTCATACAATACATGCCATAAAAGCCGTGCATCAAATATAATACTCAACAAAAATACATATGCAATTTTTTTCTAAGGTATTGTATAAATATTTTGTGTAAAGATTCAACTGTTCCATAAAAAGTATACTTTTTAACTATTGTTTCATATGTCAAGCAGGGTTACGAATGTACAGGTATGATTATTTTAATGCAGTTTTTTTTAGACATAGTGCTCCTCAATCATCCTCAAGAAAACCTGACAATTAGATCCAGCCTGACTTGAGAACAACTAGTAATCACTCAGCTAGTGCAAGACATAATAAACATGTGGTGTCACAGCTCATTATGAAAGAACAGCTGAGATCTTTTGAAAGTCTACAAGAATCTGTCTGCCAACACTAAAGGTACAAGCATCTTTAACTTAATATTGGATTTTTTGGGGATAGAGATTCCAGTAGCAATTTCTCTGACGAAGAAATATGAAAGAAAAAAAAAAAAAAGCAGCGACTCCTTGAAAAATCTTAATGCAACAGTTGCATTGAACACACATATTTGTAAAATTATAGCACACAAATTAAATAAATTGAAAACATGAAGGGATCATGCAAAAATATAGAATAGACATACAGTGCCCTCCATAAGTATTGGAACAGTAAAGACAAAATTGCTCTGTTGGCTGTGGAGTCAAGACATTTGCAAATATGATTAAAAGATGAATATGAGACAAAACTACAGAATGTCACATTTTATTATTGGGTGATTTGATAATTTGCATGGCAAAACAAACAAACAAACAGCTGCTGAAAGTCCATTGGACATTCACATTTCCAGACAGAAGTGGCTGTAGGGAAAAACACTATTTACTAATTTCTGTTTTTACAACACATTTTAAACCCCATTATTATAGCACTTTTATGATAATATTTATTCATGTTTCTGTCATCAATGACAGTTAACCTATGGTGTGAAAATCCATGCTTACATTTGTGCTCACTGAGACACCAACTCAACTTGCTTGATTACATAAATTGCTACATGTGAGAACTGCCTAGAGGGAATGTCTGCTGTTTGTGATAATACAACATGTAATAAACAAACATGATACTAATGAAGCTTATTTACCAGCTCATATTAGCACAGCAGATAGTGGGGAAACTATGATTGCAAAATGTCTCAACTGAAACACATAAATTGTGGAAAGGTCACATTAGTCCTCGTCAAATCAGAAAGTGGAAAAGTGAATGAAGTGGGAAACGAGAGTCCAGAGAGTGGTTCTGATTGCAGAAATTTCCTCAGGGATATGTCAATTTAAGAAGGGATTTGCCCTGTTCAGTGCAGGATGAGTCTGATTCGCTGGTAGATTAGTATAAATTACTATAATCTTCCTCTGGGGAATGGAGCAGTACATTGTCTGCTCACAAAGCAACAGAGAGTGTAAAGAGCTTAGAGCATATGGTTTTTATTATCAATGTTGAAAATTGAGTTTTTGTGGAAAATGTGATGATTTGATGAACATCATTTATTTGAAATGGAAATTATAAATGCATTTACTATCTCTTCTGATCAATTTAAAGCATCCTTGCTAAATAAAATACAAATTTCTTTAAGAGCAAACAAATAAATAAAATAACTTCTGAATGGTAGTATAAAATTGCAGTTATAAAAAATAAAGTCACATTGTAAGATATGACAGTTTTTTACCTTTATTAATATCCTTTCACCAGCATACAGTATTTTGTGCTTTTTGGAAAATTGTATGCATTGGTGTCTCAACAAGATCTCTTGACAAGGTTAACCACCAAGCCTTTGTTAGTCAAGCCACAGCATGTAGTATTAACTAGATCAGTACCAACCAACCCAGACCAGCCTGGGAGAGGAACGCCAGCGTATCTGCATATGCATCTGATCTACAGAAAGGAAACAGCAGAAACAGGTGAGTTTGATCTTTTTCAGTGCCACTGAACTGCAGCGTACAGGAACTGTTTCAAGAGCGCACATTGACACAGTCCCTCGAGATTAATATCTCTTGCGCACACAAGCATGAAAACGTTCTTCGGTGAGTTAAAAAAAGCCTGAATGCGAAATGTTCCTCGAGAGACTGCTCCAAACGCAGCACAGGTTGTCAAAGAGCACTTCAGTCAAGTCTATCCCCTCAAACATCTAAATACCATAATTTGTTCCTGTAACAACTTATGAGTGACTTGACACAGACATACAAATCTTCATTCGGTTTCCTACCACTGACTCAAAAATGCTGTCTTTTTATGCTGTGGGAATATCAAGTATCTAAATGAAATGCGGCTAAGTGAAAAAGTTTTTATCGAAAAGATCAAATGTCCCACTCGTGTTTAATTTACCCTCCATTTACTCACTGGTTCCAACCAATAACATATTTTGTCAAGTCCTCAATTTACTGGTACTTGACATCTACAATGGCATAGATTTTTGAGAGGCCTCATCTACATGAATTCAATAATGAAGCTAATTGTCCAAGCTTTCAGGCGGGGATTGATTTGTCTGTTTCAGCAGTGATAACACAAGTAATTATCTCCACTCTTTGAAGCCCCGTCTCTCTGGTTACTCCTGGATTCAAGCTTAATTTATATTCAATATGATTCAAAGGTACTGGAGGAATTATGAGGGTTTGTCATTTTGAAAACAAGGAATTATAATGAAATGTCTACTTTCAAGGAAAGACTATGGGTCAACAGCTCTAACTGATTCAGTCTGCATGAATATTAATGCATAGGGTTCGTAGTACATTTTATGTCCCTATCACATCTCTATATATACACTGGATAAAATATTACATAAAATATAAAAGCATGAAAAATGGAACTCGTATTGTTTGTCGGTTTATCACAATATCACAGTTAAGTGGTTTGCGTCGTGATATGCACATCTAAAGAAAGGCTAATTATTATAAAATGAATACCATTTCAGGCCATTTTTTTTGAGGATTTTGTTAAGCCCAGTTATTAAAATTTTCTACAGAAATACAGTTCTAAATACAGATTAAAACCCTAATTTGAGTGATTTTGTTGTTTTCTAGCTTATAATAAATACACTTTAAATGAACAGCAATCAACAACAAAAACATGATAACAGGGTTGAATATTTAGTCTAAGTTTGTTACTGAAAATGCTCCATTTTTTAAATTTTAAAATATGCAAATCTTTCCGTAAACTGAAAGAAAATAAGTTTTATCACTTTTCATACTGAATTAACCTTAACTAGATGAGTGCATGCAAAACTATTATTGTTTAAACTATTATTTTTCAACACTAGTTATTTTATTATATTATAGTTTTCATATTTTCCATCTAATAAGATGTGTCAATTAATTAATTAAATTAAATAATTTTCATTTTCATTTGATAACATTTTAAAACATTAATTAAAATGTTAAAGTGTGATATAGATATGTGATGTAGATATACCATATACCATCTCATGGCAATTCGTACATATTTTACGAGGTACTAATTCGTACGACCTCACTCGTACGATTTAGTACGATTTGTCTAAACCCCAGTGACGGATAGGTTTAGGGGCGGGGTTAGGTGTAGGTCATTCATACAAATTAATACGAATTGGCAACTCGTAAAATACATACGATTTAGCAAAAATCATATAAAATTGTACAAGTGAGGTCGTACAAATTCGTACAAATTAGCCACCTCGTAAAATGTGTACGAATTGCCGTGAGATCGGACTGGAAATACATGTACAGCTTTTGTTTTTTAATTAAATTAAATTAATTTATTATTTTTTTTCAGAAGGGAGACTTCAATACTGTAATTAAAATGGTTTCAGGTTTGTTGTAATAAAGGATTTGTTCACTCAACTTTTTCTTATTCTTTTAAGAGTCATTGTTACTGATAAGAATTGTTTAATATATCTACCGTCAAACCATGATATTTTCTGAGAAGACAACCCTAGTTTGAAACAAAGATTTTTTTTCACTATTGGAACTACCACTGTGTCAAAGCTCTTTTTGATATACTTTTGGTTCGACTAAGTCTGTCTGAGACACGGTATGACACATCACAGCTGTGAGAATGTAAATATTTTGCTCGTTCCTCCGCTGGAGGGAAAAGGAGAGCATCCTCTTTCATGTATGGCTCCCAACAGTGATTCCTGTTAACAATCAGTGATCAAAAACATCTGACAACGAGCTGATGGAACTTCTGAAATCTCATTTTGACACATAAGAAAAACATTTCAGCAGGCCAGATCCCCCTTCCATATCTTATTTTTGTCAGCTCTAGTTGATGTTGTTTACTCTCAAGGCTGCGTTTTGACTGTGACATCCGAAATAAGCTGCATCCCCAGTCTGCTGGCGTTACTTGTTGCTGATAAAGCAGGCATGGTGAGAACAGTAATTCAAAGAGGTGTGTGAAGATGACGTAAAACTAATTCTGGGAATGGAGCCTCTTCCAAGCCTTCCTGCAGGCAGATAAGTAAGAGGAAAGAGAGGAAGCAGTTGGCTGCAACACATACAGATACACAAACAGCCACCTGCAATTGTCTCAAATGACTAATTTAGGTATCATTCTCTCATACTGCTGTGAAAAAAAACAAAACAAAACAGTATACTGATTTTGTGAATTTATCAATTACACAAACTACATTCCCAAGTTGTTGGAAAACGGGGTTAGTTACCTCAGATTTTAAGACAGGTGATCCAACTAATGTGGTAAATTATAGGCCGATTTCAATTCTATCAGTAGTGTCTAAAATAGTAGAAAAAGTAGTAACTGATCAAATTGTGAATTTCGTAGATATACATAATTTGTGTCCTATGCAATTTGGGTTTCGTAAACAGCATTCGACAGAAACTGCTGTATGTTATTTTATTGAGCAAATTCGGTCAAAATTAGATAAGGGTGGGGTTGTGGGTGCTGTGTTCCTTGATTTACAAAAGGCATTCGATACACTAAATCACAATATTTTATTATCTAAATTATAACATTTTAATTTTTCAGAAGATACAATAAAATAGATTGAGTTTTATCTTACATCAAGGAAACAGTGTACCTGGATTAATACATGCATATCTTCTTTACGAGATTGTCCCACAGGGGTTCCTCAGGGGTCAACCCTAGGGCCATTACTCTTTAGTTTGTATTTGAATGATCTTCCAGATGTTTGTCCTGATGTACATATTTAAATGTACGCAGATGACACTGTGATTTATGTACATGACAAAAAAGAAAAGGTGGCACAAAAATGATCTATTGCAATGGCAAAAATTTTAGATTGGTTTACTCAGTGCTGCTTAACATTAAATGTTCGTAAAAGTGCATGTATGTATTTTAAAATTAAAAAGGAGGAGGTCCAACCAGCTATATTAGTCAATGGTGAACAATTACAAATTGTACCAGATTTTAAGAATCTTGGGAGTTATTTTAGATTCTCATTTAACATTTGAAAAGCATGAAAAGCGTGCAGTGTCACCTCAACTTAGAAATTTATATGGAGTCAACTTTCAATACAAGTTTCAAGAGTTTTTTGAGTTCTTTGATCTTTTCTAATTTCTCTTATTGTATTACTTCATGGTCGCAAGCAGGAAAATCTACTCTTAGACCTTTATATACTTTGTATAAACGTGCTCTAAAAGTATTCGATAGGAAACCTTGCAGGTATTATCATTGTGATTATTGATAAGTACAATTTTTTTTACTTTTGACCATTTTATTGTGTTTTATAATTGTTGTCTAATGTACAAAATTGTTAACAATTTTGCACCCTCACCCTTGAAGGAATTTGTTTTTTCTTGTACTGAAAATATAAGACAAACTAGAGCTTCGTCTAGAGGTGATTGTGCAGTGAATTTTAGAGCTACTGATTTTGGTCGTTCAGCTTTCTCTGTAAGGGCTGTTAATAACTGGAATAATTTACCAATTAATATAAGACAGTGTTCTACCTTAGCACAATTTAAGCTACGTTTGAAATCATGGTTAAAAACGAGTCAGGTGTGTGACCATTGAGTATTTCTGTATTTTGAATGAAATTTTGGGTTGTAAAATTTTTATAATTGTTTGTAGGAGGATGCTTTGTACTATTTATAGGGGATATTTTGTAGAAATTTGGATTGTAGTTTCTATGTGAGAAATCTTTTTTTTTTTGTTCCATTTTGGAGTGATTTTACTGTAAATGGTAAGATACTGATGTCTTTTTGTCACATCATTTGTTTTGTATTTTCCTGCCCAGGGACAGCAGAAGAAATGTAGCTCTGTAGCTAATTCTGGGGCAGTTTTCTGACTGTCTATTGTCCCTGTCAAATAATGAATTAAATAAAAAAATAAAAAATAAATACATCAGCGTTCAAAAGTTTGTGGACTTTTTGAAAATGCTTCAGAAAACAGTGATTGTGAAATGTTACAATAGAAAATAACTTTTAAAATGTAAATTGTAAATTTCATCATTACTTCAGTTTTCAGTGTCACATGATCCTTTAGAAATCATTCTAATTTATTATTATTATTATCAGTTTTGAAAACTGTTGTATTGCTTAATATTCGCAAAATGAAGGTTACCTATATCCGCATTTTTTCAAACAAATGCAAAGAAGCGATCACAAAACAAAGAATCTCAATGCACATCAACAGCACTGAGTGAGATCTAATAATCATCTCTCTCTCTTGGTGCGTATCTCTATCATAGCAGGATTATGCACTTGGAAGCAGGCAAAAAATCATTACGGCAGCCCACTTGAATTTAATCATGCACAATACAGCATAAACAGCTTACATTTTTCATTAACCTGAGGTGCATCTCTAATCATGGGAATACTTAAACAAACAAGGCCACCAGTTAGAGGCGCAGCACTGATACATATTCAAATGGTGCAAAATGTTAATATGAAGGCCCATCATAATGCAATCTACAGCACAAGGGTCACAACATTTACCCCAATTACATTTTTTAAGAGAAAAAGTTGTTTATTCCAACAGTGTTTCTCTGGCAGTAAATAGCTACTTCTGTTATGAGTTTCTTTTTAAAAGAATGCATCTCCCAAATATCATTAGATGGCACCCGAAGAACAAACTGATTACATGCAATGTCAAAAAACACATTGAGCATGTGTTTCAGTAACATGGCGTCAAAAAGACTGGAACTAATTGTCTGGACTGCAGTCACCTTCTAAGAGGATTAAAATATCAATTAACCATGACAAACACCAAGGACAGTGAAGGAAAAGGTTATTTGATATAGTACAGCAACTTCAACAGGTTGTGCAGTATTTTTAAATGTTTGTTTCAATGTATTCTGCCTCATAAAAACTCCTGTGTTGACAGATTTCCTTTTGAAACAGGAAGTGGAGGACACATTGAATGGCTCATCACTTTTCTTTTAAAATTGGCAATAAAATTTGGTTGCGTCACAGTCATGAACTTTGCTTAGTTGGAATTGGGGGAGGGGCATTCTCATTCCGATTGGACAAAAATCAGGCTAGTACAGCATGAGTCATCAAATTAATTGCAAAGGTGGAAACTTTCCAGAAACTTTCCAAAAATTCCAAAATATTTCCAGAATTTGTATCTCTAGTCCCCATTATGTTTTATTTGTTATTCTGATAGAAATATTACATTTTAAATGCATATATTATCTGATAAAACTCAAGTAAATCATCAAGGCGAGTGCTGATGCACAACAATTCATCTACTATAAACAATTCATATATTTTTTTTTCAGCTATGCCTTGGCTTTTATTTTAGTCCTTGGGTATCATTGTGTTATTCATCATAAACCATCTTGCCTTTAAAACCATCAGTGATTTCAAAACAAAATCCTTGTCATATCATGTCTTTTATCTCTAGTGTCTCAACAGCTGAAAAACTATCCTTGTGCTACTTTTCATCAATTGGTTGTACTTCCCCAATACTAACAATTAAAGCAATTCACACAACCATAAAGTGCAGCCCTTTTCAGACAGCACAGTTGCTAGGTAACATCTCTGTCCATCCGGAATGAAGTACAAAAGGACATACAAATGTAAGAGACATTCTGGAATGTGACAATTGCAGATTGATTTTTATTTCCAGCCACCTTTTCCATAGAATACATACCATCTTCTCAGTAAGAAACAACATGGCTATTCACATGTTTACGTGTAAAATGTAAACCTTTTGATCTGATATTATCATTCATGCCCTTACAAACACATCCATCAACCTTGGCTGGGCTCCCAAAGCACTTAGAAGATTAGTAGCATGTTAATTGCACTTAATCTCTATAGAATTCGTCCCAAAAGCAACGTTATCCAAGGAGCATGTGTAAAAACGTTTGTAAATTAACAAGCGTAGAAAACCACTTATAAGTCCATTATGTGCAACTTGATAGATGTTTCTCAATACTATCACAGTTAATCAGAAACAAAAGCAAGTGTTGATCATTGCAAAATCAATGAACACTTTATCTGAGTAAATGTGTAAAAAATAGGCTCTGAAATTCTCACTTTCATCCCCATCTCCTTTTTTCTCCAATAGCCCGTTCACGTCACATCTGGATCATGGAAGCCACATATTGCATGATGTGTAGCTAAAAGTAGCTATCGCACAGCACTTAGACTCCAAATCAGAAATTCAAAAATTATAAAATAGGCCTATAATGCTTAAATTATGAATTACTGAAGTTTACCTTAATATTGATAAATCAACATGAAAAGGGAGCTGATCCAATTTATAATACTGTAATGTACAACATCTGATCATCTGATTGTCATCTGATCTGCAACAGCACAAACATTTGCTCACCTGATCTCATCTAAACTCAGAAGCTAAGCCAGGTTTGGCTCAGTTAGTACTGGGAGTACCGGTGAGTTCCAGGTACCGTAAGCTAAAGCCTTGTGATGGACAGGCCAACCGTTTAGGGTATTTAGACTCCAGCATCCCTGTTACCTGCATAGGACAAGCGGTTTAGAGAATGGATGGATGGAAGTAAAGGCACCCCAGAGGCTTCAGACTTTACCAGCGTAAAGGATAAGTTTGCTGTTTTTCAACAAGCCTTGTATTGTTACAATATCAGTAGAATATGTAAATTAAAAATGACAATTCTGTCATTAATTACTTACCATCATGTAGTTCCGAACCCTTAAGACCTTCGATCATCTTCGAAACACAAATTGAGATATTTTTAAATGAAATCTGAGAGCTTTCTGACCCCCCATAGACAACTACCACATTTAAGGACATATTAGACAGTGGGATCTACAAAGAATGGTCAAAGCAAAGCAAATATGCATGCATATAATGTATGAGGACTGTACAGAGCATGTCAACAGGAAAAAAAGTCAAAAACTGTACATTTTAGGCCAGTGGAGACCAATCCTGTTCCGGGAGATCTACCAACCTGCAGAGTTCAGTTCTAGCCTTGATGAAACACACGTAGTTATTAAATGCTTCTGACGATATTAAAGGGATAGTTCACCTTCAGTTGGTCCCCACTGACTTGCATAGTGTTTTTTCCCCCATACTATGGAAGTCAATGGGGAACAGCAACTGAAGGTGAACTATCCTATTAATTTCAGTTGTGTTTGATCAGGTTAGAGCTGAACTTTACAGGAAGGTAGATCTCCAAGAACAGGATTAGGAACACATATTTTGTGCTATTTAGAAATTCTGTCCAGGAAAAAAAAAAAAAAAAAAAATGGGCGTATGGTCACCCTACCAGATTTCCTGGTTTATTTGTTAGTAAATCTGCCGGATGATGCTTTTGTACTACAAATCGAAAACTACAAATCGAACATTCACATTTTTGTATCCCTGAACACGGACAGTTGGATCAACAGAGAAATTAGTAAGATCAAAAGTGAATTATGCATGTTTTTGACAAGTTTTCTGTAGCATATAGCACAGATTTCAAAACTTTTTTTTTCATATATACTCCATAGACAGCCAAGTTTTTTTTTTAAAGCCCACCTTTTCAGCAGTGAACTCCCACTTTAAGTAAACATGCTACGTTAACATTATGCCTGTGATATGGTGCAGGAAGACCGAAAGAGGGAACTCTAAAGGAAACAAAAGATCAAGCAGACTGGGACAGTGAGGCCCAAGAGACCCCTCTAATTACAGTGGAGAACAGCCAAGTAGATGCAATGCAAATGTCCTTCAGACAATTACGCACTGCCGACGCTAGCATTCTCGAATGTTTCCTGATGCTCATCATCATTCTAACTTCTCACCACATAATTAGAAATAAGCAGCCCCGGAGCCGAAAGCAGCCAGCCTCAAGCATTTAGTGTTATCCTGGCTGGGTTGCCCCCTCGTAGCCTACTTCATCAGACCATACCATGCATTCAATTGCCAGACACTGTAAATGGAAAATGAGCTCAACTATTGACCTTCCTCATTTAATATAGCTCATAGAAAGAAACAGTGGATGCGTTTTAATTACCCTGCCCTCTGATTACACATCATCATCTTGGGCAGCTGTTACTGCAACGTGATGGAGTTACAGGCTAATGCAATTTGTTGGAGCATCACAAATGCGGTATAGAGAAGCAATGTGCGAATTGGTTGCAAACTACGTTGAGAGGGACATGAAAATGATTAAGTCACATCTTCACGTAGGTGACATTCAAATTTCAGGTTTCCCGGTAAAATCTTATCTGGAGAAAATGAAAAATTCACTGCTGTACTTTGGTAAATATTGTCGTCAAAAGTGATGATAATGCCTCATAATGTAATGGCCATATTAAAAAGACTTGTAATTGTAATCAGCCCTGGTTGTTCCTCGTGGCTATGGAAACTAATTTCCCTCAGGCATGCCTCTGCATGTAAAGGAGTTTGAAAATACGCAGCTTATTATTATGAAATAAAATAATACAGTGCTAATCGAAGATTGTTTTCTTCTAATAGGCATTGTGGGCTTAATGGACTCAGAAGATGGTTTTAATCTATGAAATGTCTAGATCAAAATCTTTGCTGTACTTTGAAATGTGTTTTGAAAATTGTGGAAATCAACATGAGTACAGGTCCATATATATATTTAGACATAGACACATTTATTTATATTTTAGCAGCTGGCCAAAACATATTCAAGTTACAGTTACATAATCAATATGGGCTTAAAGTGCATACTAAAATACTTTAATTTGAGGGCATCCACATCAAAATTGGGGGAAAGGTTAAGGAATTACAGCTCTTTAATATGTGCCTCCCTATTTTTCGAGGGACCCTAAGTAATTGGACAATTGACTCAAAAGCTCTTTCATGGACAGTCGTGGGCTATTCCTTCGTTAAGCTGTTGCTATGAACCCACATAGTGCGGTCAAAGGAGCTCTTCATGCAGGTAAAACAGACAATTGTTGGGCTTCAAAATCAAAACAAAAATCAGAGAGATAGTTTGGTACATCCTGAGAAAAAAAGAATGCACTGGTGAGCTCAGCAATATAAAAAGGCATAGACGTCCACGGAGGACAACAGTGGTGGATGATCGGAGCATCCTCTCCATGGTAAAGAAAAACCCTTTCACAACATCCAGCCAAGTGAAAAACACTTTCCAGGAAGTAGGCATGTCACTGTCAAAGTCAATCAAGAGAAGAATATATATCAGACTATATTTATATACGACAAAACTAAAGGGAGAAAGACCCACAAACAAACAACTGAAGTCAACTGCAGTATAAGGCCTCGCAAAGCATCACAGTAAGGAGGAAACCCAATCTTTGGTGATGTCCATGAGTTCCAGACTTAAGGCAGTCATTGCCAGCAAAGGATTCTCAACAAAATATAAACAATTAACATTTAATTTATGATTATATTTATTTGTCCAATTACATTTGAGCCCCTGAAAATAGGGGGGCTGTGTATAAAAATGGTTGTAATTCCTAAGCATTTTATGTTTTATTATTTTTGTTCAACCCCTTGAATTAAAGCTTAAAATCTGCACTACAATTTCATCGTGATTGTTTAATTTTATTCTATTCTAGTGGCATACAGAGCAGAAATTATGAAAATTGTGTCAGTGTCCAAATATATATGGACCTAACTGTATAATAGTTTCCTATCAAATTTGGTAAAAGTGACATACGTCCTCTCAATGGATCCTTTTTACATTTCAAGGATTGGATGTGAAGTAAACAATAGCAGGGGAACAGCTGCTACATAGAGGTAAAATGGGAGACCACTGCAGATATTATTGCAGTGATGTCTTTTGTTCCAGCAAAAAAGAAGTCCTTGTTTCCACAACTTTCACAAAAGAAGAAAAATAGAGAAATTTTGGCAGTAAGAAGAGAGAAAGGTGATGCATTTACCAACACTATATTTGTCAGCTGTATATACAAGAAGACAATGAAACCACAGTCCAACATGTATGAAATGTATAAATTTTTTTGTGCTGACAGTGCAATTAAACATTTTTGGTAACACTTTGCTTAAAGCCTTTATGTATAATGCATTATAAAAGTAGCTTTAATGCATTAATCATGCCTTATGATGCACCTTATAATGCATTGTACAGTTTCATTAATTAATTGTTACCATAGTTAATACAGTCAGGTCCATAAATATTGGGACATCGACACAATTCTAACATTTTTGTCTCTATACACCACCACAATGGATTTCAAATGAAACGAACAAGATGTGCTTTAACTGCAGACTGTCAGCTTTAATTTGAGGGCATTTACATCCAAATCAGGTGAACGGTGTAGGAATTACAACAGTTTGCATATGTGCCTGCCACATATGTGCCTGCCACAGAAATCATTCTAATGCTGCTTAATTTGCTGCTTAATTATTATCAGTAATTATTTGTGATCAATTATTAATAATCGTTTTTTTATTGATATAACGGTTCTCAGTTAAAGAACAGCATTTATTTGAAATAGAAGTAATTTGTAATAAGTGTAAATATCTTTACTGTCACTTAAATCAATGTCCCTTTTTGTATTCTATAATCGTTGATTTAAAGCAACATTGTTGAAGAAAAATATTAATTATATATATATATATATATATATATATATATATATATATATATATATATATATATAAAAAAAAAACTGTAACTTGAATGCAATGTAAGTCGCTTTGGATAAAAGCGTCTGCTAAATGCATAAATGTATATATATATATATATATATATTTTATTTTTTTTTTGCTTTTATAATAATAAAAAGGATAAAGATACAGGAGAATAGAAACAATTGACTTTCTTTTCCCTCCCACACTACCCCCAACCCCGGGTTATGCAAAAAAAAAAAATAAATAAAAAAAAAAAACTCAATACAAAATTAGTGTATGTACCTTATGTACAGAATAAACTTTTCAGAGTTTAGAAACAAAAACCAAAAAAAGATAAATAAATTTAAATAATCACCCATGTACACATTTGCATCAGCAACAACCTAATGATTAGATTGGGCGACTGCAGAATAATTCTAATTTATATTTTTTAATCTTACCCAAGACTGAATGGTACCAAATTTTCCTCAAAAATATGAAGCAGCACAACAGTTTTCAACATTCATAATAATCAGAAATGTTTCTTGAGCAGCAAATCAGCATATTAGAATGATTTCTGAAGGATCATGTGACTCTGAAGACTGTTATGATAAAGATGCTGTAATGAAAAATAATGATGTAATGATGCTGAGAATTCAGCATTGATCACAGTAATAAATTATACTTTACCATATATTCGCATAGAAGACAGCTATTTTAAATTGTAACATGATATATTTCACAGTACTGTTTACTGTATTTTTCTTCATCAAAATAATTTGTATACTTTTTTCCAGAGTTGGAGCTCTATTCCTTAAAATGATAGATGTAAAGCTCCTGCAAAAGGACAAAAACAGTCCACATTCTGCACTATTCAAGTCTTCTAGACGATGCAGAGCATTGTGACATTTGGACTGATAATATTGGTATTTAACTTTACTGTCCCTTGTAAAAAATATTTAAAACTATTTACTATTTGCCGTATACACCAGAAAAGACAAATTATAATGTAAAGACATATGCCAGTCATTTATGGTGTGGTGCAGTGTGTTGCGGACTGGGTTTGGTGGGCCGCTCTGTGCCAAAATGTCCAGGGCCACTTTTTGGCCCCAGTCCGCCCCTGGCTGAATCCATAGGCATATGTCTATGGCTGAATCATCCATTCATTTATTTTAGAATCGCTCGTCCACGGCGCAATACAGCATAATACAGCGTAATACAACACAGGTACAAATTAATTGTAAATTGACTATTAAGGTTAACATAATTTCCGTGACAGAGTTCAAGATAAATCCTTAAATCTTACTTCTGGAGCTGCCCATTTCAAATTATTATTAAATAGCAAGCAAACTATGCAAAAGCGGCAGTCCTTCCGGTGCACGCAGTGTCCGAATTCACTCACTCGTTTTCATTCACACCTTCAAGTGAACTGTATGTGTGGACTAATGTAGGGAATAGTGAATGAGGGTATAGGGGGCGATTTCGGATACAGCCCATGTTTTCCCAGGTCTGTGCGCGCAACAAGTGGGCGGGCAATATGCTAATGTTTCATGTTGATGTCAACATGAAACGGATTGGGATTCGTTTTAAAAACGACTCGTTTCAATGATTCAGAGTTGACTCTTTCTTTTGAGGCAATAACTTTATACACAGTGCACTTTCAGATTTAAAACTTTGCAGGATGTTTTCATTCACTTAGAGCTTTGTTCCACACTGCATAAAAGGTCATTTTCCAAAATCCATAATAGGGGCACTTTAAGTAAAGTGTTACTCATTTTTTCCCTCTTAATTAAATGCTGGGTTTGCTATGCTATGGACAAAACCAGTGATTGGATTGATTTCAACCAACAGTTGGGTTAAATGTTTAACCCAATCAGTAACCCAACAGCTGGGTCAAAACAACCCAATCACTGGGTTTGGCCATATTTTACCCAGCACTGGGTTGTATTTAACCCAGCAGAGTGTATATATACTATATATTTCATACATCACAACATGAAACATATCATTTGAAATCTACATCTATAAAGTAACATTAAGGAAATCTAAGTGTTGTCATCTGATCTGCACTTTGAAAAGTGACATGTACCGGACACTTATTTAGCACGTGTGATGTAGTGAAACAGGTGCACTGCGCCGAGGAGAAAGTGTTCCCAGAATGACTGTAGGGGACATAATTATGATATTATTCAAAAAGCCCCTGCTCCTGAAACCCCTGATTTTCAACAGGCCTGGCATGTCAGAACTGCTTTCACTATGCGCCACAGATTGAGGTAAATGGATCCTGGGAGTAAAAAAAAAAAAAAAAAAAAAAAAAAAAAAAAAAAAAAAGGCCTTTGCTTAAAAAGAACACCTTAATAATGCTATCAGAACAACTGGCTGAAAACTTTTCAAACCAAAGTCAGATCAAAGAGTTTGCGAAAATGCTCCCGAATTGCTGGGGTCGGGAACCCAAGGAAGGGAGGATTTACTATAAAGACCTGCTGTAAACTAGGGATGAAAAGCGCCGCGTGTCAGAGGAGGTAGATCTTTTGAATCATGGCCCAGTGGTGGAGTCTGTTCACTCATGTGTGCGACTATGTTGATTTTCAAGCTTGCCCGAGACGCAGCTGCATATTTCAGGTGTTGATTCCCAACCAGAAATCTGAGTATAAGTGTCTATCAGACTCCTTAAGGCTGACAACAAAGAACTCACCTTTTGTTTTCATCCCATTGCCCTTTATTTCAAGGCTAAAAATCACAAAGGGAAGTTTTGTGTCCCTGTGGTAGGTTTGCCTGCAGTTACACTTTTAAGTATGAAAACGTGCTGACGTGCACAGCCCCCCACTAGGAGAGAAACTACATTCTTGACATCAGACCCTTTGAAGCATTTTCTCTCCCTGCAGCTTTGACTTCATTTCTAATTTCAAACACTCAATGGCAACACTGAAGTGATCCGGGCACAAAAGACCACCATGACGTGTGGCTTTTTTCCCCCCACCCATTCGGTATGTGTGCACATGTTCTTGCTACAGGGCTTCTGAGAAATAATTCAGCATCTACCATGAGACTTGTGTGTAAACTGAAAAGTGCAAAGACAAACCCTCTGGTCATTTCTTTTGTGCATCTTTATTTCTGCGTTAGCTATCGTTTCAAAGGACGTTCAGCAGGGGTGTGCAATCATGCCCCAAGGCAATCAGGCGCTTATCTTTTTGCTAGGTGCTCTCTTACACTAATTGTGACTCAGCTTATTGATGCACAATAACACTGACAGCTACCTGAGGAACTTCAATGTTATCTAATGTGTAAATGTGCAATCCCTATCATTTTGTGTTTATTCATTGCCGTTCAAAAGTTTGGGCTCAGTAAGATTTTAATGTTGTTGAAAGAAGTCTCTTCGGCTTACTAAGGATATATGTATAATATATATATATATAATTTAAAATAACTGTTTTCTATTTTAATATATTTTAAAATGTAATTTATACCTGTGATTCTATATGAATTTTCAGTATCATTACTCCAGTCTACAGGGTAACACGATCCTTCAGAAATCAATGCTGATTTGCTGCTCAAAAACTATTATTATTATTAATGCTGAAAACAGTTGTGCCGCTTCATTTAATTTTTTTCATAATTCTTGGATAAACAGAAAATCAAAAGAACAGAATGTATATTAAATAAAAATCCTTTGCAACATAAATATTTCACTGAAACTTTTTTGATTGATTTAATGCATCCTTGCTCAATAGATGTATTAAATTCTAATTAACATAATAATAAAAAAAAAAAAACTACTTACTGATCCCAAACCTTTGAACAGTAATGCATATAGACACAAAGAGTCCATTCATCTGAATTAGCCTAAATTATTAGCATTGTAGATTCTTTGCAGACTGGCAAAAGAGGAAGATTTACACTTGTCTTATGTAACTGTTTTATTACCCTCCCAATGACTCCTGCATGTTGCTCTTTCAAATTATTGGATGGAGATCAGTTGAACTCAGAAGTCACCCTGAGGCTTTTTGTTTGAAAACACATGGCCAGAATAACAGCAGAAGTAAATGAAGGGGTTGTACAAAAGCATTTGTTGTGCTGCTGCTGACAGCACCCCCCACCCTTAAAATATAAAATTATATATAGTTTAATATATAATTTTATAGCTGCATTCTTGTTCTGTAATATCATTAAATGTAAAGGATTTGTTGTTGTGGATCAACTACATAGCAATGTAGCTTGTTCTAGAACCATGTAGAATCACCCATACTTCCAAAATGTTAAAATCTATTTTTGCTGCCATTCATGCTAAAAATAAACATCACCACAAGGACATAGACAGGACAGAAAGTCCCACTGTCATTTCAGAGTGAAGCACACATTTGCATCTCCCAAATTCTGGCAGAGCATCCAAACTCCCACCAGGCCTAATTTAAGCATCTCAGGTATTTATATTAGCAGCTAAAAATGAAAGGACTGAATAAAGCTGCTGAAAATGTCAAACATCATTTGAAATAATGCCGCATTGAGCATGTATCTGCAGCTGAACGCCAACATCACGTCCACTAGATAAAAAAATAACTATGGCCAGATGCTGTTTGCACTAAATACCCTCTTTTCAATTTGTGTTGCTATGGCAACCATCTGTGAATAAGTCCGCTCTCTTTAACCTATTCCCTTCTTTTGTGCGCATGCTTTTTTGGCGGTGTCCCCATGTTGTTTTTCCTCTTCATCCACTCAACATGTGTCTTCTAAAGGGAAGTACTGGCAGTGGCAGCCCCGCTATTCCCCACTGTATCATTAAGCATGCCTGCAGTGGTGCCGAGACTGTCGACAGTCTGACAACTGTCTCTCCAGCCAAGCATCGCCTGGCTTATGAGCACAAACAAAGATTTTCTTTGGCAAATTTTGCCTGGCAATTACCTAAAACAGCAAGGGATTTGACATGATTAATTCAGTTGGTGTAAACATTTCATTACGATGCTAACAGGTGGGTAAACAGATGTGGGTTGATATAGCATGGCTTGTCATTTCTTGTGAGAAAGCAAGATGTGAGAAGACATCAGTAAAATATTTTTCGCACATACACTTTAATGAAAAGAGATAAAGTCGGCCAAAGGATAACGACACACTCAGGTATTTTAAATTTCATTACCTTTGGAATTTGAATGCAGTTTGTTTTTGCCGCAGAACCTCAGACGGGATTTGTTAAGTTCAAGAATGAAAAAAACTAAGCGAAAGGAATCTCTCTTCAAGATTTAGGTCAAGATTTAGGTTGGTGCCGAATGTACTGAGGATGGAACAAGAGACCAAATTTCCTTATACTGACGTGAAACGCAAAGAACTGGCATATGCAGGAGTTCAAAACATAGTATGCAACATATGCATTGCATAGGACGCCACAAAAAAGCTACCAAAATCATAGATGCATGTTCTTTACGTGCTGAATTTAGCACAAATTAATATATATATATATATATATTTTTTTTTTTATATGCAAAAGTATCTCAACTAAATGCCTGTAACTTATTATGGAACAAATGAAAATTAATTTAAGAGAAATTTAGCATTACATCACTTGCTTACCAATGGATGCTCTGCAGTGAATGGGTGCCATCAGAAAAGCTGATAAAAATAATAATAATCCACACCACCAGTCTGGATTCCAGTCCATCAATTAATGTCTTGTGAAGTGAAAAGCTGCATGTTTGTAAGAAACAAATCCATTAAGGCGTTATGACATCATACCTTCGCTTATGGACAAAATGTGAGTCATAATCAATAACAATGCTCTTCACAGTTCAAGGACTTCTAATTTAGCAATGAAGGTAAAAAATGACTTTATTATGGATTTGCTACCAACGCACAGCTTTTTTTTTAAGGGGAGTATATTTTCAGCAAATTGTAATTTTTAGGTGAACTATTCCTTTAAATAATTAAATTATTATTAGTTTTTAAAGATTCACTTTAATTGTTAGATGGCAATAGCAATCTAATGTAAAAAGTGACCTGATAATCAATATGGTACCAAAATATATTGTGCACCCTTTCTTAAAACAACTGGCAATAAGTAAATGGCAATCAAATTAAATGATGCTTCAAAAGTTATTTCCAAGTGTGGGACGGGCAACACTGGTGCATCACACTCCTCAACAAATGGTTACTCGTGTCAGGGCATATGAGAGACGGATGCACATGAATCAGTTTACTTAACCTTTAATGCGACGACCTGTTCAACAGTGACAGAAAACCCTGGATTAAGAGAAACGGATACAGCAGGAGATAGAGAAGCAAAATCGTAAGGCCAGCAGTGAATAGTGGTGAGGTGAATTAGTCTGGCCCTCAGGGTTAACACGGTTGCACTGCAGGTGAATTTCAACCAATTCTGCAGTCAACTGTGTGCCTGCTCCCTGACACCATTAAAAAACATATTCCCTCCACACTGACCCTTAGACAAATACAGCATTAAATAAGACAAGAGAAATTAGGTAAAGATACATTCCAAAGTCTAAACTGCTTGGGCTTTGATTTATATGAGTGCACTTGCTAAGATTTATGCTGATTCCATTCAAAAAACTATTTGATGACACTGTGCATTGTGTAATTAATAATTTATACATATCCTGATGTATTATAGTTTACAACACTGACAATGTAAAATAATATCCACATTTACAATTGCAAAACCTTTTGCCAAACAATATTAAATAATTCAACAGATGAATATGTATGTATACATCCAATGTCTTTAACACATCCACCAGACATAGAGAGGCTCTGTACAGCTGTAGCACCTGTTTTATATGAGCACACAAAAAGATGTGTTGCTTATTGAAAATAGTATATACTACTGCATAGCAGTCTGGCACTGAACTCTACAGAACGCAACATTTCTACAAAATAAGCTAATTAAAATGATTCCAAAAATGCATTTAGATCAAACAAAACTCCATCTAACAGTTTATGTATCCAGCTTATAAATACATAAGGAAAAAGCACTTTTAAAATCAGCACTTATTTTTCATTACTCTACTGATGTTTTCTAACAGACCCCATTTCTAACAGACAGCTGTCTATGCCCCTTTCAGCAATAGCCTGGGTATTTGTATCCAAACACATGCACAAATGGACCGAAAAAATTCGAGACACCTGTCCCCTTTTAAAATACAAAAAAACAATTACATACAGAGATGCATTGCTCCACCATAATGAGAATAACTCACATGTTCATGGGCCAAAATGCAACTGCATGTCGTCAAGAATTTATCATATTATAAACAGTGTTACTTGAAATCAGAGAGATGGAAATTAATGTAATAGTTCACACAAAAATTAAAATTTGCTGAAATTTACTCACCCTTTTTTAAAGAGCACTTTTTTCTTTTTTACTTGAAGAACTAATTATTTGTTCCGTAGCCTATTATTGTATTAACAATTATGAATGATCTATAAGCCAGCAGTTTAAAAGTGATTTTAAGTGCCGTAGAACTTATAAATCCAGCATTCCTATCAGTCAATCAGATTTTAGGAGTACGCTTAAGATTTGGAATTGAACAAAATTTGTAACCTAGGATTTTTTTTTTAGGTACAGTTAATGGTTAGTCTTAGTGTAAGGTTTAGGTTTAATACTGTGGGAAGTTTGACAAGTATGTTGTTCCAGGACCAACAATAAGATAACGTTTGTTCCACAAACATGCCTACTCAGTATAGTTACATGTGCTGCAAGCATTTTTAGCTACTATACTGCAACCAGACTTGTCCGTGATTTAAACGACATGGACTTTCTCTAAAATCCCACCCACCAAAGCAGATGCAATGAAACAAGTCACAGGCAGAGGACATTTCAGATCGGCTACTTTAGTTTTTTTGCTGTCTACAGAACCTGTAGCGGTCACAGGGACCAGTGTGTTTTCTCGGGAGACCTATTTCAGTGATATCTGTGAGGAAGTGAAGACATTTTATGAGTGGCATTCAAAAAAAAAAAAAAATAGCTTACAGCACCCTTAACTGCCACTGACAGGCATCTATTCGGTATATAATAATACATCCTACTTGTAATGTAAAGGTCTGTCAGACATCCAGTTTTTGCTCATAATTCAGTGTTGTGAGACACATCAAATAATGTGCAGAAACGATGGACAAGCCTGCAATGCATTCACTTACATAACACCCTCATTATAGCCTATATATACACACTATATCAACTGTAATTCTGGGAAGTGCAAATATGCATAACACCCACTCCCTCAAGCCTCTTATTTTAATTAATTACTAAATTTAATTGATTCTACATCTAAAATACAGCTAAATGATTGCAGACTCATAAAGGCACTCATAACATTAGCAGAATTACAGGTGCAGAGCACATTCTAGCTAATGGACAAGCAAATGGCTAGAAAATCAAAGTTAAAGTTTACAGTGTGATGACACTATTGATTATCTGTGCAGAGTAAAATATCAAACTCCAACTCGAACATCCTCTATACCTTTAGCTAATTGAAACGCACAAGGCCATTCGAGTTCTCGTTGTAGCGCATATTAAACAGAAGCAGGTGTGGTGCTACAAATGAGTTAATGAAGGACGGAGCGTGCAATTTGTTTTAGAGTCGGTCGTCAAAATCCTCATGGTTTTGTGTTTTTAAATTATTTAGTAATTGCCGTGTTTGTCTTTTATATTTCCACCTTTCTGTTTATACACAATTATGCCTGCAGTAAAAAATACACACGATTTTGAAACAGTCTCCATGAAGGATGAAATGTTTTAAAGGAACAGTGCACCGAGAATTGAAAATTCGGATTGTGGTGAGTAATTATCATTATTTACTCATCATCATGTTCCAAAGCTGTATGACTTCTTTCGTTGGAAGGACACAAAAGATGATATTATTTTTTAAAGAATATCCTGGCTGTTCTTTTCCATATAATAAAAGTGAATAAAGAGTGGGGCTACAAAATAAGAGTAAAAAAAAAACAAAAAAACACCATAAACCACACACAACGTGTGATACTGTATATTTTAAGTTTTCTTAATTCAAATAGAGAACACACTGAAATTAATTAAAGTTATTAAATTTTGAAGCTCGACAACCCCAGTCTCCATTGACTTTCATTATGTGGCCATGATATGTGTCCCTGAACCACAAAACCAATCATAAGGGTCCATATTTTGAAATTGAGATTTATATATCACCCGAAAGCTGAATAAATAAGTTAGTTTTCAATTGATGTATGGTTTGTTAGGATAGGACAATATTTGGCCGAGATACAACTATTTAAAAATCTGGAATCTGAGGGTGCAAAAAAAAAAAAAAAATCTAAATATTGAGAAAATTGCCTTTAAAGTTGTCCAAATGAAATCCTTAGCATTGCATATTACCAATCAAAAATTAAGTTTTTACAAATTTATGGTAGGAAATTTACAAAATATCTTCCAGGAGCATTATATTTACTTAATATCCTAATAATTTTTGGCATAAAAGAAAAATCAATAATTTTGACCCATACAATGTATTGTTGGCTATTGCTACAAATATACCCGTGTTTCTTAAGACTGGTTTTGTGGTCCAGGGTCACATATTCCTCATATAATTCTCATTGTTGTGTTCTAAAGAAGAAATTCATATAGGCTTGGAACAACACAAGGGTGAGTAAATAACAGATTTTTTTTGTGTGGATTATTCTTTTAAACCCTGCATTTGAAGCCTGTCAGGCCCAGTCCCCATTTACTTTCATTATATGGAAATGGGTGGCCAGGATATTCTTCAAATATTGTAATTTTTGTGTTCTAAAGAATAAAGAAATTCATATGGGCTTGGAATAACATAAGAATGAATAAATAACATAATTTGTGTTAACTGTGTCTTTAAACCCAGTTTTTGAAGTTTGTCAACCCCAGTCCCCATTCGCTTTACTTATATAGAAATGAGTGGCTAGGACATTCCTCAAATATTGTCCTTTTTGTGTTCTACGGAAGAAAGTCATATAGGCTTGGAACAACATAAGGAGGCGTAAATACCAGATGTCCATGTGGACTGTTCCTTTAAACACTGCTTTTGGAGGCTAGTTCAATGTGTTTCTTGTGCTCCGTTTGAAGAAAAAGAACATCCACTGCCTCTGGATAGATACATCAAGCATTCAAGGGCAATTATTGTGGATGTGGCCCATTTGTATAGTACTGCACGCTTTCACCAAACCCTCTGAAATAGATGCACGGCAATTTGTTCCAGAAACAAACTGAAGTTGGCTAAATTTCCACAGGAAACCACACAGCACCTGATGGCAGTGAAGGCAGCTGGCTAATAGAGGCCAGAACCTCAAATGAAAAGATGGAGCCGTATTGTGCTCGAGCGTGATGCTTCAGGACTCTCAGAATGAAATGTGGCACTACCACCTTGCACTTCTTCAACACTGCTGGGAATGATCTCATTGCTGCCACCGTGAAGTTGTGAAAAGAAATGAGAGAATATCCTGGTGTGGTGATATCAGTGTTAAGGAGGTCTATAATACCTGGAGAGAGCTATCCATTAGCACACACATTCATTTCAATGGCTCAAACTGAGGATTGAAAAAGATGTATTTTGCCTGCCACCATGGTAAAGAAAATGTGACTGATGTCACTATTAAGAACAGCTTTAATTTGATTGAAGGGTGATACTAGGCTTCTTTTCTCATACGTGTTAACGAGTCCATCTTTCCCCTATTAGTTTGGGATCTATAACATTAAAAAACACAATTCATACATATAATGACTTTAAAAAATACTCTATTTCACATTTTTTTAAATTTCTGTATTAAAATGAATTGAAATATTTTGAGGCATATCGTAAAAAATGTCCCTAAATATCACTATCCTGATATCATAATGAAGAAAATACTCTTACATTATATTAAAAACTTGTCATTGCTTATTAATATTTTACAAAACTTTAAACTGTCTGCCTAATCAAAGTCATGTGGTGCAACCAACACAAAACAGGAAATTATGTCATTAAGATGACCCCTAATAATTTTCTTAAAATATCACATAATTTGAGCTTTTTAAGACATGGTAAGGTAGGTTGAACGTGTAAAATGTCATGTGGTGCGACTCCCTAATTTTTTTTTTTTTTTATATGAATTAATAATTCATGATATATGTAAAAACTACATTATATTGAAAAATATATTTTTAAAAAAGACTAAAATGTGTACAGTCGTGTAATCGAAGGGAAATTTTTTAAACCACATGACAGATTTGGAGACATTGAATTCAAACTTTTTTCACTTTTTTTTTTTTGCAAAATAAATATTTTAAAACCAACACAATTGAAAATGACTGAGAACTTATCTCATGTTTTAATATTTATATATTTTATATTTTGTGGACACTCATTTTCTCTCTTACAGTTTTTCTCGATTGCCAAGACACATTTCTTGAAAGCTGCCATCCTTTTCTCTAAACTGTGAACACAAAACCCATTTTTCAAGCTACATTCACAAAACCTCAGACTCTTCTTGCAAAACCAAACTTTCACCTCAAAACAGTTCAATCTGTGTTGTCAAATCGGGCCCCGAGTCAATCAAAATTAAAAACACTACTGAACAGTCACTAAACACTATGTAGAAAAATAGAAAACACAATGCTCAGGACATGAAGCTGGATAAATAAATGTTTGTTCACTGTAGTCTAAACGCATGTTGCAAAACAAAGAAAACCTGTGCATAGCACTTGTACAAAAAGACAAAACAGAAATCTTGTGCATTTACACGTAGCACTTGTAAAAACAAACAGAAATCTTATGCGTTTGCCACTTGTGTACAGTAAGCCCATGTAAAAATAAAGTACAAAAATATACATGGAATACTAGGCCTACAAACAGTTAGACCAACCCTCCATTACAATACTACAGTACATTGGTACAGTGATGTACTGAAACGTATTTACTTACAGTATACTGTGGTACAGTATATAGAGCTGGTAAGTCCCACCCATCCGTAAAACCCCACTGGACCTCTAGATTGAAAAATCGTCAATGCAAGTGAATGTGAGAAAATTATTATTTTTTTAGTATGTCATAGAGTAATTGCTGTCAACATTTACATACTGTACTATAATGTCAAAAAAAGGTAATTACCTGTTCTCTTCTCTAAATCTTCGGATTATGGTGGACACAGTGAATCTACTGATGTTTGGTTGTACCCTTTGTCCAGCCTCCCTCATGCTCATACCATGGACAAGAACATGGTCAATCACAGTAGCTCTGATTTCATCAGATATTACTGTTCTTTGTCTTCGCTGACCACCTCGACCTCCTCTCACACAAACTCTTCCTCTCAGATTTCTATCCATTGTAGGGCCTCACAAACCAGTGCTCTTTGAACTGGCTTACTGTATATGTTCCCTCACATCATTAGCCACAAGTGTGATCAGTTTTGAGTTGTTGTGTTCAAGTGGTGACACCTGTGCTTTAATTGTGTTTGACTTTTGTCACCTGTGCTCACCATTATGCAGCACGGGTGCATCACAATGAAAATGTGTTGGCAAGTTGTGTCTAAACAGGTGAAAAGTGCTTATGGTTTTGCCAAAAGAGTGATTGATTCAATCAGTGGGTTCAGGCAACTGAGCATTTGGTTCAGACAATAGGGTTTAGTGTCTTAGCAATTGAGAAAAACTGTAATGTAATTAGATTAAAACATTTTAACTTACATTTTGAGATCACAGTAGAGTTTATAGGATATAATTCTGTCCATATCTACTGATAAATTATGAGCAGAAAAAAAAAACCTTAATGATGTATCAGCACTGTGGATCAATGCGATTTGTTAGTTTTAAAGCCAAGATGTAGGTGTAATAGCTAAGAAATACAAAAAAGGCTTACAGATGTTGTCTGTGATAAATTTGCTATCGATTGAAGTCAACAGCAACCCACTGTCCAGCCCCCATATAGTGCATGTGTGTCCTCTGTGGCTTTTTGGATGGATCTGGATGGAAGCCCATTCTATTACAGATATTTACAAGTTGCAAGAGGAAAGTAGAGATAGAACTCCATAGACTATCATAGATTTGTCTGTGGATCAAGGATTCCTAATCAGGATATACTAAAAACAATAACAAGAAGTAGAATGCTTAAAGGAGTAGTTCACTTCCAGAATTAAAATAGAAAATAAATTAAGGTTTTTGAGGAAAACATTCCAGGATTTTTCTCCATATAGTGAATTTCAATGGGACCAAGGGGTTGAAGGTCCAAACTGCAGTTGCAATGCAGCATCAAAGGGCTATACGCAATACCAGTCAATACCAGTCATCTAATAAAAATACAAATGTACAATTTTATTTTACTAAAAATACTTTTTAACCACATATGCGTGTCTTGCACTTGCTCGACCTCACGTATTACATAATCTCACACAGTATACACATAATCACGTAGGCAGAAGCACCACCCAGTGTTTACAAAGTGAACATGAAAAAAAAAAAAAAAAAAAAGTCAAACGCTCTTTACAAAAAAAGGTAAAACAACGATGTTACAATAAAAAAACTTGGGATGACATGGGGGTGAGTAAATTATCAGAAAATTTTCATTCTGGAGGTGAACTCCTCCTTTAACTCTAGGAGAAACCAACAGCTTAAAGGAATAGTTCACTCAAAATGAAAATATGCTGATAATTTAGTCACATTCTGTCCATCCAAAACATAGATGAGTTTATTTCTTCAAACTAATTTGGACAAATTTAGCATTACATCACTTTCTCACCAATGGATCCTGTGTAGTGAATGGGTGCCGTCAGAATGAGAGTCCAAACAGCTGATAAATACATCACAATAATTCACAAGTAATTCACACAACTTCAGTCCATCAATTAACATCTTGTGAAGCAAAAAACTCTGTGTTAAGAAACAAATCATTCATTAAGACATTTTTAACTTCAAACCATTGCTTCCAGCAAAAACATCCTTTATCCATAATATTGCTTTCTCCAGTAAAAACAACAACAACAAAAACTTGTCTTGTCTGAATCAGGAGTGAAATGTCGAGATCGAGCCTTGGATGGATTTTAATGTGAGAGAACAACAGGAGATGGACTTTTTCACTGGAATTATGGACTCTAAAGATTAGTGTTAAAATGCCTTAATAATGGATTTGTTTATTACAAACACACAGTCGCATGAATTGCTTGTGGATTATTGTGAAGAGTCGTTTGTACTCTCATTTTGACTGCACCCATTCACTGCAGAGGAACTAATGGTAAGAAAGTGATGTAATGCTACAAATCTGTTTTAATGAAGAAACAAAACTCAGCTACATCTTGGATGACATGGGAGTGAGTACATTTTGAGCCAATTTATTTATATATATATATTTAAAAAAACTACACCTTTAAACCAACCTATACTGGTTCCAGAGACCAGAAAACCCGACTGGTTTAAGATATATTTTAAACAGGGATGCTTTTGAAAAATAATAATAAAAAAAACTGCATTCTGTATCTTAAAAGCCTCTTAAGTAAGCACTCAATAATGCTGATGGGAGTAAAACATTAAAACCTGGCATCAAATAACAATAGTGTGTTTGTGAGCTATACTCAAAAGAGGGGGTGAGTTTAAGATATTGATATTGGCTGATATTGTGATTTTCCAACCACTAACATAGTTTCATAGGCATGAAAATAATATAGATGTGCTATTCAAACCCATTTGCCCTCACTTCTTACAGAGAATTACGTCCCATGGACAACAATGCATAGAAATACAGCAGGTAACAATGGCTGAAAGAGTCAACAATGTTTCTTTTGTCCTGTCAGACATGAAGTCACACATGCCAAAGTTTGGGGGAAAATTAGTTTTAACTGGTTCTTATTTTGTCAAATGACATTTTGCAGCAAAAATAATGATGATAAATATTGACCGGGTATCTTGAGAGACATACAATATCCCCACAAGCATATTTTAAAGTAATTTTCTTGCCATTCATAGAGGCACGCATTATCCAGCCAGAATTCAAAACAAAGACAAACAATCACTCAAAATGCAATTTACTGCTATTTACCTGTCATCAAAAAGCTTTTCTAAACATGTTTGAAAAGTCCATTTGATGCAAGGTCTTTATCGTTCCCTGCCCATATTCGCATATAAAAAGCAACTGACATTCACAAAAGTCAAAAGGTAGAAGACAAAGCAAAAGAATTGCTCTTTAAGAGAAAATACGCTTGACCGAAACAAATCTCACTATGTGAAAGACTTGCTGATTGCCACTAAGAAAAAAGCATGAGACATACCAATCAGTGCAGAGATAAGAGCCAAATGACCTTAAAAAGAATTAAAAACCTCAGTTTAATCTGAGTTGTTATGAAACAGACTGGCCGCTTATCCTTTTCTTGTAAAGTACCACAGATAAACAGGTCCACAGATTATAATGCCACTCAGAGGGTAATCTTTATGAAAAAGGTGAATTGTAAAACACGTTTGTGCATGCAATAGCAAAACAATTTAGAGAGCGAGCCTTTACTTGTAAGTCGCTTTGGACAAAAGCGTCTGCTAAATGACAAAAGTAAAGTACTTCTGAGTGATTTTGCATTGAACGATGCAACGATGCAATGCAGATGTCTGTGAGAAATGTTTAATCTTATCCACTCTAGGTGCAGCTGTGTTTAACTAACAATGCATCTGCTATTTGATATGCTCTGCTTATCAAAATGAGGCTGGTATTATTTCTCATGGCAACAGTGGAGGAGCAAACAGCAGGGTTTTCACTGGTTATAAATGTTAGTCAGGCGGAATATTACCGTAATTTGCAGGGAAATCGCTGTTCTTTCCATGGCCAGTCTACATGTAGTAAGTTTTGAGACGGTGACGAGACAGATGGGATGGAATCAAGAGAGTGGAGACAACAGCGCATTCTTTTTTTTTTTTGTGGTTGTACCTTATCAGAGAATTAAAACAGTGACAGATGGAGAACAGTGAGCCTCCAAATGAGAAACAGCTGCGGTGGATATCAGTTCCTAGTGCTGTAACATTAGTCAAAATGCTTTAAAAGGACAAATGTAACAATAGAATGAATGAATGAATCATGAATTTATTTTATTTTTATTTATTTTCCAACACATCATGCTCTTGAATAATTGTTGAAATGACACCACAACTGAGGGAGATAATTTGTGTAAAATACTGAATACTGCTACTACTAATACATGAAATTTATGTAAAAATATTGAAAACATATTACATATAATACCACGTGCAGTAAGGTACGTAAAACGGTGTCGCACAGAGGTACGCAATTTTATGAGACCAGCAGTCATTACTCCAGTTTAACATGATATACTGTATGCTTTCTAATGCAGGCCGTGCAGAGACCTTTGGAGGGGCAGGGGCACATGAACACGGCTTTTAATAGGGCTGTGCTCCTTGCTGATATGTGCATCGAAATGGATGCTTCTGTAGGCTATTGATACAGCAGCAAATGCCATGACGCAGGTTTGAAAAAGCAACACACAACAGAAAAGACCATTTTAAGTTTAAATGTTAAAGACATTGTTTGCACCTCATAATTACTCTGGAATGATATTATTATTGTTGTTGTTGTTGTTGAGTTTACAGGGTATGGTGGTGTTGCTGTTGTAAACACTACTGTTGTTGTAGAAAAAAATATTCCTCTCTTATTTAAAATAGAATTCTATTCTAATCCTGTTCTGAATTTATCCATTCATTGAATGATAATGATTATAAAAACAGGATTGATAAGTATAATTCGGAGGACGAGAAAATAAGCCTGTTTTACCAGTGTTGTGTTAATTATTTTTAAACCACTCTACGTTTTTTTTAAATAAATACTGTAATAATAATAGTTCAAAGTATTAAACTTTTGACGTATGGACAAACTCACAGGGCTATCGCTGTAGCTGAGCTGAATAAAAAGCAGTAACGTTTTACTGATGAAACGTCAACATAATAAACACACCATTGCGAAAATAAGGTTATATGGTTTATGTGTGTTTTTCAAGTTATCTTCAGGTAGTAAATTAATAAAAAACGCAGTACTGACTGACATATAATTTAGTATAGAAACTATAAAATACATTTCCTGAATTATTCTGTGATAAAAATGGGAAAAGGGTGTTAGTAGTAGTCTTTTGTCATTAGGAAAACAATGAACAAAAATATTGTAGCCCCTTGCTGCAGCTAACCTTGTTTCCAGAGGCTACACACAACAATATAAACAGCTGTGCATGGTCTCTTCACGCCATTCTCGTAAAATAATAATAATTCAATAACATAAGATTACAAGCACACTGCTCCGCTGAGAACTCCACTTACCGGCAGGCGCGGACAAGTACACCCGGCTGCAGCCTGCAGATCGAGGCGGGGCTGCACCTGGGGCGGGGCTGCACGTGTCGCCCCGCCCACAATGCTTCTCATTGGTTAGTGGCAAAGTAATGACGTCGACGCCGCGGTAAACAGGAAATGCGGTTGAAACATAATTGGTAGCAATACATAATTATATAAAACAAACCTGTGAACCCGTTAATTACTTATACCTGGTAAATTTATATAGTATTAAACAATACATTGTAAATTTGTTAATCTTTGGAAAACATTTCATTTTATGTACATTTCCAAGCAAGAATCCAATTACTGCTTTTGACTTCATTGCAGTCGCAATGCCAACAAATATAGTTTATTTACAACTTAAGTTTAAGTTATTTCTATTCATGTGTATTGGTCATTTACCACTTACAAGTTATTTATGGTCGTTTTTTATTTTAATTTCAGTATATGCTTTACTGTTACATGTATTATTAACATTTAAATAAAAGTTAAATATTCTCAGCAAGTGTCATGCCTTAAGATGTTATTAAAATTAATGGTAACACTTTACAAAAAGGTTCATTAAACAGTAATGTATTAACTAACATGAACTACAACCATGAGCAATACAATTGTTATTGTATTTACTAATCTTTGTTTACATTAGTTATTGAAAATACTGTTGTTTATTGTTTGTTCATGTTAGTTAACTGTATAAGTGCAGTTCATTATTAGTTCATGTTAACTAATGAACCATATTGTTACCAAATTAATAATTTATGGATTTACTTGATAATGAAAATCTTATGGTAAAAATATCAGCATTGTTTGTATATGAATAACATGCCAAGACAATTATTTATTTAGGTATGAAACGGTTTAATTCTGATAAAGAAAGGTGAAATTTGTACATTTGTATATAACACATCTTTTTGTACATATAAATGTCTGGTTAAACATGAACATCCTTTACACACTTTCTTCCTTTATTACTTAATCTCCTTTAATCATTAAACCTTCCTTCTTTATACACTTTACTGGCACATGAAACAGCAGTCTGGGTCCTCTATGCTGTCGTAGCATCCTCTCAGGTAACCACGCTTCCCATTACCTTTAAAACCTGAGCAGGATTTGAACAAGGTTTTACAGGTGTTACACTCTTTATTTTCAAAAGGCACCCGCAATTCAGCCTTTGATGTTTCACTCCATTTTCCCCAGTTCACAACACCTGTATCCAAAAACACACACAAAACAGAACTCTTTCATATGCACATCTAAGATTATGTTAGCCATGCCAGTGCTTTAGAAAAAGCAAGAAGCAAGATTACTTAAAGTCAACCTTATACTCATGAGGCCTTATGGACCGAGGAAGACTGGGGCTGCGTCTGCTGGACCGAGGAAGACTGGGGCTGCGTCTGCTGGACCGAGGAAGACTGAGGCTGCGTCTGCGGCATCTGCTGGACCGAGGAGGACTGAGGCGGCCTCTGCTGGACCGAGGAGGACTGAGGCGGCCTCTGCTGGACCGAGGAGGACTGAGGCTGCGTCTGCTGGACCGAGGAGGACTGAGGCGGCGTCTGCTGGGCCGAGGAAGACCAAGGCTGGGTTGGTGGTGAAGCATGGGTGGCAATGTGCTTCAGCAAATTTGCCCGAGTTATTACAGTCGCTGAACAATAGCAGCAGTGAAAGTGGGACTTTGCCCGACATTTTAAAATGGTGAAATCTGAAAGGGCAAACAAAAGAAAATAAGTTTGTTGAAAATTGCCTAAATTTAACCTTCACTTGTTTGCATTTTGCTCTGGACAGTGGACAGTCGCAAGACAGAATTTTCATCAGCACCATCCATGTGCAAGCACATTTATTTGTGATTTCAGCAACAAAGACCCATGGTCAATGCGCGCAATGCAGAAAATTAAGTTTACCTGAACCTTAAAATTAAATATTCTTCTACAAATTCACAAGCAATTAAATCCGAAGCATGCACAGTGCATTGCTGGCTGGTTCAGCACCATATTATACTTTAAATAAAGTGAGATAAGCAAAAGACAGTTAAACTCACCATGATGTTGAACTGCCCACTGAAAGTGATTTTTGATGTGATAATACATCAGTTCTGGCATACTGGAGTAACTGCAGAATGGGCACTCACTAGTGCAGCTTTTTAAATACTGCTCACATTCCCCCTTGCTTAACACCGTTTTGTGCATTTTTGCAAGGGGTAATGGATCTTAAAAGAGCCTTTGGGTTATAAATTGAGGAACAACAAAAAAAGAGGAGAGATGGAGGGGTGGGGATGACAATGACAAGGATCTGCAAACAGAAGGAAATACAGAGAATCAGTATTAGATATTATTTAGATATTATTATAATAATATCTAAATAATTAACATTTAATCATTTTATTCACAGAAAAACAATAAATTTGTATAGCCATTGTTAATTTGAACTTGTCCTATATTACTTCTGCTGGTTCAGTTTTGCCACTGTATTTATTTTTAAGGGGCTTATTTTGGGAACACTATATCAAATTCATAATCCCACTAAAACCACACACTAACTTTCTAATGCTGCCTTCAAGTGCTCTCGTAAATATTGCACATGAACGCCCTCCCATTCCAAAACCTTAATGGGATGAGCTCGTAATTACAACTTCAATAGTGAGAATTATAAAATTTCCGATAGAACGTGAAGGCAGCATTATGCCATGCTTTTGGGAAACGCAGACCTGGTTATTTAAAAGCAGACCTTTATACCTTGCGTGACATGGCTGAGTGAGTAAAGTTATGCGATTTTATTTTGAAACTACTTTACATTTCCTTTTAACAACACACTAAACGGCACTTCAGAATTAAAAATTGTAATTAAACAAATTAGACAAGAGACGTAGCTCGCCTGTACTCACCATGCAGCCAAGAAGAACGTAAATGAAAAACCGCTAGAATCGACGTAATGACTTGACGCCACTAACCAATGAGAACCCTTGTAGGTGGGACGAGATGTGCAGCCCCGCCCCAGTTGCAGCTCCGCCTCGATCTACGTCATTACTTTGCCACTAACCAATGAGAAGCATTGTGGGCGGGGCGACACGTGCAGCCCCGCCCCAGGTGCAGCCCCGCCTCAATCTGCAGGCTGCAGCCGGGTGCTTCTCGGCGCGGACGTTATTGAAGGCATCCTAAAGGCGTGTCTGAACGTGAGGGATTGTCCAGGATGAGATCTTCAGGTGAAAGGTCATCATGTGGATAATTTAATTTACGGCTAAACTATTATTAATTAATTTTACTAATAGTAAGATTGGGCAGGCCTTCACAAAAGGGCGTTTAATTACAAAAAATATAATATATATATATTAGTATATTATATGGTTTAATTTTTTTTTTTTTTTTTATTCGAAAAACAATCCCCTGGGAAAGTGGCTGCTGAAGAAAAACACATGTGTGATGGAACAGAACATAAAAAAACAGAGCTTTGAAAACATGATCTTTATTCCTTACAGCAACTGGCCAAGTGTAAAACAAGTGGTACCAATTAACTTGAATATATTTAACCTGGAGTAAAAAGAAATAAAGATTATGTCATTTCTGTATGATCTTCTCTTTTCTGTGGAACACAAATGGAGGAATTTAGTAAAATGTTAGGGTTACTTTTTCATGCATTAAAAGTGAATGCTAACCAGGGGAGTCTTTTATGAACTGTACACTACATTTCAACTTATCTGAAATTATTGTGACATCAAATATACATTTTTAGCACAGATCATTCATCAAAGAAAGAAAGAAAGAAATAAAGAAAGAAAGAAAATACACCCTTTGTAAAGATTAACCCTATGTATTCTCTAGGATTCATCACCATTTCCATGTTACATGATATCCATGTCTCTGCCTCCATACTCCAGATGAAATGAACACAGATTTTCTGTGTGTTGATATAGAAGTCATTCTTCATGTGTACAGAAATTCATATTGGCACATGTACGCAGACGTAATGTCAGTCTGCTGTTGCAGTGTGGCTGATATATTTGCTGCAATTTTCACAGCAATCATTCCACGTTGTTGGAAGGTAAAAGCACTCTGGAGTCATACAGACTCTATATTAGATTCTGGGATCTTAATAACCTAGACGGCAGAGTAAAGAGCTGACGTCAAGGAAGGACATCTTTCAGTAAGTAATCTATTTTGATCATCTAAATATACAGAAGGAGATCAGAGGTGTCTTCAATGAGGAATCAAGCAAGAAAGCACCTCCTCAAAACAATACAATTATTCGGATGAGATAAACAACATAAACCAGATGAATCAAACAAATATAAAGTAATATGAGACTGAATCATTTTTAAATAACTTTACCAAATGAAACACCGTCCAACAGTGACATCAGCCAATAAAGCTGAGAGTTTCAAAAAGTTAGAACTTCTTTCATTTAATGTGTTGCTGGTGAAAAATGTAAAATAGAATGCTAAAAAAAGACTTGGAAGTGTGGATCATACACTTTCAAAAATAAATAATACATTTAAATAATATATAATTGTATTAAGAAAGGATACATCAAATTAATCAAAAGTGACTTGTTTTGCTGCTCTTTTGAACATGACAACTGATATTTTGAGCAGCGAATCAGCATATTACAATGATTTCTGAAGGATCATTTGGCATTGAAGACTGCTGAAAATTAAACTTTCACATCACAGGAAATATATATATATATACACACACACACACACACACACACACACACTCGTTGGTTTTTGTGGTTTATGGGGACTCTCCATAGGCGTAATGGTTTTTATACTGAACAAACTGTGTGCGCTATTGCCCTACACCAGCCCTACACCTAAACTTAGCCCTCACAGGAGACTTTGTGCATTTTTAGATTTTCAAAAAAACACCATTTAGTATGTTTTTTAAGCCTTTTGAATTACGGGAACATAGGCAGTGTCCTCATAAACCACCTTCATATTGTAATACCTCTGTCATACCCATGTCATTATACAAATTTGTGTCCTCATAAACCACATAAACATGCACACACACACACACACACACACACACACACACACTCTACCTCCTCATTTCAGAAGTGCATCGCTCTGCACTAATACTGTATAGTTAAAGCTTTATATAAATAAATTGTCATGAGCCGGTACCTTGGAGGCTAATTTGCAGCTACTGGAGTAACTCACTGCTGAAAACAGCATGTTTCCCACAGACATCACAATCTATCAGTTCTGATCCCTCACTCTGTTTTACACACCCAAAAATGTCTACATCCATGATAATGACGACCGCTCAGTCAATAGCACTGGGTTTTCTTTGAGGTGCAGGCATTTTTCCTCTCTGCTTCAGCCTTACATAAGAGAAAAATAAGCGATCAGGGAAGAATAATGCAAATATTACAGTTTTATCCAACTGCTTACACACAAAATCTTTTCATGTCACACGATTTTTGAAACCTCTCACTCAAAGTGCAAAACTACACACCAAATCTCCAAAACTATGTTATTTCTCAGCCTTTGACTCAGTTTTCAATTTCATAAAACACTTTTTTTCAAAACACTACACACAATTCTCTACCTAAAACACAAAAATCTAACAGGAAGTGACTTGCTTTCCTTTTCCAAACACAACCAATCAAAATGCTACACTTATTCACCAGGGCCACGTTCAGCCCTGAAAAAACGGTGCAAAACGTTTATTAAACAGAAACGGTGGTTCGTTGAACACCTTGTTCTGATGACACAAGAGTTGCAACTATGGCAGCTGAGAAGGCCATTCTGTGTGTTCTTTTTGAATAATTTTCAGAGCCTGATGAAATCGGTATAAATAGATTTTTAATACTGCAAAATGCGCTCGATGTTACAGTCACTGCTCTTGCCATCCAGAATAAAAAAGAACATCCCAGTCCAGTGAAGGGGGTTTGTGGAAACTGTGGTTCTTAATTATTGTGATCCAACATTTGCCTCGCATTTCAGGATGGAAAAGAAATTTCAGGTGAAGGATAATCCACTTCTTACCTCCGAGACTGTGTTATGATCTATATGAATTTATTATTTTTATTGTGAGTTTTAGGCTTATCATTATTGCTGATCACTGTTGTTGTGATATGATATTGTAATATTTACCATTATATAATCAGAGGAGGATAGAAAAGTTTATGAAAGTGTCACTCCACTATACAATAGCAAAATATATAAATATGTATAGTATTTTTATGTTACATTAATCAGTGTCTAGCACACCTTCCTGAGGAAAGGATATGGAGCAGAAGACATTGCAATTACTACATGATATTTAGACAGACTTAAAGAAGTTCCAGATCTATAATTGTGCTCTTATTATTTCAGTTATTTTGCCTTTAATGTAAATAAACGTGCAAACAATATACTTGTTCTTGTGAATTTATTTTTAAGTTAATTACATTTACTCACAAATTCATCATCATCATGCTGATATGCTATGTTACTATAAAACTCTTATGACAAACTTGTCCTCTAATATCTTCAATTGTTGTGTAAACCGAGCTGCAGCGGACACATATTAAATGACTTCACTTGGACCCATTGTGCGATCTGTCTCTTTAATACAGCGTGGTTTATATACATGTTGCTGCTGATTGGACTGACATTTCTGACACACCCACCAAACAAGAGAAAACGTATCTCAAACCCGTTGCACACCGTTTCCAGGAAACATGTCGTTCAACCTGGAAACCGGAGCAAAACGTTGTGTGAGCCTGAACGTGCCCCAGGTAACACACACACACTCCTCACATGCGCAAACACCAATTGCTTAACTGATCACTAACCAATTACTGCTTTACTGTAGTATAGGCCTATAAATAGGTCAAAAGTCAGAATACCTATTTTGAACAATGGATGCCAACAATGGACCGAGAGCAAGAGGAGTAGGAGGAAGAGGAAGAGGAAGAAGAGGACGAGGACAAAGAAGGGAAGGAAGGAGAGCCATCTCTGATGAGATTAGGGCAACACTTGTTGATCATGTGATCAACCACGGTTTGACCATGAGAGAGGCTGGACTGAGAGTCCAGCCCAATTTGAGTCGATTTACAGTGGCGTCCATAATTCAAACCTTCAGAAATGAGAACAGGTATGCAACCATCTAATGACTATTTTAGCATTACAGTAATGTACAGTAAAATATGTATGGTTATCATGCTGTACTACATTTTTTTGTCAATTGTTTATAGTTCCTATGCTGAACACATACTGTGTTTCAATTCTGTACAGAGTGGAAAGGCAAAGACATCATGGAGGACGAGGACGCTTGTTTACAGATGTACAAGAGACTGCAATTAGAAATATGGTTTTGGCCAACAATGCAATTAGAATTTGAGAGATAAGAGAGCATATCTTGAATAATGACACCATATTTAACAACATCAATGCTGTAAGCCTGTCGACCATACAACACATCCTCCAACGGCACCAAGTGAAGATGAATCAACTTTACAAGGTGCCATTTGAGAGAAACTCTGACAGAGTCAAGAATCTGCAACATGACTTTGTAGAGGTATGTATGTAACACTACTTCCAGTACTTCAGACATACCATATGTACTCATCTGTATATCCTTTTGTCTGTTACAGAGAGTATTGGAGATGGATGCCCATGTAATTCGCCATAAATTTATTTATGTGGATGAAAACCAGGCACCGCGGAAGAAATGTAATAGGACAGAGGGCAATTACCAATGTCCCTGGACAGCGTGGGGGTAACTATGTGTGCTGCCATCACTCAAAACGGGGTCCTCCATCACAATGCCACACTGGGTCTGTACAACACCGGCCAAATGCTCACTTTTCTGGATGCAATTTACACAATGCTTGTCCCTGATCCAGACCAGGAGCCTGTTAATGTAACAATGTTAGTTTTCACTGGGCTGTTCTGGTCCAAAACTGGTTTGCCACCCATCCACAATTTGTAGTTTTGCACCTACTCCCATATTCACCTTTTCTAAATTCCATAGAGGAATTCTTCTCAGCTTGGCGCTGGAAAGTGTATGATCGCCAACCCTATGCACGCATAGCGCTTCTCCAGGCAATGGGGAATCCAAGGTTGGATACGCCATGCTAGGAGATACTTCCCTCGATGTTTGGCAAGAGAAAACGTATCTTGTGATGTGGACGAAGTATTGTGGCCAGACCCAGCCCGGAGAAGAGATGAAGCGTAGCTTGGCACTGGTGACCCCCCCCCAATTTACTATTATGAAAGAAGTGTTTGCCATTTGCTGCAAATGCTTCATTCTGACATGTGTTTATGGCATTTTGAATGCAGTGTTACATTTTGAAGGAGATGTGAGGCATTCTGTGTGTGCAGTTTTGGGAATTGTGTGTAGAGTTTGAAAAAAAGTGACATGGTTTTGAAAACGTATGTAAGCAGTTGGAAAAAACTGTATTACACACAGTACGAAAGAAAAGAAATACATCAACCATCTGTAGATGGACAGAAACCAAACATAATTTTGAAAAAGGTGAAACTGTAACAAATTGCAGTGTAATATACTATTTTATACAATATAGTTAGAATGTCTCCTTACATGCAGCTGTACTGTAGTGCAGTATGATAACCCACCAGACTGTGACCGCACTGCAGTAAATAAATGCTAAAATATATGTTTTATAGTACACCTTATGCTATGCTGAAATAGCTATTATGGGTACATTAGAACATGTCTACACTATAGTAGATTGCCCATACCTGTTCTCATTTCTAAATGTTTGAATTGAAGAGCTCTTTTTCAAAACATGATAAACGCCAAAAAAAAAAAAAAAAATGAGTTCGTCATTCACTGCTCCATCAATATTTCAAGCCAAATCGCTATATTTCCTTGTTTAAAATGTACTGCAAGATGCAGTTCCTTTCCAAACCGCTGTAAGCGCCGAACCTGTTTTTAGCCTAAATGCGATATGTCCTCTCGACCAATCAGAATTCGTTCGATGCAATCCAACATGGCGACGCTTTTGAAGCGTTTGTTTTCTTCAAAATGAGTGCTTTAAACTCTAATAACACTTTTGATGGCCTGGATGAGCCAGTGAGACCGACACCTGGGGGTAGAAAACGTCGACTGGACAAAGAAAATCACAAAAAAATCACAAAAAAAAGGAAGGTTCGTCACTCAGGTGGCACGTTAATACCCACTGTCGGATGTCAACACAAGGCTGGTGTGAGCGGTTTCTGTCAGGCCGAGAAGCTGTCACCGGACGACCTATCTCTCACTCACTCACTCACTCACTCACTCACTCACTCACTCACTCACTCACTCACTCACTCACTCACACACTCACACACACGCACGCGCACACACAGGCACGCACGCACACACACACACACACACACACACACACACACAGGCATGTTGGTTTTTGTGGTTTATGGGGACTCTCTATAGGCGTAATGGCTTTTATACTGAACAAACTGTGTGTGCTATTGCCCTACACCTAAACTTAGCCCTCACAGGAGACTTTGTGCATTTTTAGATTTTCAAAAAAACACCATTTAGTATGTTTTTTAAGCCTTTTGAATTACGGGGACATAGGCAGTGTCCTCATAAACCACCTTCATATTGTAATACCTCTGTCATACCCATGTCATTATACAAATTTGTGTCCTCATAAACCACACAGACACACACACACAGACACTATGTGATTTGTTTTATGTATAGCGGACAATGGTCCATCCATTTATGGGTTTAACACTTTACTGAATGCCAATGTATTACTGAATGACTTGCCTATTGAATATCGTTATCATTATTGAATATTTGTAGTATATGTAGAATATATGTAGTGGACAAATTGGTCCTACTTGTTACAGGTTTGACACTTTACTAAAAAAAAAAACTTTGAATGTATTACTAAATAACGTTTTCATTGAATATTGTTATCATTACTATCATTACTTTTTACAGGTTCGGCACTGAATGACTATAGCCTAAATGTGTTACTAAATGATTTGAATGTAATGTTAAGGTTGTTGTATATTATGAAATTGAAAATATGTATTTTATTTTACTATTTAGTTTGTTACTATTTATTTTATTGCATTTGCATTTATTTGATTTATATTAATTTATAGTATAGAGTCCCTGATGTCATATGTTGCATGTTCTCTTGTTTTTTTTTAAAAACATAAGCCAACATTTAAAAAAAGGATGGATTTGTAGACAATATTGTTGTTTAATTTAACAAGCATTGTTTAACATGTTCAGACTGAGCAAACAGAACATTTTAACAGGATAAATTGAATATTAACAAAATGTATGGGTCTAGGTAAAAAAATGCCATTTTCATGAAAACTATTCAAATGGATTTATAGCATTTAGGAAAAGAGCTCTTCAATTATACCCACCACTGTAAATCGACTCTAATTAGGCTGTACTGTCTGTCCAGCCTCTTTCATCATTAAACAGTAGTCCTAATCTCATCAGAGACCACTCTTCTTGTTCCTGTTCTTCGTCGCCTTCCCCATCCGACTCATCCTCTTCCTCATCCTCTTGCTCCGCTTTGATCCTCTGGCTCTCCCTCCAACACCCCTTACTCTGTTTGCATTTTTTGCAGCCATTGTTCGAAACCTATAAACTGAACTTTGACCAATTTATGGGCCTATTCTAAAGCCATGATTGGTTGGTGCAAAGTAAAGAATAGAGTGTTTGCACATGTGAGGAGTTTGTGTGAAGCACTGATGAATTAGTGTGGCATTTTGATTGGTTGTGTTTTAAAAATAAAATCAAGTTATTTCCTGTTAGAATTTTGTGTGTTAAATAGAAAAGTGTATGTTCTGTTTTGCAAAAAGTGTTTTATGAAATTGAAAAATGAGTCAAAGGCCAAAAATTTGCATATGGCATATATCCAGATTTGGTGTGTGGTTCTGGTGTTTGAGTGTCAGCTTTCAGAAATTGTGTGACAAGTAAAGATTTTGTGTGTAAGCAGTTGGAAAAAACTGTAATGAAAATGGGAAAGCGAAGAGGCCACCAACAGAGCGAAATTACATTGCACTTACCTGCCTTATTGGAGTGATTTGACTTAATAGTCAAGACCATTAAGGATCATCTACTGTGCCATTATTTTTTTCCCTCATAACACCATGTCCTTGGAGTGATGACCCTGCCAACCATTCCTGTTACCATGACAACTTATTCTAAAAGTGATTTGTTTTCCAAATAGAAGACAAATATAACATAACACAATGCAAGAAATACCAGGAAATTAGACTCCTGGAGAAAACCAATGTGACGCAGGAAGTAGAAAATCCACTCTGCCCACAAATGCATCACTTTAATTGCTGTTACACTACAGCTGTCATCTATAATAGTCAGGATATCAGTACAGGGACCCGTAGGGGCTGCCCAGGACCAATTTTAGGACACCGTCTATTTAAAGCAACCCATTAGGCGCTGTCTAGATCAGTAAACGGGTCTCTCCAGTGGTACAGAAATACCCAGTGGTCAGAGTCCTGGTCCTCAATCAGATTAGCAGTAGACTGTGTCCACGACACTTGAAACTGCTGGCCCGGAGTCCGTGTTCACCACAAGGACACCGAGCGAGTCACCTTGGTGCATTCAGAGGTAAATTATGATATAAATATTCTGGAGACAGCCAAACACATTGATTGCTCAATTAACTTTTGTTGAAGCCACACAACTGCTCTTCCCCACTGCTGTGTTGAAATTATCACTTTAATTATCGCTCAAAGCTTCTGATGCATTTTGGAGTTGTAATAAATAATTTCTACTCAAAATTTTTAATTCCAGCCCAGAAAACAACTTCAAAATGGCACTCGCAATTATCCCCGCATACATTAACCGATATAGCGCATTTGCAACTTGGTAACCCGGCAATATTTGTAATTGTTAGTACATTGTTAACGCATTCTTGACTTGATTAAAAGCTCAACTTTAACTGAAGCTCGCTTCAAATACAGCGGAAGTGAATGAAAAGTTGCCAACGAGCCCAAGATGAGGAACTACTACAGTCTGTTTCAAACCAGTGTTGCCTGGTTTTTGGTGAGTGCATCTCGCTCCCTGGGTAATGATGGAGGTATGCGAAGTTACAGTAAGTAAATGCTTGAAATGCCACATGGCATTCCATAACACAGTGTTCCCATTTAGATAATGTCACATACAGTTCTCCTTCAAAAAATCCCATTCTTCGATACAAGCACTGGTACTAAAATTCATGTATGGCACTTGCAGAAGACAGAAGTCGACGGCATTTTCAAGAATACCATGGTACTAAAATGGTATGTGTCCAAAAAACATGGTAATACAGCAGTGCAAGCAAAAATGTACAAGTAATTTAGGTCCTAAAATATATGAGAAATAAAATGGGAAAAAGAAAAGCAACAAAAGAAAACAAACTTGAATTTTAGGGGATACAATTTTGCTCTCATGTTTAGTTTAAAAAATAGCCTATAAGCGCATTTTAAAACACTTGACTTCATTACCTCAATTTTAAGTACAATATCCTCAATTGTGACCCTGGACCACAAAACCAGTCATAAGTGTAAAGTGTCAAGCTGAATAAATAAGCTTTCCATTGATGTATGGTTTGTTAGGATAGGACAATATTTGGCCGAGATACAACTATTTGAAAATCTGGAATCTGAGGTTAAAAAAAATAAATAAAATCTAAATACTGAGAAAATCACCTTTAAACTTCTCTAAATGAAGTTCTTAGCTATGCATATTACTGATAAAAAATTTAGTTTTGATATATTCATGGTAAGAAATTCACTGAATAGCTTCATGGAACATGATCTTTACTTAATATCTTAATGATTTTTGGCATAAAAAAAGGATAATTTTGACCCATACAATGTATGAATCTATTGCTAAAAATATACCCCAGCGACTTAAGACTGGTTTTGTGGTCCAGGGTCACAATTTATGAGATATTATGACAGCCGCCATCACATGATTTTCTTTTGACTGGCTTGTTGAATTTATTTCTTTATCTATCAAACTCAGTAGATGACAATTAGAAGTGTTTAAAAAAAGTGTTTTGTATATACATATTGTCAGTCCTCTGTCGTGTGTGTCATGTGTTCCCGCCTCTTGTTTCCATATTTGGTTTGCTTCCTGTCCTTGTCTGATGTGATTATTAGTTAATGCTTGTTCAGCCGTATTTGTCTTATCTGTGTATTTATAGTCCTGTCTGTTCAGTGTAATGTCGTCTGGTCTACTCGTTACTCCCCGGTGTTCCTGTCTGTAAGCCTTGCCTTGTCCTGCCATGTCTTGTCCTGATGTCTTCATCAAAGACTATTATTTGAGTTACATCCTCGTCTGCCTGTTCCTGTGTCGTCCTCGTGTGTGCACCATGACAGATGACCAGACCAATACAGTAAGCGTGCCCCTTCACCTCGCCGTTCGCGGGAGATCACGCCGCCGTCTGCGGCTCACCCAGGCCACCGGCCCGCCGGATCGCCGCTGACTCATGCCCGCCGGCCGCCGCTGTTTCCTTGTTCCGGCCAGGAGTGCCGGTTTTGTCTTATCGTGCCCACAGAACATTTTAATCATCTTGTTTGTCTTGTCCACGGAGACTCGTTGAGGGCAGGCGGCTCCTCTAGTCATGGCCGAGGAGGCCATTTTCAGCCACCTGCCCCCTTGTCGCGGAAGTGGAGGCGGTTGCTGAGGGACCCTGTGAGGGCCCCTGATTCATGTCATGCCCAGAAGAAGCCTCAGCTTCCTAGCTTGCCCAGGAGGGCTTCCTGTTCCTGTGGGTTGTCTGTTCCTAGCCCAGGAGGGCTCCTGATACCCCCTAACTTCCCCAGGGAATTTTTTTTTGGGGGGGGTCCGGCTGTAGGGGCTGCGCGTTCCTGTTTCCTCCTCGTGTGTGCACCGTGACACATATACATATCATCATATACATTTTGCATCTAACATATAATATAATGTGTTATAGGACATCATTGAAGACTACCATCATATAATTTTTCATTGGCCTGATGAAAAAAAATATATATTGTGCGTGTATATATCTGAGTAAAAATGGTTTATCATAAATGAAATAAATCATTAAAAAAATCCTGTCTATATTTGTATAATGTTATGACTTTTCCCCTCACAAATCAAGTAAATCACATAAATAAACTGGCAGTCTCCATCTGAAACTCCTCTACCACCCATGAAGTTGATAGAGCAGTCGTGTTGTGTGCGGCACTATCACTGAACCCCCACACAGATTGTTGGGAATGAGATGAGGCAGTTGTTTTGCTTCCGCTATCTGAAGTCTTCACGCTTCTCTTTGGCCTATTATGACAGTGCATTGTGCCACACGGATAATGAAGTGGAACGCTACTTTCAGACCACTCGCTGTAATGGAAGCCCAGTCACAATGATTAATGCGCGATTCACCATGAACTCAACATTTTTAGAAGCTTGTCAATTCTTCTGGCCTGCCACCGAACAAACATAACAAATGCTTCAGCTTTCCCTCATTAAAATGCAAATGCCTTTACTCTGTTGTTGATTTTTAACCAACACATAGCAGGACAATTTAAATGAAAGCAGATGTGACTAACGTGTTGTAGCTGCTGTCATACCTGCAGGTTGACTATACGGTTTTGCATAATATGTAAAATTATGAATATATTAAAGACTTTTCTGCATACTGTATATAGAGGCAGAAAGCTGAGTGAGCTAGTGATCATATAGACATGTTATATGGTATTAATGAACGTGTTTGGTTGATTGCCAAATAATATGCACTATTAAGTATTCTGAATAAAAAAAATCAGTTTTCACAAAAATATTAAGCAGAAGAACTGTTTTCGACATTTATAAAATTCTAAAATGTTTATTGAGCACTAAATTAGCATATTAGAAGGATTTCTGAAGGATCATGTGACACTGAAAACTGGAGTAATGATGCTGAAAATTCAGCTTTGCATCACAGGAATTAATAATATTTTAAAATAGAGTCAAACAGAAAACAGTTCTTTTAAATTGTAATAATATTTCATAATATCACTGTTTTAACTATATTTTTTAATCAGATAAAATACAGAATTTGTGAGCCAAAGATAATTCTTTAAAAAAAATAAAAATAAAAAAATAACATTTGAATGGTATGGTTTACAATGGAATCTGTCATTATTAAATTAGCATCCAGATATGTTTAATAGAACAAAAAACAATGTGAAACACCAGAACAACAGTGTAATCTCCCAGTGATATTGTGATATTAACACAACTTTGACACCAGAGAGAGTGATAATGACTTATTGCTCTGTGAGTCAGAAAGGAAAAGTGTGGTAAAAGAAGACATTTGTATTCCATTTTTCACCTGAGAGAAAGGTTCTGTCAAAACTCTTTCACATTCAAAAAACCAAAAAAAAAAACCAAAAAAAAAAAACAACGCTCCCTATATTTTGGATTTTCTCTTCATATGGCACAGTGGAACTGTCAAATACAGTACGTCTATATCAGATGACACTGTTTTGAACCAATTCTACTGTTTAGCCAATTTCTAACATGCAATCCAAATTGCGAACAAACTGGTAGTCTTTCTTTTGATGGAATCAAACCAATTCACTGAAATGAATGAAACCAGTTGGACAATCAATCTGAATTGAACAGAGCGTCATCAGTCATGGACTGAATCATCAGACAACTTTATTTGTATTTTTCATTAAATCACTTACTAAACTTATTATGTGTAACTCTAATGAGCCAAGGATCATTACTTTGATCTTTTGAAATGGCAAAAATTGCTCATTTATGAAGTTGTCAAAAATGAAATCAGCCTTTTACTGGCTGGTTATTAATTTGAAGACCAAACAATCTAAATATGCTGAAAAAAACAAAACAAAACAATACCGGTTATCATTTACATGGTTATTAAGGGTTGGTACCGCTAAAAGAAAAAGTGATAACGCTTTAGTTTAGCAGCCTATTCTCACTATTAACTAGCGGCTAATTAGCATGCATATTTCTGGCATATTGGCTGTTTATTTGTACTTATAAAAGCACATATTAATGCCTTATTCTACATGACCATATTTTAGATCTTACCCCATACTAAAACCTAACAACTACAACTACCAAATTATGAACTTATTGAGGCAAAAGTCATTGATAGTTGGTAAATTGTCAGTTAGATGGTTGAGAACTGGTCCCCAAACTACTGAAAAAGTCTGATGAATACATACATACATACAGCAGGTGTTGAAAGAATTATGCTATTTAATAATAGTTAAATGCATTTAAAAAGAACTGTAATAATTAACAGATAAAATAATCCTTAATCGAGAAAAGACTGATCTCTGAATGAATACAATTTTCTTCAAAGTCAGGTTTCAAAGCAGCACAGCCACAGAGTGAAGACAAAATAATGCGGCAAATGTTTGCAATAGTTTGCTCCTGTCACACTCTCTTATGTGTGAAATTCTAAATTCTTTAGAGGCCTCCATTCCTGTGAGGAAAAAGCAAGTATATACCTTAGCGAGCTTTTCCGCTGAAACTGCTGAATGAATATTTGCATTAGATTTTGAACAGAGAGAGAGAGACTCGTAGATAAACTACAGGCTGAAATTTGACTGCCACTCTCTCTGAAGAGAAAAAAACCCCTCTTTATTGCATATACCATCCATAGACTTAAAGTCAGGAGATTTGCTGTGCAATTTTTCTTATCGTATGAAGAGGAAAACCCTATATTTTTAGCTTTAGGTACTTCTGTAATTGACATTTACAAAAATCTTAGAGTAAATCATTCACACACACAGAGAAATGCACAATTAGCCCAAGAAATGAGCGATTAACTATTTCATCTGCAAAAAATGAAACAAATACAGACAGTTTATATACGTTTCTATGAACACAATTTATGTTTCAATGAACATTATTTCTGTAATGCAATATTTATACAGATGGTTGCTCAGATTTAACTAGTTTATTATTCAGCTAACTGTTCTAATAGCAACCCAGTGATATTAGAAGTTGCATGAAGAGATCTTCATTATAGCTTAAATCACACCATTACATAACTATACTAATATCTTGTCTGGTCTGTCACCATCTCTGGGGGGAATTTTATTGCTCAAAGTTGCCCTTTCCTCCTTTTTCCCAGGAGTAATAAAATAGACACCAAAGAGACAATTGTTATCATAAAGTAAGACTGTACAGCTATAATATTATTGTGAACAGCATTGCTCAGATTATTTGATTTTGGAGAAGTAAAAGACATTAAATTGTTTATATTGAAATCTTTGATTCTGAAGAATGTATAAGATAAAAAATAATCAGATAATAAGATAAAAAAACAAAACAAAACAAAACAATCATATTGCCACACCATCACCCTGCTTTTACTTTGGTTGCCTGTCTTGTTCATTGACTTAGTTTCTGTTTCCCCTTGATTTCCTGTGTTGGTACGCCTGTGTCTTGTTAATTTAGCCATTAGTTCATCTCTTCTGTTTGTATGAATTCCCTTCTTTTTGTTCTCTGAGTTGCCGGTTATTAATGTTGCTACTTTTGTCTCTGGTGCATTGATTTACACTTTGTTGGATTGCCTAGCCTTACCTGTTTGGATTTTCTGTTTGTTCTCCAGAGGATTATTATTAAAAACTGTGTATTTGGACTAAACATTTGCCGTGCGCTTTGAATCCTGCCAACAAGAGAGACAACACATGATATTTTCATTTTTTTTCATTTTAATATATTTTTAAACACATATCAAGTACTTCTACCAGAAATGTACATTTTGTATTAATGTAAAAAGTTACATTTTCAATTAATATTTAATAAAAATTATAAAAATCAAAACAAATAAAATACAACAAAATAATAAAATAAGCAATTTTTAATACATAAAAAGTACACAAAAATTGATTTCCAAAAATAATGTTAATAATTTTATTAATAATTATTAATATTTTCCCAATGTATTTTTTTTACAAAGATGAATTATTAATTCATAAATATCAAACATTTTTGGGGAGTCACACCACATAACATTTTGCAACATTTTGCAACTAAATGTCTGGTAATAAAAATTATGTTTATCTTTGATATTTTTAGAAACATACTGTTTTTGACTTGGGGTTCCACTCTATGATATCATTTCCTGTTTCCTTTGTTTCGGCATGTTGGTTGCATCACATGATCTCTAGGAAAAAAAAAATTTTTAGACCCTCAAATATCAATAAGCAGTGAAGCAGTTTCAAGTATTTTTCCAAGAATTTATAATAAATAAATGTTTATGCCAAGGTTTTCTTTTTAATAATTCCATACATTAATTATACATTCCATACATCAATGTACATTACATTAATGAGGCTTTTCTTTGCTATCTGCAAATGTGAAGGTTAATGTGAAGCATGGCGTTTGCGTCAAAAGGTGAAGCCGTAATACAAGTCATGTGAAAGGGACTTTGCTCTATGCAAATCTGTGACTTCAAAATACCTGCTGGATGTCAGAGGAATCTTACTGTAAGTGACATCAAATGTCAGATAAAGCAAGAATTGAATGATAATGTTTCACATCTTGTTCTGGTAATTGCTTTCATAATATGCGCACTTCTCAGAGAGAAAAGTGTTTGCCGAGAACATATATTTAAATGCAATTTTTTCAATGCCTTAATGTCAATCTCTATAATGACTACCTACCATTCATTCCTCCTTCTTCCATGTTAATTTTCTTGGCATATCTCATTCTGTACAGCTTATATTGATACCTTTTCAAATGAACTACCAGCCTGTCACACAGGGCAGAAAAGCAGCACACAGTTACGTTACAAAACGATTAAGATTTTCAGTCTATGACAGGTCAGTATACAAAGTCATTAAAAAATGGTCAATATGTAGCTAAGAGCCAGACTTGAGCGAGCTGGAGTCTGAATCATGAGAAACTCACCAAAGGCAACAATCTGCTGGATAGGAAATCAAAAGCAGCACACTGGGCTGCCTATAAGCTGCGGAAAGATCAAGTCTATAATGATACAAATCAATAATGACATAACCGTGATAAAAGCTCTAATTGTGAATCCATATCGGTGTTCAAACAGTGCTATTGAGGTACTGTAAGAGCCTATTTTGCCATATGTAAATGAAACCCGAATTTCCGTAAATGTTGGGATATTTTTTAAATTTGATAAAATTTTAATTAAAAAACAATTTCAAATCACATGAGCCAATATTTTATTCACAATAGAACATATATAACAAATGTTTAAATGGAGAAATTGTAAAATTGTATGCATAAAATGGACTCATTTCAAATTTGATGCCTGCTACAGGTCTCAAAATAGTTGGGACAGGGGCATGTTTACCATGGTGTAGCATCTCCTCTTCTTTTCAAAAAAGTTTGAAGACGTCTGGGAATCGAGGTTATGAGTTTCTGGAGTTTAGGTGTTGTAATTTGGTCTCATTCTTGCCTGATAAAAGTTTCCAGCCGCTGAAGAATTTGTGGTCGTATTTTTCATTTAATGATGCACCAAATGTTCTCTATAGGTGAAAGATCTGGACTGCAGGCAGGCCATTTCAGCACCCGGACTCTTCTACTACAAAACCATACTGTTGTAATGGCTGCAGTATGTGGTTTTGCATTGTCCTGCTGAAATACACAAGGCCTTCTCTGAAATAGACATCATCTGGAAGGGACGACATTGCTCTAAAACCTTTATATACCTTTCAGCATTCATAGTGCCTTCCAAAATATGCAAGCTGCCCATACCGTATGCACTTACGCACCCCCACACCATCAGAGATGCTGGCTTTTGAACTGAACGCTGATAACACGATGGACGGCCTCCCTCCTCTTTAGCCCGGAGGACACGGCGTCTGTGATTTCCAACAAGAATGTCAAATTTGGACTCGTCTGACCACAGAACACTTTTCCACTTTGAAAAAGTCCAATTTAAATGAGCCTTGGCCCACAGGATACGACGGCGCTTCTGGACCATGTTCACATATGTTTTCCTTTTTGCATGATAGAGCTTTAGTTGGCATTTGCAGATGGCAAGGCGGATTGTGTTTACCAACAGTGGTTTCTGGAAGTATTCCTGGGCCCATTTAGTAATGTCAATGACATAATCATGACGATGAGTGATGCAGTGTTGTCTGAGGGCCCGAAGACCACAGGAATCCAACAAATGTCTTCGGCCTTGTTCCTTCCGCGCAGAGATTTCTCCAGTTTCTCTGAATATTTTGATGATGTTATGCATCATCAAAAGAGCCTCTGCCCATCTTTACTTCTGAGAGTAAGACATCCCTTTTATAGCCATGTTACAGACCTGATGTCAGTTAAATTAATTAGTTGCTAGATGTTCTCCCAGCTAAATCTTTTCAAAATTTCTTGCAAATTTTCTTGCCCCAACATTTCCAGAATTCGGGTTGTAATAAAATAATATTCTGAATCAACAGCACATAAAGCAAAAACCAAGATTACAGTGATGTATTTAGAGGTGAACTTTTGTGGAATTTAAAAGCAGAAATGTGAAATGTGTCTTATTTATTTATTTGAGCTGTAAAAACGTTTAAACAACAAAAAAACACATTTTAAGGTTCATGCATGGCATTCTGTTATGGCAATAATTAAAAAAAATGGATATAAGTTCACACAGAAGCAATTTAGTAAGCAATTTATTCACTCTAAAATCATGCTAACAGTCATATTGTTTATGGCTTGTGGCTATACCATTGAAACAATAAGTAGTGTTATTAAAAACTAAGGGCCAGTTTTACTAAGCAGGGCAAATTAGCACAAGAGCACAATTCCAAAAGAGCGCAGATGGGTGTGGAAATTTCTGCGGGTGGTTCACTAACAACCGCGCAAATTAAAGAACACAGACGCAACATCTCATTTACATATCGACCAACGCAATACACCAAGTGCAGCACAAATTAGCGTGGTCGCAAATAAAGAATAAAGAAATAAATAAGCTTTTAGTAAAACTGACCCTAAAGCTATTAAAATATTTTGTGTTAAACAAAATATAAACATTGGATCAACTTAAAAAAAGAAAAAAAAAGAAAAAAGAATTGTGGCAGCTAATCAAAATACAAGAAGTTTAATCTGAAGTACTAACATTTCTTAACTTAAATATAAATAAATTCAATCTAAATAGAAGCAAACAAACAACAACAAAAACAAAAATACGAAAACTTAAAATAATGATAATAATAATAATAATAATAATTTAAGAAATGGAATCATTTAAACTTAAATAAAAATAAATATAAAATAAAAGCCAATTTAAAATATCAATAAATAATAAAATAGTATACAAACAATACTAAAATGACACTATGAGTATTGCAATGTTTATGTATCGTTCCCATGCACTTCCATTGTACATGTCTCACTATAATCTATAAAAAAAAAAAAAAAAGGCATGTGGAAGTATTTTTTTGTGAAAATCAACGTTATGCCACTAAAAATGCTCGATAGAAATGTGAAATCTGTAGACATGAAACGCTGTGCACTAAAAATGAACTGTGCCAGCATTACCCCCCATTTTCTGCAGGTGTTAATACCACAATGTTAAATATCACTGATATTATAAATAAGACACAAAACAAGGCTAATTTACAACTAAAACAGAGGCATATACTGTACCAGCGCAGATAGCATCTAGTAGTGGGTGGGTATTGCATAAGATGCCCATTTGTGCTTAAATACAATGCAAAAGTGACACAATATTTCAGTAAACTGGCCCTCAAATTTTAGTGGTCGATGACACAATCACACTTTTGAATCACATTATAAACCTGAAAATGAAAATTTCAGTGTAGCCGACTTTGAGTATGAAGTAAGAGTTCTGTAATTACAAAAGATAATTAGTAATTTCACAGATGAATGATTATGCAGGGTGATATTTCCCCTCCAAATCATAGCAATCGACATCTCAGTAAGTAAACTGACACGCGCCTCACAGCCAGATTCATTGAGAACAAATACAACGTGAAAAGAGCCATCAGCCTATTCAACAATTATATATTTCTAAAATGAAAGAAAGAAAGAAGAGGGGAAAAAATAATTTTGCTTTGAAAAAGGGCTCTCAGATGTAACAATGCTCCCGAAGTTCCCCATAGTGAAGCACTGCTGTCATTTGTGAGGAGTTCCAGACCCCTTAAGTTCGCACAGTAATTAACAGCCTTCATCACCCCTGATGTTTGCACAAAACTAGCAGAACTACCCAAGCGCTAGAGGAAATTGTGATGTTGTCATATACAGGTGAACACCTGAAGACTAGCCTTTTAAAGTGAAGTGTGAGGTAAAGAACAAAACAGATGTTTTGTTTGTAGTGCAGCTTTAAAAAAAAAAGTTAGACGGTCATGATTTTGTAAAAATTTACAGCATGTGTGTCCACTTTACAGAGGAGCAGAGTTGCTAAGTGGGCTTGTAAATCATCTTATGGTCTCAGTGAGCCTGTGTGTCCTACATTATGTCTCGGTTTAAGGATATCCTCATTATACACAACGTGACAAATTTATTCCGCAGCTGAACCAGTGACCTGAAGAAATTACTTTTATGCGGTGACCCTAATAGTGGTATTCCCAAAAAGCGCACTTTTAACATCTGAAAAAGTTGCTAAATAACTGGCCAAATAACTTTGAGTTTTGTGTGTGCTACAATGGTAGATGTCTGTGATTATGTAGGCCGAAAAGCGCAAACAGCTGAACTGAGACCCAATTATTTCCTGCGCAGTACATGACGTCCGATGATTGGCTCGCAGCATCTAGGACAAGCGGTGTGTTTGCATATGGCTATGCTAATTATGCTTTACACCCTACACTTAGTCCACAGAAATACGAGCGCCCTGCTGTTCTTTAAATGAGTGAAAATTTTTTCCGGCTTTTCAAACCCTTAAAATGGGAAATGGGCAGAATCGCTCCAGGAGACAAAGCTGAATCCATAAAATTCAAAAAGACCATGGACCGTGACAAAGCAGTTATTATTTGGAAATGACCATGCAGTCACATTTACCGTTGTTTGGTTCATTTCAATAGGAATCTGCTGTACAAGTTTGGGAATTTCGCGTGAGGGTGAAAGTTTTCCCCACACAGATTTCGCAACAGGTTCAGGTTAGTCTGGTGGATTAGTTGTGTTGACCAACAGAAAACTGTTTGGTTTGAAAGTGAGTTCTGTGTGTGAGTAGTGCTTTATACATCACCACAACAAACTTCCCCAGAATGTTGCAGATTTTTTTTTATATAAAATAACCTAAAATTAACTTATGCAGAACATTCCCTAATGGTTATTCTTAGGTTATTTTTATAACCTTTCCTTTTTATAATCTTTCAAATGAAAACCTTTTACATATCTTATCACAAAATATAAGTTCCAGTGATGTTAGAAACATTGGTCACAGTCTGAGAAAGCCAGTTTCTAGCACCAGTAGACAGGCCTTGTCATGGAACCCCCAGGGAAAGAGGAAAAGAGGCAGGCCGAGAAACACTTGGCGTCGAGATCTCCAAGCGGATATCAAGAGACTGGCAACCACCTGGAGTAAAATCGAAGGAGAAACACAGGACAGGAGTTGCTGGAGGTCCCTCGTCGACGGCCTATACCCTGGGAGGGGTGATAGGCGTAAGTAAGTAAGTAAGATGTTAGAAACAACATGAAACATGAAAAAACTGTTTTCTGTCCTGTGTCAACTTACTTCCTGTTGAAACAGGTAGTTGTGGTAGAGCATATAAAACATAACTGGTTACTAATGATGTTTAGGAAACCTGGAGAATGCTATCTATGGATAATAATGCTTTTTAGAACTAGATCATGACGTTACAGCAAAAGCTAACGTAGATATGCTAACAAGCTTAATCACTTATTTGCTTGCTGCTCAGTTGCAGATGGTATTAGGGATGCATTCTCATTCTAGAGAGCATTTGATCTGTGTTTAGCGCAATAATCATCAATATTTTACACCAAGGGAAATATGAAATATGTTTATTTGCTAAAAGTGGACTTTGCTAACTTTATGCTAGCAAACAGACATGGGCTAGAAGCCACAAAGCTCTTATTTGAACTTCATGGGATCCTTAAAGCAAACAAACTCCTATGATCTCAGATCAAACTGGCCTAGGGACTCTTTTGGGGATAATTTTAGTCTTATTGGATACAGAAGAGTGCTAGACTGTATTAGCATGGAGATAAGCTTTAAAGCTAATGAAAGAAATGCATCTTGTTTCATTACCGATGGACATTTACGAGCCCTCTGAACTGTATTATGCTGTGATTTGAGTCCTGAGGGTTTTACTAGCAATTAAGCCTAAACTGGACAATGGACAGTTTTTATACAGTGTGGTGTTGACCTGACTGGCCTTAGCTTCTCCCTGTACTTAGATTACTGAAATGATCGTAGCAAAATATGAATGCGCCTGTGAATAACAGCCATGATGTATGCTGGTCCAATCTTCAAAGGTTTTACTATGAATTTCAGAGAGCCCTTTCACTCCACAGCCATGATTTATACTATAAAAATTACAATGCAGCCAATTTACTTCAAAAGTATATCTTCTCCTAGCATCTTTACCAAGGTCCAGTGCAAAGAGTTCATTATGTGCAGGACAGGGCACTGAATAAATGAGCGTGATGACTCTTGGCATGGTGCAGACTGACTAGAGAGAAGAACACATCTCAGAGCTGGCATTTTTCTCTCGCAGAGTCCACTCTGCTCAGTCTAATAGACTGTAATGATGAAAATGTGCCTGAAGTACCCAATCTCTCATGGTTTGGCTGAATATAGCAGGTGCGCTCCAGGTACAAGGTCATAAAAGGACCAGGGTGACCCAAAATTTTAATACCGTATGCACTTTGTCTATCATCTTAAATGCTGTAATTAACTGCAGACTATGTGTGTGTGGCTGAGAAAGACAAAAGAGAACAACAGAAAGAGCATTTTAATTTTGAAGACCTCATGAATATAAAATTGAACTTAAAGAATTTTTTTTAAATAAAAAAATAACAATAATTTATTATTTTTAATACTACTTTGCTCTAAACTTCCCTAATAATAATAATAATAATAATTATTATTATTAGTAGTAGTAGAAGTAGTAGCAGTAGTAGTAGTAGGAAAATGTTGAGCAAAATAGTGTTCAAATAATAATAATGATTAAACAAACAAACAAATTAATAATAATAATAATATTAATTATAACTACTATTACTATTTTATATAAAATTATAATTTTATAATCACTATGAATCACTACCGTTTAATTTGTAATTAATAATGCTCTGAAATCATTAGATTAATCAGTAATTTTTTCTTCATAATTATATATCTAATGGTGCTCTAATGGAACCAATTTAACTGACTAAATATGCAAATGTCTTTCTATATTTTGTAAATACTTAAATATTTTGCACATATTTATAATATTTTCACGTTTAACAGTACAAATGTCTTAACTTGCACTCAAGAATGCATCCAATTTTTTTGTCCATTAAAATTCTCTGTATAGAATGAAAAGGCTTCCCTCTTAATCTCCTTGAATAGCAAGTAGCAAATCATGCTCACGGCTGTGAAATACAGGCTATTGGATTTTTTAAACCTTATTTACTGTTTTAATGGGATATACATCAATACAGTAATGCATACATCGATACATGGTACCTTTCAAACTTTTCATGACCCTGCCACAATGACACACCCTTCCAAAGACTTTCATTGTATTTCACCTACACACTTCCCACATCCTTTTTCAAAAATGTGCTTAACTGTTTAGAAGCTGATCTCTTAGAAGTGGTGAACGCCTCACTTCTTTTTGGGACTTTTCCAAACTCCCTTAAAACTGCAGTTGTTAAGCCCTTTCTGAAAAATTGCAATCTTGATAACACCATGTTGAGCAACTATAGACCCATATCAAATCTTCCTTTCATAGGTAAGATTATTGAAAAGGTAGTTTTTAATCAGCTGAACAACTACTTAAACTCAAATGGATACCTGGACAATTTTCAGTTTGGTTTCCGAGCACATCACAGCACAGAGACAGCACTCATTAAGATAATAAATGATATTCGCTTCAATTCTGATTCTGGCAAAATATCAGTGCTGGTACTACTAGATCTTAGTGCTGCGTTTGACACTGTCGATCATAACATACTTCTAGAGAGACTGGAAAACTGGGTCGGGTTTTCTGGGATGGCACTCAAATGGTTCAGGTCATACTTAGAAGGGAGAGGTTATTATGTGAGTATAGGAGAGCATAAGTCTAAGTGGACGGCAATGACATGTAGAGTCCCACAAGGCTCAATTCTTGCACCGCTCTTGTTTAGCCTGTATATGCTCCCACTAAGTCAGATAATGAGGAAGAACCAAATTGCCTATATCACAGCTATGCTGATGATACCAAGATTTACCTAGCCTTATCTCCAAATGACTACAGCCCCATTGACTCCCTCTGCCAATGCATTGATGAAATTAACAGTTGGATGTGCCAGAACTTTCTTCAGTTAAACAAGGAGAAAACTGAAGTCATTGCATTTGGAAACAAAGATAAAGTTCTCAAGGTGAATGCATACCTTGACTCTAGGGGTCAAACAACTACAAAATCAAGTCAGAAATCTTGGGGTGATTCTGGAGACAGACCTTAGTTTCAGTAGTCATGTCAAAGCAGTAACTAAATCAGCATACTATCATCTCAAAATCATTGCAAGAATTAGATGTTTTGTTTCCAGTCAAGACTTGGAGAAACTTGTTCATGCCTTTATCACCAGCAGGGTGGATTACTGTAATGGTCTCCTCACCGGCCTTCCCAAGAAGACCATTAGACAGCTGCAGCTCATCCAGAACGCTGCTGCCAGGATTCTGACTTGAACCAGAAAATCTGAGCCTAACACACCAGTCCTCAGGTCCATACACTGGCTTCCAGTTACATTTAGGATTGATTTTAAAGTACTTTTACTTGTTTATAAGTCACTCAATGGCCCAGGACCTAAATATATTGCTGATATGCTCACTGAATATATACCGAATAGACCACTCAGATCATTAGGATCGAGTCAGTTAGAAATACCAAGGGTTCACACAAAACAAGGGGAGTCTGCTTTTAGCTATTATGCGGCCTGCAGTTGGAACCAGCTTCCAGAAGACATCAGATGTGCTAAAACATTAGCCACATTTAAATCAAGACTCAAAACTCATCTGTTTAACTGTGCATTTGTTGAATGAGCACTGTGCTATATGTCCGAACTGACTGCAATTAACTTTATGTATAATAATTTTCTTTAAATTTATTTTAAATCAATTTCTATATCATTTTAAAATTAATTGTTTTTATTATTTTTATTTCCATGTTTTTATTGATTTTTAATGTCTATTTCACTTTCTTTTATGAATTACCACTGTGTATGAAATGTGCTATATAAATAAACTTGCCTTGCCTACACAACCAACCTGCAGAGTGTCTCTGCTACTGCCCATACCTTTAGACGGTCCCCTTCTCGCTCATAATCAATTGCTGATGTTTGCGTGTATTCCCAATACTGTCAGATGATCCTGCTGTGTCTGAGGAAAGAGATATTAATAGTCACTCTGTGAAACAAGAACTCCTTACTGTCTGTGAAAAAGACCCAAATAAAAACTAACCTATAGTACAAACACTTCAAAATATTGGCCCATGGTGCTTATGCAGGAGATGCAGGTCTGAATTCACCGGCATCGTGACCTGAACCCATTTTGTCCTGTTGATCCTCTTAAAGAAATAAAGAGAGAGAGAGAGAGAGAGAGAGAGAGATGAGGGAGAAAAACATTCCCATATAACCTCTGTATAATGTTGTTACAATTGATTAGTGGTTTTCATTGTCATTTTTCATAAACTTCCATACATCTGCCCGATAAAATACAATGTTTGTTCAAAGCAAAAAGGTGAGCGGAGGACAGTCTGTGAAACAGCAGAGGACACACAAACCCTCAGGGCCATTCTAAAGATATTGTCAAGGCGAGTTTGAATTCATTTTTGCTAAGAGAAATGTCCTAGGTCCTGTGTAACATGAGGACACAACTTGTCACATTGACGTTTTGTACACTCATTACATTTTTTTCCCTTTTCTAGTTATGAGTCTCATGTCTCATAATCTTAAAAAAGCTTAAATTTAAATCAAATATAAAAGGATTTTACACACACGCACACACATATTTATATACATATATATATATATATAGATGTTGCGGTCCTACTCAGCCTGCAATGAGCAGGATTCGAACTGCGGTTTCTGGTGTGGAAGGCGGGCACTCTAACGAGGAGGCTAAAGGCCACGGCGTCTAGTGTCGCTAGAGCACCACTTGAGATCGGGGAGTAAGGTTTTATCTGCACAGAACTTACCCGCTGGCCTCTGCTACATATATACATACACTGTAGAACGATAGATAGATAGATAGATAGATAGATAGATAGATAGATAGATAGATAGATAGATAGATAGATAGATAGATAGATAGATAGATAGATAGATAGATAGATAGATAGATAGATAGATAGATAAAACAAAACAAAACAAAACAAAACAAAAACAATAAAATGCCTTTTTACGTGTGAATATTCTAACAGTTAATTTAATGTCTTCCATTTCCATGACTGCATCATTGATTTGCAGTTAATGGCATAAATTAAGCAAATATTAAGTGTAATTTTCAGGTGCAGAAGATTTGCCATCGGACGAAGAAAGTAATGAATATAGATGTATATACGTTACATATAAAATAAAAGGAAGAAAGAAAAAACTAATTAATTTTATCTCAGTTTCTCACTGGGGAATGAGTTAAATTAAATTAAAGCGTTGTCGCTAAGGCAAATGTGCTGAAATGCATTTTAATTAGAACTTTTCTATCGAGTTCTATATCTTCTGAGCCATGGACCAACCCCATCATTGTACCCAGCTCATATTTCCCACAGTACCTCGTCTCCTTTTTGTGCTCTCGAGCTGTCTAATTATATTGATGGCTAAAAAAGCTTTGGCAACAGGATTCTGAAAGAATTGCTTAAAGATATCAGACCAGCTGACAAGTGAAATAGTTCTTGCAGCAGTTGTAGAAAAGAACATTTTGTGCAAGGGAAATTGCAGTTATTATAGTCCACGTAACGCATGTCCCTAACTTAAAGACGCAGCACGTTGACTGATAGGCAGCAAAGAGCAGATGGAGGACTCTGGGACTCAGGGGGATGCGAACAAGCTTGAAGGGGAGATTTATAAGAATAGGTTGTGACTAGAGGCTTAGAGAGAAGAGATTGTACTGCTTTGTGTCTTTCCTGACTGAGAGAACAGGAGTTTTTGTTTTGAGTGTGTGTTTGGGTAAAGAGACACAGTTTTAGAAGTGTTGAGGCCACAAGGTCAGGTATAAAAATACATCCCCTTTCTGAAATATCTAGGTTTGAAGGAAAATGGAAGCATCTGGAACTCTAGACATAAGTGTCGCTTTTGTTGTTGTGATAAAGCTAGCGACAGAATCACAGAAATGGAAGAAGTAAACACTTTTGTGAAGAACTATTGTTCATGTAAACAATAAAAACAGAGAGAAGGGATTATTACTTTGTTCCAAAACCTTAGGTAGCTGACATTTAAGACAGCATCTCATCTGAAATTAACATTACATAATATTAAGCATAAAAACACAAAAGGTTTTAAATAGTTAATAAAAATAAAAATTGCCGGAAAATGTACTCACCCTCAGGCCATCCAAGATGTAGATGAGTTTGTTTCTTCATCAGAACAGATTTGAAGAAATTTTGCATTACATCACTTGCTCACCAATGAATCCTCTGCAGTGAATGGGTGCCGTCGGAAAGAGAGATAAAATTAGTTGATAAAAACATCACAATAATCAACAGGTAACCTACAAGACTCCAGGCCATCAATTAATATCTTGTGATGTGAAAATCACAATTTAAAGTTTGTAAAAAAAAAAAATAATAATAATTTAAATATCATTAAGACATTTTAACTTGAGACCAAAATATGAGTCCATAATCCATAATAAGCTTGCTCCAGTGAAAAAGTGCATCCTCTGTTGTCCTCTCACATCAAAATCCACTGACATACTTGTTTAGAGCTGTTTTGGATTGTTTGTAAACAGTGTTTGATCTGTGCATATTTCTTTCACTGAAAACAATATTATGGATAACGAAGGAAAGTGATGAAATCTTAATGATTTGTTTTTCACAAACAAGCAGATTTTCTCTTTACAAGACACTAACTGATGGACCGGAGGTGTCTGAATTACTTGATTATTGTGATGTTTTTATCAGCTTTTTGGACTCATTCTGATGGCACCCATTCACTGCAAAGTATTCAGTGAGGAGTGATGTGTGATGTGATGCTAAATTTCTCCAAATCTTTCAATGAAGAAACAAACTCCTTGGATGGCAGTAAAAGAAAAGTAAAGTTTTCATAAAATTATAACTTTTGATGAAACGATTCCTTTAAAATACTCTGTAGGTAGCTTTCTACTGTATGTTATGTTCACAAATTGCTGCATTTTCTGAGCCAAAGAGCTATGAACAGATTTGATACAGGTTACCTAAAACTTTATATAAAGCAATTAGCACATCTGCCATGAATGTTTCTTTTGGATATTATTTGACACATGATGGAGTCCCTCGTGGCATTACATACAAATACAGGCTCTGAGATTGCCACTAATGAGGCAGGAAAGTGTCTCTCAAGACTTTGTTCATAAGTTTGATAGCTGTGCATTAGGTGTGGATAATAAGCAATATCCCACCATATGCTTCCCTGAAATCACTGATATCTTTAATAATATCGCCAGAACTTTTGTTTATTGCAATCAAGGAGATTATGACAATAGACATCGTCAGAGGAGTGCTAACGGCTGAATCTTTGTGAGAGGAGTCGTCCTATGGGAATGGCGATTTAAATTGGCTTAATGTTAATTAAACAACACAGACAGTGAGTTGGAGTTTTTGGCATGCTTGATGAAACATGTAACAGTGCTATCCTTGGCCATTTCTAATTAAGTAGCGTATAACGTTCAAAGGCCTTTCTGCTATTTGCATGGTAATTGTCTTTAATACTATTGATTCGAATATTTGAAGCTGGCTCAAACCACACATTACACGGCTCACTGGAATACTTAATTCTGATTGGTCGGCCATGACCTTCTGAAGACAAATATTTTTATACAATGCTAAAATGCATAGTTTGTTGTTTTCTCAGCAACCAATTTCCTACGTACAGTCAATATTTAAGTGTTTATTTTTTTACTTGCGCTGTAATTTATTGACTTGAACTGCGCTGTATAAAGAGCTACATATTTGTACCTGATATAAACCATTAAAATAGTTTTGTTGATTTATTTAGCTCTTTAGACAGCGCAGTTCAAGTCAATAAATTACAGCGTAAGTAAAAAAATAAACACTTAAATATTGATTTGAGTTCTTATGATAAACCTGCATTAGCTTAAAGCTTCTCCTTTACAAAATAATTGATCTGGCGATAAGGCAAACATTATTTATAAAATATCAATAGTGAAGTCTTCTGAGGTCAATAACTGAGACACAAAAAGGCAGCAGTGGCGCTTTTATGAAACAATAGAAAGTGGTATGATATTAGAAAGACGTGAAAGTAGTGCTGGTTTCAGTTACCCAGATCAAAGGTATGAAGGCGGTTTCACGCCAGGTCAGAATTATTATAATTCTGTCATGAGAGCTCTCGGAGGGATTGACATGGTAATGTACATGACAATGTTAATGTATTTGGTCTTGGCGGAATAGCTGCTGCTGCTGCCGTGGCAGAGCAAGTACCAAGACTTGCTACTACCAATACATCCACAACATGCTGCTGTGAGCATGTAGGAAATACTGCTGCTGCACATATAACACATATGAATAACCCCAAATAGCATACATGAATCACCTCGTAGCAGATCCATACAGGTGGAGCTGGGGAAGGTGAAGGGTTTCTGAAGTGTGCTGCCAAACTGCTACAGCAAACGAAAGCCAGGTATTTGAATATTGAGAAATAAGCTCATTGGCTACTGATACAGGAGAAAACCAATCAGTTGAGCCATATGATAATGATGCCATTATGGCAGACTGAGTTGGACCAACTTGGAGTTTTCATGCCAGAACTCTGTGTTTATGAGATCCTGACTTGTAAAAAGCATATTTATTTATTTTTTACATTTATTACAGCATTCATTATTTGTTAAACATTTATATTGTGAAATAATATTATAATTTAAAAAAGTTTTTATTTAAATAAATTTTAAAATGTAATTATCCTGTGATGATAAATCTGAATTTTCAGCATCATTACTCCAGTCTTCAGTATCACATGATCCTTCAGAAATCATTCTAATATGCTGATTTGCTGCTCAAGAAACAATTAATATTATCAATCTTGGAAACAGTAGTGCTGTTTAACATTTTTTGTGGAAACCGCATTTATTTGAAATGGAAATGCTCTGATTATAAATGTCTTCACTGTCACTTTTGATCAGCTGAATGTGTTCTTGCTGAATAAAAGTATTTTCCCACAAATATTAAGCCTCATAACTGTTTTCAGCATTGATAACAATAAGAAATGAGCACCAAATCATATTCAAATTATTCTTTTTGACCCTTACAATATATCAAACTAAACAAGCTGCTTGCTAAAACTCTGCCTTCACACAAAGCCTTTTCGTAAGCCAGAAGCTGATTGGTTAATTTCCAGAGGACAGTTTCAGAGAGTTAGCACAGACAAATTGCTCTGGCTTTTTCAATAAACCAGCAATCCCAGCCATGCTTTACCTTACAATCTCGCTGCTCTGATCTTTCATCAGAACTTATTCTCAGAGCGGTATGGGGCATCCCAAACTTTAATCATCTTTGACCTATAAACCTCAGCCACGACAGTGCAAAACTCCCCACGGAGCCGCAGAGACCTCTCTATCTCTCTCATGCACACACACACACATACACACACACACACACACACACACACACACACACACACACATAAACAGCAGTTGTTCAGCAATCAATTTACCTGAAGCAGTACCGCTGAAGATTACTTAAGGAGCTCCTCTCTGCATGGCATGCCCTTCATTGCAGTGCACAAATGAGGATGCCTGTTTTTCTGACAATTTGACAGGTAAGATTGTTTTTTTCCCATTTATGGCAATCACAAAACAATGACTGCTTTTACCTAAAGAAGAAAAAAAGTGCAAATAATTGTGGCCGTTTTAGGATAATCGAAAATGAGTTCAGACTTAAAAAAAACATCAACCTTGGGCATATGCTAACCACTATGTTGTGTTGCTCAGGCAGGAGATGCAGGTTCATATTTGATGTGTTTTGATAGGATTCATACCCTTTCTACCTCATCTCCATCTTCTTTTTGTAAGCTAAAAGTGCAAAGGAACCCAAAAAAGGGAAAATTACACACTACATGTATCACCAAAATATGGATTCAGAGCACTATAAATTAGCAACTAACATCTGTCAGTTATCATTGTGTTTAATGTTTTGACCTCCCACAATACAAAGTACAGAGCTTAATCATAAAACTAAGCATTTAAATATCATCTTGTTGGGAGATATAGAGTAACAACTGATATTTATATGCATTTAATGCATATAATTTTAAATGCACTGTTATAGAGGTCTCATCGATTTCATTTACAAGCCATCAGAATTTCATCTTACATATTGGCCATAGAAATGTCAGCAACTGCACCAAATTGCATATTTTTGTTCACTTTGGGCCTTCGGGTATTTTTCCACCTGGAGCTCTATGTTCTTATGTATCATATTTGAGTCATACAGACCTGATGTATCAAATATGATTCTCAACAAAAGCACATATAAAAACTATGTATATATATATACATATATTTTTATATTTTGTCTAAAAGTTTAATAAACTGTTCTTTTTTAAGGACTGTTATTTTATATGTCAAGCTTTACGGGGATAAAACTGCCTTTGGGACACAGCCTGCAGACTTAATCTTGAAATATACAAAATATAATGCGAAATTATGTAAGAATTCATAACCCTGTCAAGTTGAGGTAGCAGAAAAAGAAGGTGTTATCTTTCATTAGCCACCCCACTGACATGTGAACAATGTGGACAGTCTCTGTGGACAGAGCGTTTTCCACTAGGAAAGTCTGTCACATCGTTTCCTTTGCCATCATCACAAACATCACTGCATCGCTGATGACAGAATAGGAGGTGGAGCGTGCTTTTTCATCTCACTTTAAAGTCACCTTTGTTTCTGCTGATGACAAGGTCAGTGATTACAGATTTGGAGCCTGGGCAAGGACTGTTGCTGTGTGACTGGTGGGTGATGTGTGTTGTTTAAAAATGCCATTGCTTTTGCTGCTATTGTATGTCTCAGAGAATAACCTTGCCATGCAGTCTATGGGCATGTGGTTTGAGTGAACAAACCTACGCAAATTCTTAAGCCTGCAGGTCAAAATAGCAGTGCACTCTTAAAAATAAAGGCTCCAAAAAGGTGCTTTTTGCAATGATGCCATAGAATAATCATTTTTTTCATTCCCTAAAGAACCTTTCAGTGAACAGTTCTTAAATTAACTATTTTGAAAAATATTTTTAAAGAATCCAAGGAAACATTTCTTACTATAAACCATTTATGCATTTGAAAGGTTCTATAATGTCTATGCCAATAAAGAACCTTTATTTTTAAGAGTGTGAGTGCTGAGGAAGAGTTGATATTTTTTTATATACAAATCATAGATTTTAATTTGTGCACTGTATTTTTTATATTATTTTATTTTTACAGAAAATAACTGGAAAAATGCTACAGTATATGTGTAAGTTATGTTACTATATACAGTGGAAAATTGTGTTTTAACATGATATTACATGTCATTTTAGTGTAATTTTTTTTTTTTTTTATTTAAAGTGTTTTCAGGTAAAAAATGAATAAATTACCATATTGTCTATTTTGTATATTGTGTTTGTGCTATTTGGCACATTGTCCATTTTTGTATATATGTACATTATTTATTTTATTTTTTTACTATCTGTGTCCTGTCCTGTTGCTGTCATTCTGTCGCACTGTGGAGCTACTGTCACTAAAAAAAATTCCTCTTATGTGCAAACATACCTGGCAATAAAGCTAATTCTGATTCTGATATAATTTATAGTGAAATACAGTAAAAGGCCATTTCCAATACTTTTTTTGATTCTAGTAGACTGCATTAGGGTGTTTTGTGTTACAATGTTAATTAATATTTTATAATTTCATAAAATATACAGGCACTGAAATGCTGTCCCTTAATATCTGAAACATTGTTATCATATTTTTTTTTTTTTTGAAAATCTGACAACCACAACTGCTGTTTTCTGATGTTCTATTAACACAAAGATACAAACATAAATCAACATTGTGCTTCATACATACAGAGATTTTTTTGGGGGGTGGGGGGGTGATGATGATACAAAAGCCCTGATATCATAATGAAGAGAGAGAGAGAGAGAGAGAGAGAGAGAGAGAGAGAGAGAGAGAGATATTAACTGAGTCATGTGGTGCAACCAACACATACAAATAGAAAGAAATGCATAAAACAGGAAATATGACTGAATGGACCCCGCAGCATCAAGGTCATTAAGTAAGAACATCAGAAAATTTGGCCTTTTTATGATAAGTTTAGCTCAGGTTGTAAAACATTATGTGATGCAAAAAAACGTGATATTACGTGACATTTATGAATTATATAAATTCTATGAGATTTTGAATGAATAATTAATGATAGTAACATGTTTGACCTTAAAAAGTATATTTAAAAACATTTTTGAATATAATTAATAAATTGTGTTCACTCACACGTATTCAAGATGCAAGACAAAATATGTTAATGGTTTCTATGTGATTGTTACTCCACTTGACATTTGAATACATTTAATTATTTGTAAAGGTGGTTTAAAAGCTTTTCAAAAAACAAATGAAACCAAAATACAAAGAACCTGGCACGTGCTTTATTATTTTTTTTCTTTATCATCAATACTCATTAATCATGGACATTTGCATATTGTCAGTCCTCTGTTGTGTGTGTCATGTGTTCCCGCCTCTTGTGTCTATATTTGGTTTGTTTCCTGTCCTCGTCTAGTGTGATCATTAGTTCATTCTTGTCTAGCCGTGTACGTCTAATTATCTTTGATTATCCTGTGTATTTATAGTCCTGTCAGTTTGATTTGTTCTGGTCTACTCGTTACTCCCGGTGTTCCTGTCTGTGCCTTGCCTTGTTTTGCCCTGCCCTGCCCTGCCTTGCCTTGTTTTGCCCTGCCTTATTTGAAGTAAAGACTGTTATTTTGAGTTACATCCTCGTCTCCGTGTTCCTCCCTGCTGTGCATGTGCACCATGACACATATGCAGAAATGCGATGGAATGGAACTGCCCTTTGCAGACGACATCTGTCAGTTCACTTTCATGTGTTCTCAGCCATCTCTTGACCTTTACAATATGGCCATCACACAGATGTGTGGTAATTAGGAAGCGCTGCTAATGCAGTTTCTAGGTATTTATATCTATACACACCATCAACAGCAAACTGCATACAACACATATTTATACCGATGCTCTCCATTTCAGCCAGAACTCGAAACGGTTAGCCAAACACAGGGAAGACATCATTCAAATAGATGGCATGGATTCAAACCACTGAATCTCGCATGTTGAGTCACAGAATGACTCAGTCTGCATAATGTACAATGTAAGATAAAGACATGTTATTGTGTGTGAAATATGAAAACAGGACATGATTATTGCATCAGATTATAGTGACCAAAACACAGTCAGTCACTCTTTTTCAGGATAGCGGAATGATGAGACAACTGAGCGTGCCAGTTTGATCCTGTGGAGCGAATGCTGATGGGGAAGATTGAGAGACGAGCCAAAAAATATCACATGCACTTAAACGACAACAGCACAACAGCCTGCCAAGATAATGATATTCCATCCTCCTCTGCAGTAAAAGCCTGGCTTATTTGAATACCTCCATCAGTTCTACATAGCATATTGAGCTACAGTATATAATAAATATTGATAGGACTGGCAACATCTAGTATCTGAGACAACAAATCCGTAATCAGCATTTCGCTGTTGGAAAGCCGGAAATCCTATCGCTTATAGCACAAAACAGTCATTTCCCATTAGAGTAAAATCATTCGAAGTGTGTCACAGATGGTTGCACCCAGGTGAAAGGAATACACCGCTACACATCCACTCTCTTAAGCACTGCTGGAGTAAACAGAGCAGATAGGAGGAAATGTACATTACTGATGACTGCATTAGATAACTACATCAAAATGTCTCGGCTTTGTGCAGGATTCTGGGGGACCTTGAAGGCTTCTGCACAACGAGAAGCGAGACAATTATTTTCTTTCTCATAATGGGCTTGTCAAAGGCTGCTTTCTGCTCGCTAAGAGGAGCCCAGGATGTTGCCTTTTATGTCGGCTGCCTGTTTCCCCTCTCTACTTTAAAAAGGCTTAGGGGAGAGAATCTGCACGATGACATGTTGACAAAGTAGCCCCGTTTCTCTTCCCTGACGGTCGATTTTGAAAAGCAATGTGTTTGTTAACTACATCACTCCGAAATGAGAGGCGTACACGATGACAGTGCAAATATCAAGCTACTTGAATATGCTTCATCCAGACAGAAAAGCAGTTCTGTTTAACCTATTTTTCCTTCTGAAATAGACAATGTGCAAATGTTAGTACTCACTTTTATTATTTATTTTACTCAGAGCTATTTAATGATGTAATAAAATTAATATCAGTTTATACAGGTTACAAGCTATATATATATAGGTAGTTGACAAATAAAAATTGGCCTGTGTCCTATGCTGTGACATAGCAAAAATGTAGAAACAACAACAACAACAACAACATTCAAATAACATGAGAAAAATTAATCTTCATTCTTTTACAAATAGCATGAGAGAGGTTAGATGTACAATGTTAGAGTTTATATATATATATATATATATATATATATATATATATATATATATATATATATATAGGGCACAATGTATTGTATTAATATTATTACAATTTCTGTTTTTATTTATTATTATTATTATTATTACTACAGGGGTTTCACCTGTATTTTAAATTATACACTTCATTACATTGTGGGTGCATGGAAATGTCTATAAAATTATAGAAAACTATCAGTAAATATATATTATCAGTATTCTTAAATATATTATTTAATGGGTATTTTCATAAATGCAATATGCAATTTCTCCAGAGGACATTGCTGAAGAATTAGCATACTTGCTTGGAGTGATGATATAGTTGATTGAGCTTTTGAATTTAATGCCTCTACTTCATCTTAAACAGTTTGTTTATGACAGGCAATGTGCATTTACAAATTTACAGATTTGTATATCTGTTTATATGGTTAATTAGCTCAACTCATTTAGAGACCCCATTAAATAACTGAAGTTTCCCTCATGTTCACATTTAGACATACATATTGATTTGTTCAAACATAAGCTAGAGTTTTCAAACCAGTGATTAGGTAAGTATGAAATGAATGAATTAATAAATGAATGGAACTTTTGACTCTAGCAACTAAGAGTAGACTTAGATAATAGAGTAGATAATAATAATAATAATAGAATTTAAGACCTACACCTTAAGGGTGACAACAAACATTTGTGACAGCATGCCCCTGTAGTGGCAACATCTGCCGGTAGTAAATAACACATGATATGGGGTAAGTTGTCACAAAAACCTGCCATTATATAGTGTATTATATGCTTTTTAGCAAAATATAATAATTTAAACAACTCTAAAATGATGAAAAATGGACAGACAGACAGACGGACACAGATAGATAGATAGATAGATAGATAGATAGATAGATAGATAGATAGATAGATAGATAGATAGATGATATTGCTATTTTAGTGTTTAACCCCATCATATAAACCACATTTGACTTTTGACTCAAAAAACCTTATATTTCAGAGATAATTTGCCCAGCCTCTTTCAGCATTAGGCCTATATTGTCACTAAAGTACTTTAACACACATTTCACACTAAGCATTCGAAATGTAACTGGCAGCAAATCACATTCTACTGTATATACTACTAATTCTCACTTAAATGTGGCTTATTATCGACCATTGACTTATCTTATTAACTAATTTGAACATTCAAAGTTATTATTTTTAATGATACTAAGTGCGAGATGCTCCAATGCTGGAGAAGAAGGAAAACAAATCCCACCAAGAGTGTCAAAAAGTCCTATTTGTGGAGCGCAAGGTCGTCTCAGACATGACTGTGCTATGGTGCTTTGATGTATGGCAAGCCGTTTTGACTTTTATTCCTTCTCAGGATATGAATTCTTGATATCAACAATTCAATTTTTACTAGTTAAAATGTTAATTCTTGATATCAGGAATTAGATTTCTACTAGTAACAATGGCTATTTTTGATATCAGCAATTACATTTCCACTAGTAAAAATGCTAATTCTTGATATCAACAATTAAATAGTTGATATCTGTAATTGTATTTTCACTAGTTAAATGTCACCATAGGCTGCCATTCAAAATCAATTGTTGATATCAAGAATTAATTTCTTACTAGTTGAAATTCCAATTTCACATATCAGAAATACAATTCTTACTAGTAAAAATGTCTATTCTTGATATCAACAATTGAATTGTTGATATCAAGAATTAACATTTTAACTAGTAAAAATTTAATTGTTGATATCAAGAATTCATACCCTGAGAAGGAATAAAAGTCAAAGCGGCTTGCCATAGTCGATGCCCTTGTGCACTCAGCCAGTGAGCAGCGCTCAGATTCATGCGGTGATATGTTTTCATTGCGTCCGCTCTGACGTGAAGAGCGACAGAGCCCCGAGGGTCGTGCATGTAACTTCAGTTTCGTGGGAGAAAGCATTTTCCTGCGCCAGAGAAAACAGACGATAAGTGGAACTGGAGGTGCCCTTTCCCTGTTTGTTTTCTTCTCTATCACCGACTCGGAAAAACTACGGCAGTTCTGAAGCCACAGGCACGCTGGTGGACACATAAGGATTTTCTGATGAAAGTCAAGGTTGTCCGGCTCAAAGTCGAGGTTATCCAGCGAGGAAGATTTATTGCTTCTCACAGGAGTCCGGAGAGATTTTTAGTTCACGCGAACAGCCAACTTCTGTTTGAAAGCGCTTAAATATGCGTTTATACGAGAGAGGAATACGCGGTGATGATTAGTCATTTTAAGTTTAGTCATTTGTAACATAACATGTCTGAAATTAAAGTTTTAAACATCTAACGTTCGTATATTCAAATATCAACCAAATTTAGAAACGCGGGCTAGTGCTACCTTTTTGCTCCAAATCTGAGGAATGCTTCGACGCTCTTGTGGAAAGGATATGTTGGACAGTTTCATCAAATAAACGTCAGTTAGTCTTTTTTTTTTTTTTTTTTTACTAACTTCTCAAAAGTCCCAAAAGGAGATACCCAAGTACTGGAATTGTACGATTTGAACTATTTCTGACGTTATTTCATCCAGCGATTGACTGTTGGAAATGAACCTGAGGTTTGAAAAAGACGTCCGTTAAACATCCGTTGGATTTGTGGGCGAACATCACCGGGTTCTGGGATCGTAACAGCGCGCTGGGAGTTCGAATGGGATCTATCATGATTTTACTGAATATTCTGAGCGTCCTGTTTTTATCGGGTAAGTGATGAATCGAGTGTTTCATAAATGATACGAGAGACAAAAAGTAATAATCCATGAGGATGAAAGAGTGACAATCATTCGTCATATTGAGAGAGTGTGGTTTAACTGCCTGCGTAAAGTAGACATTTGACGGTCAACTAGACAGTTTACAGAATGAACTCACTCTTTCATACTGGTAGCCCTCCATACTTCAGTAGTCTCATCTCTCAGTCAGAAAAAGATCATGATTAAACAAACTGTGTAATATTACAGAAGCTAGGTTTACGTTGCAATTCAATGCTTGTTATTTTACGATGCAGTAACCCTTTGCCAACTAGAAGTGGATTGCTCGTCATTTAGAAGAACGTCTCCGTTACGTGAGACCAGTGTCAAAACTTAATCGAAGAATAGAGTGAAAATGTTGTGAAACTTAAAAATAAATAAATAAAGAAAAACTAGCTTTTCGAGACGCTGAAATTAAACATTTCCGAGTTTAAAAACATATTTGAGTTTTGGCTTCGGTAATACAATCCCCCCCCCCCCCCCCCCCCCCCCCCATACATACAAAGTACATAAATCATTTTAAGTGTTCGAAAAAGGCGATCCCAAAATTCAGAGAAACTGCATTCCTCTCAAGTAACCATAGCAACAATACAACTTCTTCACTTTCAGTTTGGATTGGTGTCCTATCAAACGCTATACTGGCGAAATATAAATACGTAAATATTATTACATATAATTTGATTAAATAAACACATCTCAAATATATCACCAAAATAGCAATTAACATCAAAAAACATCAAAAGACAGATTTGACGATACGGCCTCAAGACGAATCTCAACAGATTGTAGCATCATTAGTTGCAATTAGTTACTTATGCTTAAAATAGGCCTGCGTAAATATATGCCTTGCAGTCGGTCATGTAGCTAAATTAAGCCTATCATGTGGGATGCGCAGACAGTTGTAAATTATCCAAATGCATTACCATTATTTATTAAGTGTTCCTTTAACATGTGACCTGTGAAAGTGAAGCTCTGGTTAATTAAAAGAAAACGTTTTTACGTGCTAAATACATAATGACACTTTTAAGCGCTTATTAACGTTCTGTTTAGTGTTTTGGGAAATATAGAACAACTGAGATGAACTGTCCATGGTGCTGAAAACTCGCGAAAACCTACTTATAATAAAATAACTCATACAGGTTTGTTTGTTTTTTAAACATCCACGTGTTTATGTTATACCATAATTGTATAGACACACATTTTAAATGTTTTACTTTAAAGTTTTCTTCATAATGTGTTTGATATGACAGTAATGTTGAGTAATTCAATTCACTGTCATCTGGTGCAGTTTCTTTCCCCACCGACAGGAGTCGCTGTCATTATGGTTTTATGATTTCTGCTGTATCACTGTGGGAAAAAAAATGGTACCTTAGGACAATCTTGGGACTCTACAAATACAAAATGGATATTTATTGGATGTGTTCTTTTCTAAATTAAGTCATATTACAAACAACTAAATAAAAACTTCATTCACACCACCTCTTACCTGGTCTGATGATGCCCATGCCCTTCCCACAGATGAGGTGGTACTTTCCATGGCCAGCCATTCTGCCTTGTCTAGGCTGGGAACTCATGGTTGGAGAGCCCCCATGGACTGCCTGAAGGCCAGTGAGGTGTGCAACCAAAACTCACAGTGCAGCTCACGCTTCCGCATCATGCGCCAGTGCTTGGTAGGTCGTGACAGGACTACCATGCTGGCCAACAGGGAGTGTCAGGCCGCCCTTGAGGTGCTGCAGGACAGCCCCCTGTACGACTGCCGCTGCAAGAGGGGCATGAAGAGGGAGCTCCAATGTCTGCAGAGCTACTGGAGTATTCATATGGGTCTCAATGAAGGTAAGAATGTGTTTTTGATCTTAAAGTGTTTTTCTGTCCCATCTTATATGCCAGCCATTTTTGAAGGATGATTTCTGTGAAAAGTGTAAAAACTGTGGTAGTGTTTGTTTAGGAATCTTGCTCAGCTCCAAACAATTGCTTGACCAGTGGTATGAGTATGGAGAGGGACTATCTGTTTGGTGAACAGTGTGACACACTTTGCCTATAAAGTGACTGGTCATGCAAAAATGAGCATTTGTTCTTCATGTACATCATGTACACATGTGTTGCCAGATTGAGGACCTGCAACAGGAACAAGCACAATTAACCAAGATGTTGATGAGTTGATTTATCCTTGTTGTAATGTGCCTCTGATCATAGAGCTTTTTGGATGGTTGCCACAGCCTTTCAGGTAGGGGCAGAATCTGCAATCTCTGACACAGTTCGTTTGCTGGATTCCATGGCTGCAATATGCTATGTTTTCCAACAGCTGGCAACCCAGGGTGTTGAAATACTATTGGGTAAATTAACAGTGGGCAGAATCCACCAGACCAAAACAAAAGCAGACATTCTGAAATTGAATGCATATTTCGAAGTAGAATAACTCGCTGTAGCATTATTTTTTTTGAGAAACAAGTATGCGAACTGAGCATGTTTCCTAAATATCTGCAAACATATTATGGCATATTTATTTGCTTTAGTAAAGTCAATTTAAAATTTAAAGTCTATTCAAATTATGATACAACAACTTTATCTAAAACTATATATAAAAAATGTTTGAAATAAATAAAAATCTAAATAATGCTTCAATAATATAAAATACAAATTTTAAACAAAAATATTTAAGATGCACTAAAACTACTAACTGGAAATAAATTAAAAAAATAATATGGAAATAAAATGAAACAGTGATAGTTAAATAAAAAGACTAATAAAATGACTGAAAATTTAAATAAAAATAGAATTAAAACTGAAAAAAATATGATATTTTTAAAAAATATTTTTGTCTATACAATGAAAGTCAAAAGGGGCCAAAACAACAACTGCATTCCACTGACTTTCACGTATGGACATTTTTCAAAATCTCTTGTGTGTTCAGCAGAAGAAAGTCAGTCAGGTCAAGTCATTCCCACAACTTTCTAATTTGTTCCTTCATTTTAATTAAATTGTGGCCACAAATAAAGAATTTGTTCCCTTGTAATTCTTTAAAATAAAACAAGGGTATGTGGTAATAAAACAAGTGAACAAGTTCTTAATTTCTGGCCTCAATAAATATGTTTTTATCTTCATGTCATGTCCGGGGCTCTGTAGAAATGACAGGCTATTTCATTTTAGTGTGAAGTGTTCCTTTCAGTGATATTTGAAATATTGTGCATCAAAATGGTCCTAGTGGAACCTTGCAGACAAATGACTGCGAGTTGCTTTTCCAAGTGCTGCATAATAGATGATTTGTTTTTACTTGACACAAGGGAGATTTGTAGCATAGATTTAGGGCGGCGTCGATGTGCGAAGCAGACAATTAACCAGATTGCAGAGAAAGTCAACGCATACTTGCTCTCTTTACAGTCAGTCCATTACAGAAGCGTTGAGACTTCTGAAATGGCAGTTAGCATTTGCCTTTGGGAGTGTAGGGGAATCATTATAGGATTTAAGCAGTGCAAATCGGCCTGAATTATAACCCATCTGCTTTGGCAGTTGCTGCGGGAGCCACAACAAATAGGGTCCTATTGATGCGAGTAATCAGAGAGCCTTTTAAAGCAACTGCCCCTCTCAAGTCTGGCATTTCAATGAGGCATTGTGGACTGCTGGGCCTGCTTACTGCCTGCTGAGGTAGGGGGAAAAAATAAAAAAATCACACAGCTTCCTTTCATCAGAAGCTGTGTACAACCAGATTAGGTACTGCAGAAAGTTAATGCCATGCAAATGTGCCACATTCCAGCCCTCACGTTAGAAGAAACAGAGAATAATAAGTGATGCAACAGACATGTTGGCACAGATGAAGGCTTTCATACAAAGCATTAACAATTAGCAAAAACTTGTTTGGGTGTTCTAGAAGTTAAGAAGCAACTTGTACTTATATATGAACTTTGCCTTCAGTATCCAAACAAACAATTTGTTCTTTGAGCGTTTCTCCATTGAAAATAGTTGGACCCAGTTTTGTGTCCTACTTTGGACAGCTCCAGTCCTCATTATGATGTTTTTCTTGTGACTTTGCTCTTCAATCCACTACAGCCATTTCACTGGCTTCAGAAAAATACAGATTGCTCCCAAGCGACGGGACCGTGCAGCAATGATTGCACCTTGACAGAACTCTATCAAATCCACTGACGCTACACAATTGGCCCAACGAACACTCAATAATCAGTCAAACTAAGAGTGGCCCCATCAAAGGTTCATCTTTCTGCCATTCAGTTTGAATGGAATGGATTTTCTATTTCTAAAGAAACAGGTCCCCATAAAACAAAACAAAACAAAACAGGTCCAATCTTGGTCAAACTGAGTTAGGATGTAGAAAAAAATAAAGAGAAACATGGGAACGGCATTGGAGTGAGAAGGCGCTGAAGTTGCCACAAGCTCAGAGGTTTGAGGTTTTGCCAAAGCAAGCAGGAAGCTGGAGTTGTCCCTCATCGCAGTGCTGAAACAACTCAGCGCTCTGTTGGAGCATAACCCCTTCGCCTCGATCGCTCCCTCTTGCTGATTCCAAGCCCTCGCAGCGTGGGCAATATTCATTCTGATCCATAACACAGACAGGCATGTTGTGGCATTCAGAAAATCACCAACAGACACTGCCAACTAGGATGTCTGGGACGTCTGCTCCAGATTTAGAAACAGGCCTAGTTGTGATTTGCAATTTACATGAAGCTCCGTCTCCACTAAAACCTTCCATTGACCGGGATTTACGGTCAATGGAAGTCGTGGCCTAATGGTTAGAGAGTCTTGGGTGCCATCAGAATGAGCTTCTAATAAAAACATCACAATGTTCCACAAGTAATTGCTTCCTGATAAAACATGAGTTCTTAACCATAATAGTACTTGAAGTGAAAAAAAAATCATCTTGTCTAAATCAGGAGAGAAATATGCACAAATTGAGCACTGCTTAAACAGTCATAAACAAATATGTCGGTGGATTTTGATGTGAGAGGATAACAGGGTATGAACATTGCATCCAATTGATGGACTGGAGTGGTGTGGATTACTTGTAGATTATTGTGATGTGTTTATCAGCTGTTTGGACTCTCATTCTGATGGCACCCATTCACTGCAGAGGATCGACTGGTGAGCAAGTGATGCAATGCTAAGTTTCTCGTAATCTGTTCCCATGAAGAAACAAACTAAGCTAAGCAGAAGGGTGATTTTTGGCTTTTTTTGTGAGCTATTCCTTTAAGCAAGAAGCTCAAAACATTATGTTAAATGAGCTGTGGTGTCATGGTGACCCTAAAACTAACATTTTGATTTGTTATTGCAGATAACAAACTAAATATTTGGTATTCGTATTTGCTACAGTACATTTTAGCTGGATGGCTTGTTTGCACTGTCAATAGTGGAACACTAATGAATACATTAATAAGAAACATTTAAGTGATTATTTCAAAGCGTAATGATTAGTTTGTGCTAATGGAAAGTTAATGGCTGTTATAATTATTGTAAATGATTTGATAATTAAGCATATTTGTTATTTGTATGGGAAAAGCGCTGCACTTCTGCACTGCACTCTTTTAATATAATCTGGAAAAATGTCTTTTGCATTTATTACTGTAGGAAGCTATTTGTGTCTCATAAAACATTACTTTTGCTGGTGTAACCTAATGTAAAAATAATAATGTATTAATAAAACTGTTAATCTTGACATTACCACATGAAACGGGATATATACATACTGTATTTGTGTTTGTACACCATTAAATCTAGATTACCATTCAATTATGAGGTGCAGTAATATTTTTTTTTCTTTGAAAGAATACTTTTATGCAGCAAGGATTCATTAAACTGATCAAATTTAATTTCCATAAATACTGTTCTTTTGAACTTTCTATTCATCAAAGAATCCTGAAAAAAACGTGTCATGTCTCCACAAAAATATTAAGCAGCACAACTCTTTTCAACATTATAATAAATGTTTCTTGAGCAGCAAATCAGCATATTTGCATCACACGAATAAATTCCATTCTAAAATATATTAAAACAAAGCAAAAGTTATTTTAAATTGCAAAAAAAGAAAAATCACAATATTACTGTTTTTACTATATTTTTTTCATCAAATATATGCAGCCTTGGTGAGCATAAGAACCTTCTTAATGACATCTTTCTGGCCCTAAACTTTTGAGCGTATTTACTGAACCCAACAAATGTAAAATGTTCTAATGGAACATCATAGTTTCTAGCAGAATAAGAAGAATGCTGTGTAAAATATATATAGAGCATGAAATGTAATCTACACTAAACCTAGTGATTTCCCTCTCCAGCTTCATTTTGACAATTTTAATAGCACATTTTTGATAGCATGTAGATGGCTTGTATCTTTGTCATTGAACACTGGGGGCAATTATGTAATTACAGTCAAATCTGTGGCCTATGACCTTAGCTAGAGCCTATGCAAATTTGTATTATAGCCGTCCATGTTAATTAGGACATTATACTAGAGTTTAAATAAGAAGGCTTTAGACGTTAAATAAAGCAACTAAGAATGTCCTCTGACATAACTAGGCCTGCAACTACTTCTGTAATGCAAAACTCGAAATTACACTAAATACAAGCCAGCACAAGCACATGAGCAGACTGCTGTGGTCAAAATGTGTAAATTGATAAGAAAACACAATCAAACAACCATCTTTTAAAGTATAAACAGATATTATAATCAATGATAGTGAGGTTAGTAATTTTCTAAATGAAGAAAAGCTCAACAGCTGTTCATTGTTACATTTGTGCCAAATAATTTGACAGTGCGTTGACACTGTTATCGCTTTTATAGCTCAGAAATACAGCAGTTTATGAGCTAAAAAAGTACCTGTTATCAATGCACCGATGTATAAAATAATAATAAAGTTTCATGGTGTTATTTAACGGACAGCATCAATGATCCAATCAAATCCTGACTGATCTCATCTTATATTTTTTCCCCATTTCTTCACTGAAGTAAATGTATTCCTGTTAACTAAATATACAGTCCCACATGCACTCTGCATTCATAAGTATTTCAGTACATAATTATATTAGTTATAAAAATATTGACATTTTGTCATAAACTCAAATTTTAGCAACATTCTCTGTGAATGTAATCATACCCATCACAAATGATCTAGCCCATCACAGCAGTCAATGAGTCAGAAAATAAATATATAAAATAACAGCCCATCATTATGAGTTTACCAGCTTTACTTATGCCAGTTTGGTACTAATTACATTCCTACAGCTTATCAGAAGATTAGTATTAACCAAGCAATGTTTTATGAGCTAAATTGATTGAAGATACTTAGCAAAGTACACCAGATAGTCCAGGATTTCAGCACAATGGAGGTGCAGGTTTTTAAACAGCATGCTTAATCAAATATCAGTGTAGTCCACCCTTTCTCAGAACTTTAATTAAACAAGCATGTAGATATGAGGATGGGAAAAGGGCAGAATTCATTAGCTATTGTGCACCTGACAAATTGTGAAGCAAAACTGGGCCTTCGCTGCCAAATCATTTGGTATTTGTGGATTAATGAATCTGCTTAGACTCCACAACAGATTTACTTTGTTCCGTCGAGGCAATGTATCAGGCAGTTGTTCTTTGTTTGCTAATTGCATCCTTTGATTCCCACCAGGCACAACATGGGGGAAACGTAAGCCCTACCTCCTCCTGAAAATAAGATAATAACTGTCTCCAGACTCTTCGGAGATATTTTCATAATAAATCTTACCGTAATTAACCATTTCTCAACTAGCCCAACCTTCAGCATCTTACTTTGCATTGAATATTCAATTACTCAACCCCATGCAAAATTTAATAAAAATAAAAAAATTAATTAACTTTAAATGGCATTTAGGTCAATTGGTGTGACCCTCATTACTTATAATCCATCAAAACTAAGAAAACAATAGGCCATTGTTGACCAAATGGCATTAATGATTTTTTTTTGCATACTTTTTACATGTAGATTGTATGTATTAGTCTATCTCTCTACACAAGAACATCTTTAGATACATGTATTTTGAGGTTCATAATATATTATTATTATTATTATTATTTTAATTATTATTGTTGATAATACAATAATATATTAATATAATATGATATCATTTTAATTTTAAATAATTATACATGTAACTAAATGTGTATATGTAACTGTTATATTTGTACTATATTTGTACTATTACATAGAATACATACCTATAATACAACCATTTAATATATTTAAAATAAAAAAAATCTTTCTGTACTGTATATGTCACAGTCATTATCTGTTTCATTTAAGTTTTATGTCTTCATCATCCTGCCTAGTTTGTTTCCATGGTTTTTGATTAATTAGTTCCACACCTGTTTTCTGTTCCTCCCTGATCATGTTTGGTATTTAAAGCCTGTATTCTCTTATGTTCCTTTGTCTGCTATGGTTTTGGATTTGTGTTTGGTTGTGCCACTTTCCTCCTGTGTATTACTAAAAGATTATTATTTGAAGATACTCCCTTCGTGGTGTGCTTTTATAGCACACCAGCATGTAACAGAATAGCAGACCCTCAAATTAGTAATTTAGCTGCGTTTTTCTTTCTGTTTATTTTAATTTTTCTCGGTCCTCTCCCGGAATGGAGTTCGCAGCCGTCCAACTGTGCCTGGAGAAGATGGACCGTTCGCTGGAGGACCATACTAGGGACTTTCTCGATCTGGCGTGCCTTACCCACTTCCTGGACCGCTCGCTCTGTACTTTCTACATCACGAGGCACGCCTGCCAGAGAACGGTCCCAAGGAGAATTTCGCCGCTTGTGTGGAGTGGGTGCTGGAGAATAATGGACTGTTTTTCTACGTCTGCCCTGCCGAGGACAGCTCCAGCCCCACTCTCGATCCAGAGCCCAGCCAGCCCTCACCATCTCGCTGCACGGAGTGTTCGCCAGAGCCCGCCGAAAGCCCGAGCCGGCCGCGATTACAGCGCCAACACCATTTAAAGTGACAGAGCCTCTCATTGCCCTGGAGCCAGGACTCAGGAACGCGACTGACCAGGTGTGTGAGCCAGCAACACCGTTCCACCCAGTACTCCTTCCTCAGCCAGCTCCTCAATGAAAGCATCAAGGAGGTTCCCTTCCAGCCTCCCACTCCCTCCTCCTCTGTATCAGCCAGCCAGTCCATCAGCCCTGTCTCAGTTGCCTCAGGAAGGCCCCTCAGCTCATCCTCAGCATGCCATGTCCTGTGGGTCGGTTGCGCTTCAGGACTTCCTGTTACCAGCTACCTTGGGGTTGGAGGATCCCCAGTCTCCGCCTCCAGCCTTCGAGACCCGGACTCCACCTCGGCCCTCCGACCCATCGGCTCCACCTTGGCTCTTGGCTCCCTCGTCTCCATCGTGGCACCTCATTCCGCCAGCTCCACTGGGCTCCCTCGTCCCTCCGGCTCCGCCTTGGTCAGTCGTCCACCTGCCTACTCCACAGACTCCACTCATCAAGCTCTGTCTCATCCCTCCGTCCCTCTGGCTCCGTTGGGCTCCTCCCTCCCTCCGGCTCCATCTTCATCCTCTGTCACTCCGGCTCCGCCGCATCATTCCGGATCCCCACCTACGCCTCATTCGCCTGAGCCGCTGGCTCCGCCTAGGCCCTCTGAATGCTCGATCCAGGCTCTGCAGCTGCTCTGCTCCATCCTGGTCATCTCCGTCAGTCGGCCCCCTGGTGTCGGCGGTCCCATCTCCACCATGGCTCCTCCCGCCGTCGACTCCACCGTGGGCCGCCATCCTAGCTGGCCTCTGGATTGCCACCTGGATTGCCACCAATAATCTGAAAGATTATTATTTGAAGATACTCCCTTCGTCGTGTGCTTTTATAGCACACCAGCACGTATCTATCTATCTATCTATATATATATATATATATATATATATTGTGACGAGTCGGCTGTGTGTCGACGAGTGGGTGTGTGAGAGAGGAGGGGCGCTGAAACAGCCGGGGCTGGCGGCGTGTGATGAGGCGCACCTGATGTGAATAGAGCCTCATCACCGCCGCCGTTTAAATGCCGAGCGCACCTCTCCTCGGGAGACCCGGTCTCTTCCCCGTGCATGCACGCTGGTGTCCTCGTGGGTCCAGGAAGGGCGCGTCGAGAAGGGAGACTGCCGCACCCGTTACGGCTGACGGGCCAGGATGCCGGGCCGTTTAAGAAGCTCCAGGGGCCAAGGAGTAGGACGAAGCCGCTGGAAGAAGCCGCCGCCACTCGCTCCCAGACCCGAGAGGGGAGCACGTGCGGCCACCGGACTCCGCACCTTCCCTGGACCCTTCCTTTCTGAACACTGCCTTCCTTCACAAGCTCCACAGCTCGACGAGGATACCAGATCCCCTGTTTATTTTGGACACTTTCCCCCCTTTTTGGACACTATTTTGATTATTATTGTTTAATATAAACCTCTCCGAGGCCTGACGCCACGCCCACTCTGTCTGTCATTTGCTCCTCCCGCCACAATATATATATATATATATATATAAATTATATACATACGTGTGTGTGTGTATTAATGTGCTGTCAAGCGATTAATCACATCCAAAAAAGTTTGTTTACATAATATATGTGTGTATACTGTGTATATGTATTATGTATATATAAATACAAACACATGCATAAATATATTTAAGAGAATGTTATGTTTATATATTAAATATATTTATATATAATATAAAATATATGAATATAAATATAGACAAATAAAATACATGTGTGTGCATTTATATATACATAATAAATATACACAGAATTTACACATATTATGCAAACAAACACACACACACACACACACATAAAATAGTTACTTTATTCAGTAATGTTAAACACAATTTTCATTATGTTTGCATTATTAAATCTTGTTAATATAACATTAACAGTTCTAAAACTCAGAACAATGTTACAGTACTATGACACACACACACACAGTAAAAGAGTCAAATGAGTATTAATATTACACCACAATGTTGATGTGTTCCACTTCTCAATACTTCACAGTTGCTATAATTATAATTATAATAGCCATTAAAATCATCCTTCTTGAAGGAAGTTTCTCCTCATTTGCTAAAATACGAGAGTCTGAGTCTGATTGTGTCTGCATATTAAACTTCAAAAGCTTCCTCTAGTCTCAATTAGCCTTTAGTAGACTAGTAAAGAGTCTCTAAAATAGCAAACACAGAATGTAGATGTGGTCAAAATTTTGATATTGTACATTTCAGTTACCCAAACATACTAAAAATGTACAATTTACACACAAATATAAACGAGTTCACTTTGACATTACAAGTTGTCTTACATAATTTTTTCAAGCAGGGAATTTGTGTGGTCTAATTGATTTTAAAAGAAGAAAGCAATTTCAAAAGCATCCCCTAAAGTCTCTTTCTGAACAGTGTTGTTGTTGTTCTGATTACTGCTGACTGGTTTTGTTCATATCTGGGGGTGGCAAGAAAAAAGAAACGCAGTGACAGAGCCATGCTCAGCTAGACTGAACCAGTTCTGATAGTGATAATAATAGATCAGGCTCATATAAGCACAAACACTTACATGCTGTTTGTGAAAGACACCCTTCTCTCATCACATACATCCACCTGGTCATTCTTTAATCTGCTTGTTTTAGTACATACATGCAAGTCAGTCTAAATGCAGCTTTGCCTTTTTTGCATCAAATTTAATCACAGTGCATGAACTGGCAGTAATTATTCATTGTAAGTTTTCAAAAGTTCAAAATGTTTTATTCAATCAGATCCTGGTGCTTCTCAATAATGGATGTGACTAATGGATTCTTTTTCTAAAAATCATGGCAGGGACACATTTTCCTAACGACAGTTACTGTTTTTCGCAATGCCATAAGGCAGTATAATGGAGTTGAGTGGCTTATAATAAATTGTGGCATCACGTGTATATTTGGAAAGTAAGAACATCATAAACTGAGGTTTACTCAGAGCCCTTATTAGACATCAGATTGTGTAAGAACTGACGCACTAAATGTTCCAGAATAAAAATGGGCCATCGCTTTTCAACTTTTGTTCTTAACCATAAATGTCTCTAAATCTCAAGACATTTACTGAATGAATGGTGCTAAATTGGACTTAGTCTAGATGCCAATATTTATGAGATTTTTTTCCACCCAAACAGTTTTGAGCGTAACTCCTTTTCTGTCATGAATGCATTTGAAATTTTAAAAAGGAATATTTTATTTAGTATTTGATAATGAACAGACTGTGATGGCAAGTTTGAATTGCTAGAATATGTGGTGTGTGTGTGAGGCACCGGCGCGATCAAACAGCTGACATATTAAATACTCTATTTTTGGTCATACAGATAAGAGTAAGACAACCCGCAAAGTGTTAAAAAAATAATAAAAAAACTAACACTAGCTTTTCTATTCTTTTTGTAATCTATCTCTTTTCTTTTTATTTATTATACAGTTAACAAAAGCAAAAAAGGCCTCCAACACTAGCTTGCTCTCTTCTTTTTCTATTCTGTCTGTTTTCTTTTTATTTATTATATAATAAAAAGGGAGCGGCTATTTGCAGCGGGTATTTACAAGTGTAAATTGCGATAGATGCTATTTACAGTAAGTGCAAATAGCATTGGATTCTATTTACACCAAGTGAAAATAGCAGTATTTTTTAAACAAATATGCTATTTACACTAAGTACAAATAGCTATAGATTCTATATACACTATGTTAAAATAGCAAGATTTTCTGCTATTTATATTACTTACTGCAAATAGCGGCAATTATCTGCACCTCAGCATTGTGGTACATTATAAAACAGTATGCTATAATAACGTATTGAGTGTAAATTATAGTTTTAATTCAAATTAATAAATGGATGCCACCTTATTGGGACAATAAAGCCCTCCTCTCCAATAAAGCCCTCCTCCTCCAACCCTACCCTACCCTACCCAATACTTTATATTCAATTTCCTTCATTTTTATTTTAAGGGAGGAAAAAAGTTTGTCAAAAGGCAGGTTCGAACTCGGGTCGATTGTGTCAAAACACACGCACCTTACCACCTACACCACTGGAACTGAAAATAAGTGAGTGTCTTTTTTTTGTGTTGACTAACCCAATCACACATTAGTGGGTGGAGTTAGTGTAAATAGCCTTTGCCAACAAGGCGTGTGTGCTATTTGCACTTAGTGTAAAAAGACACTCCGTTTTGTGCCCACTAATGTGTTAGTCAACACTAAAATAAGACGCTTGTTCAACATCAGTTTCAATGGTGTAAATGGTTAAGGCCTTTCCACACTGAGCGCGATGCGAAAAGGCGAGGCGAATGTTGCTTACACACCGAGCGACAGCTGTTTCACGATTGGCCAAATTCACCACATGACAACAACGACGTGTATTTCGGGTTTATTCTGACAACTTCAGTCCCACTAATGCTCATATATGGACTTTCAAAAAAATAAAAATAAATTAACTTTTCATGTCATCTTCATCTCGTAAATCATGTTTATTAAAATATTACAATTATTTTTACTGCAATCACTTTTTTGTTAATTTGTTTATATAGGTTTTGTGCATAGGTTTATTTTGGACCTTTTTCATACAGACCCTTTACAGTATTAAGCTGCATAACCTATTTAGATAATCATTTTTTTATGGAATAAATCAAATGTCAATCTTACAGACTTTTAATATAATGTGGTCATCATGGATTCTGATTGATACTAATTGTCTAGTTGCTGGGTTCATCCATCTTCACTTGCATGTGATTACTGCCAACAACTTTGGCTGGATGTCAACTTAATACAACATTCAGATCACTTTCATAAACTGGTATAAATCATAATAGAAAGGCAAATAAATTGGGCTTATCCGTAGGCCTGTTCATGGTGTTCACGTATGAATGTTCATGGTGTTTTGTCTTACTAAAATGTGCTTACCTAACTGGAGAAATAGTAAAATAAATAAACAAATATATAACATCCTAATTCTTTTATCTGTAATGAAAACCACATTTAGTACATACAATTATTATCTTCATAGATTATTTTTATTAAGTTGCAGTAGCAAAAACACACATAATGAATCATACTGCACAAGTCAAATTTTCAATATGTTCTGTTTATTTACTTAAAACTTGTTTCTGTCGTGATGACACCCTTTCAAAATATTACATACATCTTAAAGGTTTATTAAAACATAAACTAACATAGTAATAAAAAAAGAATCACTTCTAATGAAAATTGTTAAGTGTAATTGCATTGATTGGTTAGTATTAGAAATAACGAGTCACACTGGTGTTGGGTATGGTCCCATGTCCCTTTGGATATATAAAAACAATACTTATTACATTGAACCCTTACTCACTTTCGTTGCTCATTGTGCTCAATTTCATACAACAATAACGGCATTTCTATAGCTTCCAGTTCGTCTGCAATAAAGCAAGCAAACGCCACGTGATCTGCCATGACTGAGGTAGATGCAGCAAACTACGAGAGCCCCGAAGTGTCCGACTTGACGACTCCGTTTTCAACTCCGCCCCTGACTGCAAGCGGCTACTCTCGTTGACCACCGTCTGTAGCCGTGCTTCAAGTCGAACGCACCTAATATGTTATTCTGTATAACGAACATGTGAGAGTAGTCTGTTCTTAAATACCAACAATAAAAGAACTCGGCATTCACTCTTCTCTCTTGCGGAAAAAGTCCTCTATTTCGGTGTTTTTACGCTCGTGCTCAATACTGCCCGTGTGTTCGCTTTGCAAAACTCAAAAGATTTGTTAGACTGGACGAAAAAAAAACATTCACATTTTTGGTGCGCGAATGTTCGCGGCCTATGTGGAAGCATCCATAGGAAGCTATTGTTTTATTCCTGTGCGTCATCGCGTGATCATTTTGCTTTTTCGCACTCAGTGTGGAAAGGCCTTTAGGCGTGTGCTTTTTGATGCGATTGACCCGAGTTCGAGCCAGCCTTTTGCCAAACTAGTTTTCTCCCTTTTCTAATCTCATATCGCATCAGAAAGGCATTCATTTTCAATAAAAATTAAGGAAGTAATCAAAAAGTTGAAAATAAAAGTATCAGGTAGGGTTAGGGTAGGTGTAGGGAGGGAAATAAGGTGACATCCATTTAATAATTTGAATGAAAACTATAATTTACACTCAATACGTTATTATTGTGTACTGTTTTATAATGTACTACAATACTGAGGTGCAGATAATTACCACTATTTGCTATAAGTAGTATAATTAGCAGAAAATCTTGCAATTTTAGCATAGTGTAAATAGAATCTATAGCTATTTGCACTTAGTGTAAATAGCATATTGTTAAAAAAATACTGCTATTTTCACTTGGTGTAAATATAATCCATTGCTATTTGCACTTAGTGCAAATAACCGCTGCCATAAAAAAAAAAAACCTTGTACTGTGCATTGCTCTTGTTGATTTTGATTGCTTTCATTGTCCTCATTTGTAAGTCGCTTTGGATAAAAATGTCTGCTAAATGACTAAATGTCAATGTTTACATTTATTTTTGTACACTCGCAATAAAAAGAACATTTATGTTTTTGTAATTAAGCAAACAAACAGGATGCGCATTCTGTCATCTCAGTTCTCGGTTTCCTTTCAGTGAACTTGTTTGCAGATCGCTGCTCCTCACATCTGTTTTATATCTGTTAATTATTTATGTCAGATATATTTAGCATATTTATACCTTTTTCTATATAGATTATGATTGTATTTTATTTTTATGGAAACACATTTTGTTATTTTTAATGTAACTTAGGCCTATACGTTTCCTTAAATCATCCTGGCGACCCATTTTTGACCCAGGTTTTGAAAATCTAGGCTGTATAGTTAGGTCCATGCAGAAACTTGTGAACGATGCTTGTATAGTTGTGCCATCACCGTTTAGTGACGTCATTGAATTTTCCGGGAAAACTGAAGTTGTATTGCCAATGTTGGTCACAGTGCCATTTAACTGCTGATTTGGATCCGGCAATGTCTCATTTACAAATTAAGCACTGATTAATGGTAATGCACAACAATATCCAGTATCACAAGTTTGTGGTCTGGTGTGGATGAAGGGGTTTTTGAGTCTTACTGATCAGGCTGTGGTTGGGAAACACAGCTCTACACATCTCCACAGTTAAAGTTTAATGCCAGTGGAAGATAAATACAGGCTGATGAGAGGATTTTTTCAATGCCGTTACATCTATGCCTCCATGAGGAGAAGACATAGACTGTTGAAATTCTGAGATGGGGACAGTCTTTATCTGAAAGTCGCGCTCCCAGAGCAAGTCTGAAATATGCCATTGAAGATGTTTCTCTAACAAAGGCCCTGGCTTACAAGAAGAAAGCACTGAGTGCGTTTTTACGACTGAGAGGTTAATTAGAAATTATGCCAAGTTTATTGTCAGAGGTAATTAAAAGTGGTGACACAAAGACAGTGAAAATGTAGTGGCACACTTTAATCAAGTTGGCTTGGTAGCTTTTTTGACTCATGTCTGCTGACTTGTATCCACCAGAACCAACTTAATATTCAGCTCCGTTACTATGAAAACCCATAGCCCTTGTTGAATCTGTTTTCTGCAATGCATATAATATAACTATAGAAATTATTGCAGACCACAGAAGAGTATTAATCAGGTTGTTTTTCCAAGGTCAGTGTTTGGCATGTTAAGTAGTCAGCCTATCTTTTTCCATTTACAGCCTTTAAAAGCAGCAATGTTTTCTGATTAGGGCTGTCAAACAATTATTTTAAAAAAATCTAATTAATTCTATGATATGCCAATTATTTAATGTAATTAATCATTATTTACAATCACATGTCAATTTGTGCTGAGGAATTACCCCAAAAAGATAAAGTCATCATTATTTAGAATAAAAATTAGTTAAATAAGAATTAGTTGTTAGAATTAGCACTAGCCGGGCGGAAAAATTCCAGAAACATTCCAGGATTTTTTTTGGAAAATTTCATACAGTTTGCAGCCTCTTTGCAACCATTATTATATTATATTATATTATATTATATTATATTATACACACTCCTAAAAATAAAGGTTCTAAAGTGTTTTCCGCAGTGATGCCATAGAACAACCATTTTGGGTTTCTCAAAGAACTTTTCAGTTCCTAACTCTTTCCTCACCATTTACAGAATTTTCCATATTTTATGAAACAATGCGCGTCTTTCAGTGCTTTCACAGTTATATGGTAGGGGGCACTATTACACATCTTCTGAAAAAGTACTAAATTTCTGGATCAAAACACGGTGAAATAATCTAAAGCACCTTCTGTGCAACGGAAAGGTTCCATGGATGGTAAATGTTCTGAGCAGTACTTGATTATTTTGGTTCAATGTTCAATGAAATGTTGTTCTGTCGTGACGACTCTCTGACAGTTAAGCATGGTTAGGTACATGACAATGTTAATGTGTTTGGTCTTGGCAGAATAGATCTTTTACGCTGCTGCTGTGGCAGAGCAAATACCGAGACTTACTACTACACAGACATGCTGCTGTGAGCATGCAAGAAATACTACTGCTGCACATATTATATACATGAAATCACCCATAGCAGATCTATACAGGTGGAGCTGGAGAAGGTGGAGGGTTTCTGAAGCAAGCTGCAACTGTTACAGCTAACACTAACCAACTATTTGAATGCTGAGCAGCAAGCTCATTGTCTGCTGATACAAAAAGAACCAATCAGCTGCACCATGTGAATAATGATGTCAGATTGAGTTAGAGCCTATCATCCTTCACCATCTAGAGTTTCATGAACTTTGGATTTATATTTTTAGATCTGCTGCCCTCAGGACAGAGACTGGTTTTGCCATCAGCCAATCATGACATCATTTTCCTGTGGCTGCAAAGTCATTTTGGATTACTGAAGGGCATTTTATCTCTTATTTGAATCCATTTCAGACACAATTCATTATAAACTCCTCAGTAGTGTAAAAATTCCAGGTAGGTCAATCCTGATAGGTCAATTAAATGACTCTAAAATATGTCAGTTTACACATTTGAAAACTTTCCAGCATCCCAATGCTGATTCTAATTTCAGTATCTTGGGAACACTCTCCATCTGTTGAACTCTTCAAGTCACAGCATTTTTAACAGTACAACAGACAAAGTCAGCGGCAAGGACGATGTCAGTGTACGTTTGTGTTCTCTGAATTGTTAAATCTGCTTACTTTCGTAACTCGTGGCCAATAAGCGCTCTTTTGCATTTATCATGTCAGCATCTGTGCTCTGTAATGCCCTGCTGAAAACTCTCAGCAGGATCAAGTTTTGAAGATTACACTCACCTAATTTATGCTAAATACATGCCTAGTACACTCCACAAATATGACGGGGGACAAATGCCTCTATCCCGAGATTTATGTGTCCACTTATTTTATTCCACTAGCGGTTCCCCCTCTGGAATTTGGCAATATTTTCCCCGTGCAGGCACTGCGGGCTTGTACGGCAGAGATTAAGGCTGTGTGTGCAGGATTAACTCATTGAGGAACAGAACATAAAAATGCCCACACAGCAGCAGCAGAGCTGGGAGGTGGGAAGCGGAGAGCTACAGTGACACAGCAGATACATTCTTGATCCAAGATGATCCCATAAATGAATTGCCAGCCAGAGGTACATTTGGGGTGCACACAAAGACACTGCTGAGACCAAAGGGCCCTCTGAGCCCATTGGGCTGGGAATAGGGACACGCAACCTGGGGATGATGATGATGTTGAGAAGCATCATAGGATGACAGGAGCACCTGGCATCATGATGTGGAGCTGTGACCGGCATATGGCACCCAAGCCCAGCCAATGCACATAAGTCATTATTTACAGCTGGACTAAGTCGATCTGTAACTGATGTGATCTTCATCTATCCTTCAAAAAATACAAACTAGAACCCAGTTTTACTGGAAAACTGATCCAAACACATTAAGCCCTTTTAAAATTCCCATTTAAAGGGACAGTTCACCAATAAATTTGGTCAACTTGAGGGTGAGCTCATGTCGTCAAACCCATATAAACTTACATTCTTTTGTTGAATACAAAAAATGACTAATTCTTATATATTTAAAGTTTTAACATTTGAAGAGTATCAATGGACTTGACTGAAATTGACTTCAATGGAAGCCAGTTTCCACCACTAAATAAAAAATTTAAAAATTCAATTGTCAGAATTCTTTTTTTTTTCTTATTTTATTCAGTGGTGAAAACGGGCTTGCATAACTTTCAGTGTATGGACAACTCAAAATGAAAACTATTATCATTTACTCACCCCTAAGTTGTTCCAATCCTGTATGAGTTTCTTTCTTCGGTTGAACACAAAAAAGGACATTTTGAATAATTTTGGTAACCAAGCAGTCATTGACTTCCACGGTATATTGTTTAAATACCACTGAAGTCAATGGGTACCAACATTATTAACAAAATATTTTATTTTTATGTTTGTACACACTCAAAAAATGTAAGCTTTTTTTTTTCTTTTTTAAAGATTTACACTATTTAATATTAATAGTAAAATTCCATCAAACTGAATCAAATAATCCTTATGTCTTTAATTGAATAACTGATTAAGGATTGTTCAATTATTCAAATAAAATACGTAAGGATTATTCAGTTCAATTTGACAGAATTTTGCTTAGTTAAATTGAAAAAACTAAACAAAAAAAACATTAAGTGCAGCAAACTGTCATTAATTTGGAATGACATGAGGGTCAGTAAATAATGGCAGAATTTTAATTTTTTAAAGAACTATCCCTTTATTAATAATATTAATCAACTTGAATCCCACCAGATTAGAAGCAGACTGCTAGAATTGGTACATGACACAGGGCATTTCCAAATAAGCACCATGTGTTAATGTGTCTGGAGAATTTGTGCTAACCACCCAAGATAAACTTTTTCTATTGATCTCAAAGGAAAATATTAAAGAGCTAGACAGCTGGGAGTCTTCATTTGAGAACCTCACATCAGTCTGTTGAAGGTCTAGAGTCACAGCTTTCATTATTATAGCGGCACCTCTGCTGGGACCAGTTAGCAGATTGGTTGCACTTCTTTGTGGGCTCCAGCTCAAGGCCCTGGATTAGAAAACAGCAGACTTTCTGAACACATCCAATGGGATGCAACACTGGGGAGCTAATTTGTGATTGTTGGCCAGTACAAATCTGGACAAAAGACTGCTGATCTGTAATTCTTGAGAGAGTGTGTACTTGAAACAGGGTGAGAGTTCATAGGAGTCTGGCCATTTGAAAGCATTATTTTAAGGAATCTTGTATTATAGAATATGTATTTATCTTTATAACCTTTGCAAGATGTAGATGTATTCGAAAAATACTTATTAATTAACCTGTATGCCCTGTCCTAACCATAACATTATATTCCTGCAAAACCCAAACTATACTAATATCTAATATTTCTATGTTTTTGTATTATTTTGAAGGAGAAGAACTGTATGAGACCTCCCCATATGAACCAATGCATCTCTCTGATGAGTTTCGACTCGCCTCCATTATTTCTGGTAAGTGAAGACATCTTAAGAGATTTTCAATGTTTTTCAGTGGTTAAAGAAAGCCCAGTTTTTCTGTTCAAGGTTACTGTCATTTATGTTCAAACATCTTCTCATACTCTCAGACAGTTTAAGTGTGATTCATTGATTTCTACAGACCTACAGTTTGCTGTGTTGCAGTAATGTTATATGAGCACATCCAGCATGTTAGAAATGTCCAATTGTATACAATCAACATTTAACAAATAATATTTAATTAGTCTACTCATCACTGACACTAAGCCAAAAATGTATTCCTAACTAACGTTATCATTAATATTACATATAAGATTAAATAAAATAGACATGATTACAAATTGACATGACATGTTATTTGATTTTGACATTTCATTTCTTGACATGTTTGACACACACACACATATATATATATATATATATATATATATATATATATACACACACACACACAGTATATTAGGGGTGTAACGAACACAAAACACAAATATGACGGTTCGGTACGTACCTCGGTTTTAATGTCACGAACGCAAAAGTTTTGCAAGAGAACCCAAATATCTTTGCGAGAGAACGCAAAGTTTCTCGAGGGAACGCAAAACATTTGAAAAATATTTTTTCCTCCCACCCTGAAATTTTTTCCACCACATCCCTTAAGGTGCTCTGTAATATACACTGTAAAAACAAATTCCGTAAAAAACTGAGAACTTGCTGCCAGAAAATTACCAGGTCATTTTCTGTTATTTCTGACATTTCCTTCAACATTAAAACGTAAAATTCTGTAGATTTACATTTTCTTCTATACCATAAACGGACAATCCATTATGCTGAATTTTCTAAAAAATTATAGCATAGGCCTATCTTTAGCAGCAAATAAATCAAGCACAATATATACAAATTGAACATGGTTTATTTTTACCTCATGTAAACATTCTTAAAAGTGTGTTCAGTAGCTTTTATTTCCCTTTAACAGAAGACAAAGATATTATGACATAATTTAATTTAACAATGTGTAAAGCACCATTGAAAATGCTTGTATTGCAGAAAACATTTTAGTTTTAAACAGCAACAGGCAGAAAAAAAGATAAGACAACATGAGCAGGTACTTGTACAATATTGGTGTTGCACCAAATAGTGGTCACAAAGATAAACTTCACTGTGAAACAGTCAAGATTCAAAACATTTTCAGATACATGGGAAAAAAAAAAATTATGCAAAGACAGGGCTGTCATTAATAACAACTGCTATAGACTTATAGACAACAGTCAAGTGAAATGTTATTTAAAAGGACAGTTCACCCAAAAATGTGAATTCTGTCATCTACAACTGACATGGTACTGCAAAAAAAGAAAAAAAACCTTGTACAGCATTTGAAAACAAAGAACAAAGATTAATGCATTCATGCCTGACATTTCAATGTGAAACTAAGAGAACTATACAATCTAAATTAAGAGCAGGGCTCCAAATACTTGTGTGCTTCTAGTATCTCTTGCCATGTGCCAGCTTGGGGAAACTACTTTTTTTTCCTTTTGCTGCATGTTCCGTCCAAGTTCCATGTTTAGATTTGAAAAAAGCTCAAATTGTACATGGATTCTCGAAGATGTTCATACATGAGTCTTGGAAGCGTAGGTTCCCTTCATCTGAACCTTTGACCCTCATTCAGGATTTCTTCACGGGAAGACTGGAAATGACAAGAAATTAAATGAAGGAAAGTGAAGTACAGAGTAATGTGCAGAACAGTTTGAGATTGAATTATCAATTCCAGTTCAAGCATTAATTATACAATGCTAAACTTGCATTTTCAGTGGTCTCCAATTGTATCCGTCATGCGATCTTGTCAACAATGCTTTATGATATACTTAAAGGGTTACTCCACCCCAAAATGAAAATTTTGTCATTAATCACTTACCCCCATGTAGTTCCAAACCCGTAAAAGCTTTATTTCGTCTTCGGAACACAATTTAAAATATTTTGGCCCAGAAAAGTATGAAAAGCATTGTAAAAAAAAGGACTTCTGCCATCAGTGGTTTAATCTGAACTTTATGAAGTTAAGATACTTTTTGTATGCAAAGAAAATAAAAATAACGACTTTATTCAACAATTCATCGCATCTGCGTCACAGTAGCGCCATTTTGGAGAATATCGGCTGAACACAAACTGCATATGCTGTTCTGTGTCAGCACCACACAGATACACTGTTTTTGTTAAATAACGACTTGTTGAATAAAGTTATTTATTCAAAAAGTATTCTCGTCGCTTCAAAGTTCAGATTGAACCACTGATGGCAGATGTTTCTGTGCCTTGATCGTGTAAGGACTCTTGCTGTCTATGGAGGGTCAGAGAGCTCTCAGATTTCATAAAAAATATCATAATTTGTATTGCAAAGATGAATGAAGGTCTTATGGGTTTGGAACGACATGAGGGTGAGTAATTAATGACAGAATTTTCATTTTTGAGAGAACTAACCCTTTGATTATTTTAAACTAAACAGCAACACAACAGAATGCTTTATACACATTTTCATTACATATGTTCCTTACATTTGTATGAATTCCAGCGTAGGTGCCATTCTCCTCCCAATGTTTTATGTTTAAAATAAAATGAAGAGAAAGTGTAGCTCAGCCACAATGGGGGAGGAAATGATAACTTCTTAAATGACAGCAATCTGGAATCACCAATAACAATAAACAAATAAGAAATTATAAACAACACATTGTAAATTCAGAAAGCCACTGCAAACATTGATTAGATATTTCCTACACAAACAACTTCAATAACAAAGTCAACTGAATAAATGACTCAATTACTAATTTTTTGTTAGTATTGAACATCCCTAATGGTGCGTTCACACCAGACGCGAATGAAGCGTTAAGCGCGAGTAATTTACATGTTAAGTCAATGCAAAGACGCGAATAGACATCCTGCGGCGCAATTCGCGCGAATGAGGCGGCGCGAATTGAGCGTTTCGAGCGTTTGACGCGCGGAACGCGCAATTCCCGCGAATCGCGCAAGTTCAAAAATCTGAACTTTGGTGGATATTCGCGCCGCGCTAACCAATCAGGAGCTTGCTCTAGTAGTGACGTGATTACGAGCGAGGCAGAAGTCAAAACAACAATAGAGGACTAAATCATCATAGCTGTATCCGGAGCTGTACTATAGACCAAAGATTACCTGTTAGATTTACCCAAAACAAATTATATCTTATGTTTATCCACTACAGAGACATCAGAGCCAGCGGCAAATGTCAGAAGGACTAGCCGAGGTTATGCTCCTCTCTTCGGGATACATGAGCACGAGCGCTCGGTGATCGCCTGAAGCTCACGGCTCCGAAATCAGCGAAGCACATTTTCAAATAGGGGCTGTTTTTATAAATAAACCGCAGATTTGAGTTTTAAACAACTACATTCTCGGCTGAAATACACGCGTCCAGTGTTTCCATAGCACATAAAGGGCTGATTTTATTTGCCAAATTCTATACATATGCTCTCTGTGGCAGTCATTGTGCCCCCTGGCAGAAGCCCCGCCCATGACGCGAATTCGCGTCTGTTGTGCAGTGAATTTCACGCGCGAATGAAGCGAGTAAACCCAAAATGTTCACGCGTCCAACTACGCGCGAATAGCGCGATTTATTCGCGCAAGTCGCGTCCGGTGTGAACGCACCATAAAGGTAAATAAAAATGGAAGCATATGGGTAGCAAAATTCTATTTGAAATGTTCAGTTTGAAATATGCAAATGGGAATGCATTGCAATAGATAAAATGGCAATGTAGTTCTGTATTTTAATTTACATTTTGCCATACGTGTCCAAATTTTAGTGCAAAATGAAAATTCAGTTATATAATTTACATTTGCCATTTTCTACACTAGTTTTAATATGCAAATTAAAAACATTAACACTTTATAAGTTGCTAAATTAAAACAAAAATGTATTACCCAAATTGATTAGATATGTTTAACATGTCCAAGCAAAAACTGTAGCAAAATTATCATTTAAATGCTGTTTTTCCTAAATGCATTTAGACTTAGGGGTAGGATACTTGGGACTGCATTTCCATCATAACACCGCGTGATAATTATAGCAAAATGCAGTGAGAATTTGAGAATGAAACGTGTATTAAATGAAAATGCAATTGAAACGTCTTATATGTAAGTGTCAATGCATTTAAGAAAAATAAAAGACATTTAAATCACCATTTTGCTGCACCCTTGGCACAGAATGCACCCTCAAATTCTCACTGCATTTTGATACAATTATCATGTGGTATTATGATGAAAATGCAATCCCAAGTGTCTAAATGCATTTAGGAAAAACAACAATTAAATGATAATTTTACTACAGTCTTGGCTTGAACATATTACACATATCTAATCAATTTGTGTAATACATTTTAATTTTGCAACAAAGCGTTAAAATATTTTTTTATTTTGCATATTAAAACTAGTGTAGGAAATGGCAAATATAAATTATATAATTGGATTTTCATTTTGCACTAAATATTGCACACATCTATGGGAAAATGTCAATTTAAATACAGAAATACATTGCCATTTTACATTTCAGATTGAATTTTGCTACCCATATGCTAACTGTAGTGTTAATAAACAAAACAGAATACAAACCCATGATAAGAATGCAGGGGGTGCTTGGGATGCACAATACAGCAGCAATAACGACCTGTCATTAGAAAAGAAAACAAAAGAAACACCATGAATGTCATGAACTGCTGTTCCTTTAAAACATGACTCACATCGACGCACATCTGACACATCCTAGTCTCGCGTAGCCAGACCTTCAGACTGATGGCTGAAGGTCTGGAATATATGGCCGTTTTCATTGGCCAAGGCCCGCCCATGAGTCCATTTGACCGACATGTCAAACAACCAATCATAGTTTGTTTTGTTTAGCGTCACGTTTCGGGGCGTGGAAATGTCGCCACAATAACAAACCGGTGTGTGAAACTCTCGGATGTATTTTAAAGATTATGCGCCGTGAAATTTATATATTTCACATACTTTTATACTTTTAAAAATCCAGAGTTTAGTTGACCCTGATAAGCATTCGTCGTCACATTTGTAAACATGACGGCTTTCTTCTTTCGTGAGGGGGTTTGGCCACGCCACGGCATCTTTGTTTCCTGGCGGGCCGAAAATAAATGCGACACTCGCGTCTCCCGGAAATCCGGTTTAATTCAACCAGTCAGATGATGACTTTGACATTCCTGAAGCGTTTCCAGAAACGTGCATCAGATCCTTATGCATCAGACGTTTAGCCAGCATTCCGTGGGCGTGACGTCTTAGGCTGAGACTAGACACATCCCAACTCTTTTTTAAGACTGTCACTAGCCAAAAATGGTGATTTTGACATAATTGTGTGTGCTTTTGTCCGTGTAAGTGCGAGAGAGAACTCGGTGCGTTACTCATGCGCTGTCTGAAACGGCATTCTCTGCACGTGCATCACGACATGTGTGTGTGTTCACAGACATGCCAGTAACGTTACCGAATTAACTTCTCTTGTGTGTGTGTGTGTGTGCTTAACATAAACAAGACAATAAAATGCCTAAACCTAACCTTACCTCGTTTGGCAGAAAAGGTGCGTTATCCTTGAAGAATTCCACGATGTCCGATCTAGTCGTAGAATCTCTTTTAAATAAAAAAAAGTTGTAATAGTATCTTGTTTTCTTGACAATTCCTCTGCCAGCTTCTGTTGAAGGCACACAGCGCTCTAAACACTCTAAACATGCTCTACGACACTTCAGATTTAACGTTATCAACGCTGCTTAACATCACCTTGCTCAGTAACAAATACACGCATCAACAACAGTTAAAAGTTAATAAACCTTTATTAATAAAATTGAAAGTGAGCACAAAATGTTGAAAATGTTGAACACGATGGCTCCGACATTCATTTGCCAAACAAGGAAGACTTTTTCAACTAGGTTAACGTTACAGTTTGTTACATTTGACAAAATACAATTTACCACGAAAGTGTAAGAATGGTTCCTCAAACCCGAAATCTGACTTTAAAATTAAATTTTTACCGAGACTATCTCCGTGAATAATGGCGTCTGCTCAAGCACTGTTTTCACACCGAAAATCGACTGAGCTTCTTGTTCCCACAATGCAAAGCGTAATTAAAAAAAATCCGGAAAAACACCTGTAAAAACCAAATACGGAAAATTCCTTTAAAAATTATTATGGTACTGAAAATTATTTTTACTGACTTTTTTTACAGTGTATATATGATATTTTAATTTGTATTTTTTTGTTAATATTTATTTTGCTTATCAAAGAAAAACTCCAGCCAGAACAACCATAATATTTTCATAACCTAAAACATATTCTGTACTTCATATTAAAAAAAAAAGAGAGCATAATTGCTAAACAGTTTAACAGGCTTCTGATTAAAGTAATCAGCTTTTTTAACAACAGCAATCTTTATAAAAACACATTTGAAAAAAAGTAATATTAAATAAAATATGTATTATATAAATGCTTAATAGATGTATTCTTAGCAATGGAAGCTAGGTGCTGTGTACAGTAATTACGTAGCAGTCACCATCCATTTACTGAAGCCAAACCTCAATTCAATTTAAACAATATAAATGGGACTATATGCATTAGTCATGATGGGCATTGAAGAAGACCACCAAGGAGAATGAAATTACTCCGTATTAATCATAATTGCAGCTTTGAGAAAGGCTCTGAAAAGCCGTTTCTATGAGTCATACGTTTTACCTAAATCAAGTTTTTCTTTCTTATTCATTGTCACCTCCAAATGGATTACATTTCCTCACAGCCCAGCCTCACGATGACGTGCTGGGGCTGTAGTAATACGAGTTATGGGAGGCAGAAACCAGTTTGCAGGGCTTTAGGTGAAAAAGGTAAACAGAAAACACATATAGAAAATCAAACACACGCTGCGGTCTCGCTGATGGCTTTTTGACAAAAGCTATCCCCCACACAGCCACAAAAAGCAGCTTTTTTTTCCCCCATTCCTTATGCGACTGTTCATGTTTCTCATTTCTTCAATCACAGCAGAGGTAATCTGTAGCCTTATATAAAACCGACTAGGAGGCCATTTGAAAAAACATCTTTACAGGCTGCAGATGCTTTAGACCATGTACAGGCACATATGCAATCATATTGAGAATCATTTGGCATGGCAGGGACATTTAAGGTAGTAAATGCACGGTGAGAAAATGCTTTCATATGTTATAGGCAAGGAGGTGTTTTGTGAGAAGCGTGGCAGTTTCAATTATTTCTGCAGTATTTGTCTTACACTTGTTTTGCTATTCTGCCCTTTTATATTCCCACATAAGAAAAACACATCATGAAATGTGAATTTGCTTCATTATAGGCTTTATTTTATGTAGCTACCTTGTTTCAGAGTCAATTCCTGGAATACCTATACTAATTTGGTTGCTTCTTCAAAATTTTATTTTTATTTTTATAAGTATTCTGTGCTGAAAATTACATTTTACATTTTTTTGGGAATAAAATGTCACAATCCTGTGTCTACCTTCATATGTATTATTTTATCTATTCTAAATACACACAAATTCATAATATGTTAACATGAAAATGAAAATGCTATCTCCTGAAAAACTTTATTAGGTGAAAATTGTTGGTCATGGTGGAAATGATACCATAACTAAAATATTTATTTGTAAAAAAATTAAATAAAATAAGATTAAGTATTAAAATAATTAAAACTAAAACTGAAATAAAAATGTAAAGCTAAATAGACATTTTTTTAAAAAACTAATAAAAAACTATTATACAATTACTAAAACTAAATAAAATTCAAATGAAAATTGAAAATATAAAAATAAAAGCCAATTCAAAATGTGAATAAATACTACAACACTTATAAATAATACCCAAAGAACAATGATTGCTTATTTCTCTTTGTTTATTTCTTGCTGTTTACTACTAATTAGTATTTTGTGATGAATTTTCATATTTTAAGCTTAAAAGTCTGGGTCCACCACACCTTTATAAGCAGCAAAAAATAAATTAGGAAAGCCTAGTGAGATGTTTCCAAGAATTTTAATGTGACTTTCATGTAACAAAAAGAAAAAAGGTGTTATTTTTTATAAAATTCAACCCCTGGGACACACTTGTGCCTGTAATTGAAGAAACACTCATTTACAGGTTTGTGAAATCAAATCTGAACCCTCTAAATAGCTTATTTTTTTATTATTCTTGCAAGAATAAGAAAAAAAGACTAAATACATGGACCAACAAGCACACTTGAGATGGTGATTTTTATTAATAATCTACTAAGTGACCTGAATACACAGGGCGGCACTGATCCTTGAATATTTGCATAATGCACATAGATTGTGCCTTTCTTAAGTACCTTTATGCGATGATAAAAAGCACATATAACACGTGAATAAGTGCTCAAATTATTACTACACACTTCAACAACTGCCTTAAGGCAAGTCTGTACAGAAATGTTAGCCACATTTAAACAAATCCTCACATTTATTGCATTGGTTTACTTGTGTACATCTTGAATTGAAAATGCACACAAATTTATACTATGTGAGCAATTTGAAAAAGGAAGGATTTGAGATGGCCCTCACTGCAGAACACAAGATCCAGGGGGCGAGGTTGAATCCAGATCCAACTCCTCCCACCTTACATATACCTAAACCTACCCATCTCCACCCCCTGATCCCTAAACCCACCCATCTCCACCCCCTAGATGTGGATCCAACCCCGCCCCCTGGATCTTTGTTCTGCAGTGAGGGGATTTTGATTTGTTGTTTTTTTAACACAGTTAAAAAATGTTATATTTCAAAATACATGCTGATTTAGATTACATCCAATCGCAAATTTAATTATAAACCACATTTTGCATGTTTTTACACTCCCCACTCAATCTGCAGTTGAAAAGGTGAGTCAAATGTAAAATGTGCAAGGTGCAGTCTAAAATCAGCTGATTTTCTCCACTCGGAGCTGAAGCCAAAACAAAATCAAATATTTTCCTTTCATAATTCCTTTTCCTCTCTGGCGAAAGCCTCTGTAAGCTGGCTCTCCTTGAGGATTTGTTAGAGACCCTTTCCCTCTGATATGAGATAAGATGAATATCAGGACCAAAACAACACACCTCTGAGCACACGTTTCGCTTCTAAAGCAGGACTGGAAAAGCACTCATAACAAAAAAAAAAAATCAGACATCTTGTTACATGGCTCTCCTGTTCATTTGTCAATGAACAGATGACCGCTCACATCTGCTTGGTTCGTTAAACCAAAGAATTGCCATTGGACCCGGGTATGATAGATTCTCAAGACAGGAAGGGGAGATAAGAGGATAATAGAAAGGGACTTTATATAAAAAATAAAATAAATAAAAATGGCCACACTAGAGAGAGCAGTGAAACATTAAAGGATGCTTTCTATGAGTGTTTCCAATTGATTACTGTGGAACAGCCAGCTAAGATGGGAATCATGTTGAAAGAGTGTTTATGCTCTGCAATTGCCAGCGGAAGCAAGAAAAGGCTCTGAGGAGCATGGATTAATTTTTATTTTAACATGGTGACAGATGCATGATAATCAGATTTTGCTGAGTTGGTTTATGGTGACCGTGATGAATAATAGAAAAGACAGTTTCAGGTATATGATAGTATTTTAAAGCGATCGGGAATTGAGAAATCAGAATTTCCTCGATCTTTTGACTTGTAAGAGGTCATTGTACTATAAAAACACCCTGTTAGTTTTAAAGGGATACTCCACCCCAAAATGAAAATTTTGTCATTCGTTCATCCTCGGAACACAATTTAAGATATTTTAGATGAAAACCGGGAGGCTCGTGACTGTCCCATTGCGAAGCTTTTATTTCCGATTTTGTCCCTTTATGATGTAATAGTGCAACGAAAGCCTGCCTCTGCAGTATCAGATCAACACCTACTTCTACATCATCACATCTTTGGCCCCGCCTACTGAAGCGTTAGTGAGATGACAAGGAGAGAGGAGCTAAAAAAATAACTTTACTTTCCAAAGCATTTTAATCTTAGGAAAGTGCTTATTTTCAACTTTGTGGATGTCTCAGTAGAGCATTATTTGTGTGTTTCACTGTGAATCCTTTGGTAAATAAGTCGCTTGGCACAGTCTTGTGACCAAACATAGCCTACGATAATTTTCTGACAGTGTCGGAAATTTAGCATGATCACCGCACTGTGTGTTTGCTGCTACAATCCACGCTTACTGACCAATCAATAAAAATGCAACACGAAATCAACTCAACATGACGCTAAAACAAAAAACTGCTTGATTCATCATGCTCTTTTGTTTACCACTAGCATATGCTTAAATAACATTTTATTCTTCTATAGAAACGTGCATCGTAGCTTACGAGTCAGTTGGTGTCATCATCGTACAGTCTACAATGAACCTAAAACAAGGAAGCTTTGAGCTCTGAGACTCACAGGATGTTTTTAAAGTACAATGACCTCTTATATGTCAAAAGATCAAGGAAAATGTGATTTCATAATTCATACTTTAAGTCAGAAAAAAGAAAAATTTTTGAATGGCCATCAATACAAGAATTTTTATTTTTTTAAAGAAATTAATAGTTTTATTCAGAAAGTACACATTAAAAATATCAAATGGGACTTTAAAGATATTACAACAAAAATTTTTTTAATTAAATAAATGCTGTTCTTTTGTTAAGTAGCACAACTGCTTTAAGCATTAATAATAATAAGAAATGTTTCTTGAGCCGCAAATCAGCATTATGATTTATCAAAATACATCTACATTGTAATTACTATTGCATAAATAATGTAATTGCATTAACTTTGAATATCAAAATATGGGGGGAAAATGAAACTATAATATCATATAAGATGACAGAAGGTGTCAGAAAATCAAAATAAATGAATAATATATCATGCATTCGTCCGTTTAAACAATTTGTGCAAATTGGCTGATTTATTCTTGTACAAAGCAAGTGACTACTGACTTCATAAATGGGTCATTCCATTTTTAAATTACCCGAATCATTCAAGAATGAAACACCACTCTGTGTTGCAACTGTTCTGCTTGGACTGGAAAGGTTTTGCTGGCGAAAGAGAAAAAACTGGCAAAAATTACAATGTTGTGTCAAAAAATAGTCAAATATTCTAATTAATTATAATAAATATCACATTGGCAGTCTTGCTGATATTCTGTAAAATAGGACTTTTAATTGTGTGGTATTGCTTAAATATATTATAAACAAAAACAACTTACAGGGCCAATCAAATCTTGAATTTTGGGGACATTGTTATTAATATTTCTAGCATTTCATATCATGCTTGCTGAATGATGGCTGCAGAAAATCACAGGAATAAACAACATTTTAAAATATATATTCAAATAGAAAATAGTTAATTAAAATCTTAATAGTATTTCACAACATCACAGTTTAACCAAATTTTTAATCAAATTAATACTGGACATAAGCTATATCCGATCCTAGACTTCTGAATACAATAGTGTATTGTAAAAACTGCATTAATTAATTCTAATATTGCCCAATAACCAATATTGAAATTATGACTGGACAATGGTTATTTTCTCCCCAGTAATTCACATACTACTCTTTGAAATGGCTTGAGTTAAACAGGGTTTGAGCACCTGGGCTTATGGATATTACCCCCAGCCTTAATTTTGTACTTGATTATTTAGCTCTTAAATATATTAATTATACAAATATTGAAGCCAGAAAAGTTAAGAGCATAAATATCTGAGCTCTGATTCGAAAACACGTCATTTCAAGTTTATTTGCTTTTATTAATTACAGTAAGAACAGGCTGTTTGATGAACACTGTCCTTGTCAGGACTTCTAGAGGGTTTCTGAAGAAGAAGTGAGATTGTGTATGCGTCATCAGTCAGAGGGGTGAGGAGCTGCTGTCTGGCAAGAGAGCAGAGATGTTTTTGCTAGTGAGGCAATCAGCAGACAGGTACACTTTCCACTTATATGACCTTGTGAGAAGTGAGGCCTCAGTGAGATCTGTTTTGAAGCCCCTGCCTGATTCCCTCAGCTTTAATAAAACATGTGCGAGCGCGCAGAAAGGAAGCGCTTTGAGCCGGGGATACTGTAAAAACCTTGTCTGTCAGAGAGATAACAAGGTAGCTCTGGCGTAGTGCTAATTGGCCATTGCGTTCCTATATGCAAAGAATATTCATCACTTCTGGCAGGACTTGAGAGCATTTCCTTTTTTTCCACTTGAACAGTTTTGCCCTTTGCAGACTGTGAGTTTTATCGGCGTATTTGAAGATGCAAAATGAGATAATGAGTTTTGGAAACATGAGGAAATGTTGGCCGGTTTTCCTTTGGGGTGGGATGTTAAGACTGCTTAAAAAGCGCACACTGGCTAGAATAAACCAGAACCTTGACACACACACTCATCCAGGGGCCGTGTCTTCGCTGCCAGACCCCACACTGGCAAAAACATTGTATTTGGCCCAACAATATTTCCCATGTGTTTTGCTGTTCAGTATGCGATTGCTTCTTTACAGTAAACATACAAAAATATTTTTCTACCAAAATAGATTCCTTTCTGTTGACTCATCCAAAGGATGCACGGCATGTCTTTGATTCACCAAAACGAACCAGATCTTAAGAATCATTTGTTCAGGAATCTTAAGAGCCATCTGTCAGGAATAACACTACAATGTCTGCATGGTTTTGAATCACCAAAAAGATGAATGTTCAAAGGATTCATTCTTTTGGGAATCAGACTAAAACATGGTCACAATTTATGTTATAGATTCACCAAAATGAATCAACTCATAAGGGTGATAATTTACACTGTTACGTTGTATGTTATAAAAATACTTATAAATTTCATCCTTGCAGGAATCAGACTACAGTTGCACTACATGTTTTTTAGCCACCAAGAAGAAAGGTTTCTAAAGGATAATTAATTTGGGAATCGGACCACATTGGTTATACTATATTGATTCACTAAAAAGAATAGACACAAAAATGCAAGTTCCAGGAATGTTAAACGAAATTCATCCACATAATTCAGTTGTGGTATTTTTTGAAAGATGCGCCATTAATGGACATACTTGAATGTAAAAGAGCATTCACAAACATCTAAACCAAAAGGACTAACGTAACAAGTTAAATATCACTGGGTAAATATTGCCTTAAAAAAACCTTAGAGTGTTTCCAAAAGTAGATAATTAAATATGATTCACAAAATCATGCTAGTGTGACTAGTTTCAGCCTGGAGCATGACAATGACAAAGCCATCGCTGTAAGAATTTAAACTCAGAAAAGACTTGAGACTTCTTGTCATCTTCTAAATGACAAGCAAGAGCTATTTCACACTGAACCACCCAAGATGTCTAACAGTGGCTTATCCAGCAGTTCTCGTTGGGTAAAATCTAATTAAACATGCTTCAAAGGACAAAAGCTTGACTATCATGAAGCCGCCTGTGCATGTTGAAATGAAAAATGCTATTAGAGCACATGTTAGCTCTTATCAAAAAGTCAGAAAAGGTCATGGTTTTCAAGCAGAGATGTGAATAGAGGCTAATTTGGAGGGTCATATTTGATAAATGTGCTTGTCTTGATTATTTTTATGCAAAATACCTTCATTAGAGTAATAAATGTGCATTGACATTTGCATGCTTAAAAGCTGAAGCAACTTGACAGTGCATCGCCTGTGTGTGCCTGAGTAGACACTTATAAATATGTATTTTCACTCGAATCTGACTTGTCTTTGTCTAACCAAGCATGCTGACCCTCACTGCTCTCCTCTATCTGTGCCGACAGCCATGGACTCCGCTTCTGCAAAAGGGAATCTGTGTTCTGACACGGGCAAGCCCTGCAATCCATGCCTGGACGCAGCAAAGGCCTGCAACCTCAATGACACCTGCAAGAAACAGCGTACTGCACTCATGGCCACTTGCAGCCCTGCAACTCCCATTCAGCAAGCACAGGAACCCTGCAACCGAAAGCGCTGTCACAGGGGTCTGCGGCAGTTCTTCGACCGCGTGCAAACTGAATTCAGCTATCCGCTGCTCTTCTGCTCCTGTCGGGATAAAGCGTGTGCCGAACGTCGCCGGCAAACCATCATTCCTGCGTGTTCTTTTGAGGAGAAGGCAAAACCAAACTGCCTTGAGCTAAGGAGGACCTGCCGTTCAGATCCGCTCTGCAGGTAAGGTTATTTCGTCAGGGTCATGGCACCAGATATGCAACAAATAGGCTGACTGTTTGGTAGGGCTGCAGCTAACAATTTATATAAACGATTTAGCATGTGCATGCTCTATTAAATACTTGAAGGTCTAACAATGTCAGTGACATTTATCCCCTTAGTTGACCTGATGCTATTAATTTATTCAAAAATAGAAATAAAAAAATCGATTCATTCCTATAATGATTTATGATTGATGATTGATTTTCTAAAATTAACTTTCATTTCTAAATGTAAAGTAATTTTGATGTTATTTAGCCATAAAGTAAAAAATGTCCAGATGATTCAACTGTCCTGATTTCCTAATAAGAAAAAAAAATTGATAAAAAAGTTAAATGACTCCAATACCTCTTTTATTTATTTTGTTCTAATATAAAAAAAAGTGTTCTAATATTTTACAAATCATTATATATATATATACAAATATTTTATCTATATTTTACAAATATTTTTCTAATTAAAAAAAAAATTATTCATCCACAAATTTAAAAATGTCTGGATGACATGTCTGTCCTGATATCATAAACAAGAAAAAAAGTGTCTCGTTAATAAAATTAAATGAGTTTAATATACCTCTTTCATGTTTTTTGTTTTTTCAATTTCTGAATTTAAATTGATATTGATATTTTTATGCCACAAAGTCAAAAATGTCAGGATGATACAACTGTCCTGATATCATAATTAAGAGGAAAAGTTTAATTAAAAACTTTAAATGACTTGAATATGCCTCTTTTATAGTTTTTTTCTCTAAATTAAAAATATTATATTATATAATATATTTGATATTATTATATATATATATATATATATATATATATATATATATATATATATATATATTATAATATATATATTTGACATTTGTAGGCCACAAAGTAAAAAATGTCAGCATGAAGCAACTGTCCCAATTATTAAGTCTCATTAAAAAAAAAAAAAAAAAAAAAAAAAAAAGAAAGTTTTTTTTTTATTTATTTGTATTTGATGTTTTTGATACCATATAGTACTTGCCCTAATTTCATAATTAAGAAAATAAATGCCTCATTTAGAAGTTAAATTGCTAAATAAAATCTTAGAACACAAACATTAAATGGTTTCACTGCTTAGTAATATTCAAAAATATGTCTGTCAAATCAAAGTCATGTGGTGCAACCAACATGCAGAATCCCTGAGGTCTTCTGTCAACAGTGCCGACTGTCAACAAGACCTGAACAATAAATAATACACTGCATTGTTTTTTACTTGTTATTATTGACTATTACTGAGTAGCTATTGTAGGTCTACTCTAAATTGTAGGGTTACTATAAATTACCTTTAGAAGGAACTGCAAAAACAGAAATTACATTGGATGAGTAGATGATCCATATACTCAACACACATCACAAACATTGAATCAGAAGGAGATCCATATGCTCAAAAACATTGTAGAAATTGAATCTCTAGGTGGTCAAAAAGCGCTTAACTACAGATGTAACCGATATGTAATCTATATAGCCAAGGTCAAACAACCCATTAAAAGCGAATTATTGACCCAAATGCTGACAGACAGCCAACTACAGCACTGCATCGACCATAAGGTTTGATCAGTATACGGCGTATCCAAGCATGCAATGTCTTGACCCTGTCTTATCACTTAATGTCTTAATGTCAGAAGAACAAAAAAAAAATCAGTGATCGATCATGCAACCAGTGAACACTTACGCTCTATTAGCAACATTTAGAATAGGTGTTTTATCGAGTGGGGAATGGTAATTAACCTAGTATGGTGAACTAGGAGAAAATCGATGGGCTGTGTGTCAAACGAAGCGTTCTCTTTTGAGCCTGTGCTCAACTCTCCTCAGTTCATGTGCCATTCATCAACAGTCACCTGGGACTGCAAGAGATTGCCCAAACATAAATCTGTCTTTGAAAGGCAGTGGATGGAAAAGCAACTCTAAAAGCCAGCTTCTTACTCATGCTTAAAAAGAAGCTATAGGGGTCACGAACACTATTTAATTGAATTGCAAGACCTAAAGATTGCATTAAATGAAATGCCACAGTGCTGTTGTCAAAGAAATGATGGCACTTATTTCTTTACAAAACACTGTATGGTTTTATTCATTTATGCAGTACTTTTGGGCTGATTAACATTTAAAGAAATGGATGTACTTGTAAGTTAAAGGTGAAGCATGTCTTTTTTGTGTCACTAGTGAAAAAATAAAAAAATAAAATAACCCCAGACGAACAAATAGTCTGAAACCCAACGAGAAGATTGCAATTGCATTCGGTGCCATTAGTGGTGCAGAAATTACAGAAATTATAAAAGATTATAGAAAATATCTTTTAGTCAAGCTTCCTACACTCAAATTTTATGAATTATAACTTGATTATATACACAATGTCATGAAAATAGCAGGATGTTAGCTTAGGCCTACATGAGGACATCATCTTCGAGGTAATTTTGATAACCATGTTTTGATAAAACAGTATTATATCAATTTCTGTAATTTATCAAACAGGATGGATTATTTTAGAGTGACAAAACAAATCAAGCATCACAAGATGTCCATCAAAATCCATCAAATCCACTGCTAAACACTTATGTTACATACTACCTTAAGTTGAATGTGGTGATACTAAATAAAATTTTCCCATTTCAAATCATCATTATAGACAAATGTAAACAAAACAAGATGGCTCCACTCACCTGTAGACAATTTCATTAGGTTGCCGCCGCCTTGGAAATAACATCAAATGGCACCTGCAATCAGAGTTGTTTGGTCTTAAATTTACAAGTGTTTTGTAAACAAAAAAGTGCTTACATTATTTATTATTTAGCTTTAAATCCTACTGTGTGTATATAAAATAAAATGTGAACATCAAATATGATCCATCAGGCTTTTGAAGAAGATTTGTCTATTCATCTCTCAATCATTGCATTGTTCTTTATTATGTTTTCACTCCCAAAATAAAAATTGAAGAGCTTTGAAAATTAAACTAAGCATTTAGTAGTTGGTGTGTGAATAGATATTAATATGCATTTTATGAAAGTAATCTGTTATAGTGTTAAACAGATCTCATTAATTTACATCCTAAGCCATCAGAATTTAATTCTTTCTGGCCATATAAATATACCAAATACCAAACTGCATATTTCTGGAGAGCGTCTGAATAAAACTGTGGTGTTTTCTCCCTCCATATTCTCACTTTATCATACCATATAAGGCATAAAAGCCTTACATATCAGATATAATACAAAACATTAAACACTATTTATGCTTAATGTTTTTTTAAGATAATAAACTACAATAAACTAAACAATATATTTTTTCAAGCTATATTGATTATGTCATGTTCTACAGGGTTAAACAGTTGTTATATTGTGTTAAAATAAATAATGATAATATGATCTTTAAAACAAATGAGGGATTCTTTTTTAATAATGAGATGTTTCACATTAACATGTACTGCACTGTAGGAATGACCCATATACTGTATAAAACAAGCCAAAATTAAAGAACAGGGTGAGGAAAATGCATGCAAGCTTGACATTTTATCTATCCTGCATTCAACAAGCGTGTCTGGAACATCCTTAACTCCTGCATTACATGTATTGCCACTGGGCTCCAGACGCATTGTCCTCAAAAACTGTGTGATGTGTGAACTGAGAGAAAAGCGAGGGCCACCACCAGGCCAACCTGAGGACTTTGGCTGCCCTTTCTATCTGTCATAGCCTCCAGAAATCACCTTGCCTTTCCCATAGCAGGAGACTGGAGGACATCCAACAACAGAACTGACTCAGTGCAGTGGCCAGGCTGAGGATATAGTAAACAGACACACTCATATGTATTGTTATGCCTGACTTGAATAACTTTCCGAGACCCTGTCATTCATTTTGTCCTCTGTAAAGGGCATTTTGTTTGAAATCTTAGTGTATCTTAAGGAGGACATCCTGGACTTTTCAGAGACACCAAATTTCCTATAGTTAAAAAAAAAGTGCTTTCAAATTAGGATAATGTTTTTTCTTCCTCCGTTTTTTTACATGATTTAATGTCTTCTTTATGTAATTATAATACATATTTTTGTGTTCACAAGAAAATGTAAAGAATAAAAAACATTTTTCTGGATATGTTATTTAACAAAAACTGGTGCTAAATTACTAATAAGCGAGTTTATTTAATTCATTAGTGCCTCTTCCATCCCTATGGCATATTATCCATGGGCCAAATGCAATGTTGCAATGGGGCAAGTACAATAAATAAAAGGACAGTTCTCATGCCAATTACTAATCTAAGGATTTTATGTGGCATTTACTGTACTTTCACTAAAAAATCTAAAAATATTTTAGAGGCCATATCTTTAAATCTCCTGGCTGCTTTCATTTGCTCAATTTTTCTTTACTTTAACATAAATGCATTATTTATTTGATATCCAGTGTTTAAAGATGAATTTCAATACATTTCATATAATTTGATGCTTTTCCATCTCATACCTGAACAAAAAAAAAAAAAATCTGATCTTTTGAAACTGTCCAAAAGCATTTTGAATAAGCTACCATACAGATGAAGCTTTGGTTTAAGCTTGAATGCTGAAAAAGCCTGTCATAGACTCTAATTTGAGTCAGGTGACATGGATATTAGATTCAGTGTGCCTTCAGGAGTTGTGTAAATTATTCATGGTCTTGTTGCTTAGACTTCATGGTCATGTTCCTGAATCCCGCTGGACCCCCGGACTTCTTAGAAGATGCTAATTTGACCACACAAGCATAAAAATATGCACACACATGCAGTTGCAGGAAATAAATCACATTAAAAACAGGTACAAGTTTAGAGTTTAAAAACAGTTCTTCCCTTTTATTTAAAGACTACAAATATGCAATAATGAAAATATGCACAATATGGACTTATTATTAGCACAGTCAGGAGATGTTCAGAAACTCTGTGGACATGTTAAAGTTGAAGTACAATGAGATCTTTCCTAACAGCTGAAGGACCATTTTTCAAATGAACTGTAGAAACAGAAAGAGACATAGCCTGTCTATAATATTTGGCCTTGATACTCTGCTTGTCCGAGTACGTGCTGTCTATTGTTTGCGGATATCCATACTGGGCCGGGGCCAGAGTATGAAGAGGACAAGCACCCCAACCATCTGTTCCTAAATCATCAGTGATAAACACTCCAATTAGGAAATGAGTGGGCTGCCATGATTCGCTGCTGAAGAATGAAACACATTTGTCATCTTAATGGTACACTCAGTAATTTTGATAAAGTTTAAAAAAATGTTTTGCTTAAAGAAATTAACATTAAACAAAAATGTCAATGAAAGGATATTTATTCTTAGACTTTCAGATATATTAGTTGCTTATTCTGCATGAATTAGATCTCCTCCAATGGGCTGCGCAATGTTTACATCATATGACCAGCCTTGCAAGGTAATTTTACTAACAATAACAATAATACTTTGTTTATACAGAGCTTTTAGCTAGAGCTCTTTACAGAGAATAGACATAGTAGCTACTAAGACTAAATGTTACAAGGACAAAGATACATTTATTTTTCTTTAAGTGACAGATATAAAGGCCAACAACACACTTGCAAAAAGAACATAGCCGACTACGCCACCTGGATTCTTAACTGAGACCCAGGACTCAACTTAACCTAATTCACTTGATAACTATTCCAACTGAGGGCTGGACATCAAAACCATTGGCACTCAAGAGGCATATCGAATTACAACATCTTATTTATTACCTATTATTTATTACCTACTTTATTACCTACTATTTAATTGCAAAAATATAAAAAAAATAAATAAATAAAAAAAAAAAAAAAAAATGGGAAGGGAGAATGCAGCGAGGTATTCAGTCAGAAAAAAACTGCCCTTTATATATGTTGTTGTTGTTTTTTGGCTAGTAGACGTTGTGAATGGCCGGTAACTTAATTTATTAGCCAAATTGTCTGGTGAGTGAAAAGGTTCATTTCAAACCCTGTTGCAGACCCTGGTATAGTAGCATGTACGGGCAGGTCAAGGCAACAGGTTTAGTTGGCGTTTCCCTGGGGGATGGGGGAGTATACCCACTTCTCCAGGCACCACTACACCACTGATTAAACTGGACCAAATATAAAACAGTAAATTTGAAATTTGTTAATTTAATTGATACATGATTGCTGATTACATCAGTTTGACCAGCTAGCTTCAAAGTAAAATGAAAAACCAAAACCCTGTAATGATTTTTCGGTAACTCTTGTTCATCATCTGCAAGTCGCCACAGGTCTGACTAACTCTATGCACATGATGTTTGGCAGCGAGAGGGTGACATCCGTTTAGAGATGTCCCTGAATGACATAGCGGGCTCGTGATGTCTCCTGGGGGTAGCAGATACCGTTAATGCTGATGATGACGGTTTAACACTCCAGCCCTGCAAACCTGTTACCAGAGGCATTCATTTACACATCTCCCACCCTTCTGCTTCCTTGAGCCAACCAGAATGTAATTAACAATGTAAATCATCAGCACCACTGAGGGATTCGTTAATTTAGGCAAGCATCGTTATTATGTTCCTGGTCTAATAGAAAAACAAGACAGTCCATGTGGACCTTTCCAAAGTCACTTTGCCAAAAACTCAAAGCTCATCATACAACCATATTATGAATCTGTACGAACGTTCCTCAGACCCAACACAGCTCTGTCATTTAATTAACATATCTTTTTTTTAGAAATGTATTTATTATTTTCTATGATAATACATCCAGATTTTCTTAAAAAAATGGATTTTCATATTTGAAGCGTTGTGAGTTCAACTTGTGCAACCAGTGTTAAGTGGATAATTTGAGGGAGTGTCAAACACTTGAAATGCTTTGTCATTCTGGATGTTAAAATATGTTCTCTAATCCCAACCTAATCTGCAAGAAAATTAGTCATTTAAAGGTTGGTTCTCAATTAAAAAAAAAAACAAAAAAAAAACATTTTGTTTCTGTGGTGCTTTCAACATCTCTCTTTTGAGATTTTAAAATTCACTCAGCAACAGCTCAACCAATGGTGTGAGTTTGGGGGCGGGGTTATCTGGTTGACCAATGGCAGGTAGAGGAGTGTTTTAGAAACATGTTTTTTAGAAACAATCATTGTTTAGTTATGTGAAATTACAGACTTCACATTTAACTTGTTTTCTTCAAATTAAATAAATGAATGTTAATAAATACATTGGATTCAGAGAATGAGAGTAATTTTAAGGGTCAGATTCAGTAGAAAAAGCACCTTAAGGTAAAACCTTCACATTCATTTTTTTTCAAGAGTATTTACTGCCACGTCTACGAGCTTCACGTATCTGCTTCAGGACATGGCTGTATAAGTTCATGGGGTTTAATCATGATGGTAGACTGATAGAATATTTATGATATTTGCATAGAACTTGAGCTAAATGAGGTGGCATGTTGAATTCACAGTAAACTTTCTTTCAAATCATGCTGTTTCAATAAGATAAGATTAAAAATAAGATTTCATTTCTATATTTTTAACTATGTTTTTGCTTGTTTGTTTGTGCTTTTTGATACCCATATTTGTCTTTTTGTCAAATTAAAACTGTTTTGAAACCTTCTACATTTATTTGATCGAAAATACAGTAAACAATAATATTGTGAAATGTTACTAATATTAAATTAACTGTTTTCTATTCTAATATATTTTAAATGCAATTTATTCCTGTGATGCAAGGCTGAATTTTCAGTATCATTACTTCAGTCTTCAGTGTCATATGATCCTTCAGAAATCGTTCTAATATGCGGATTTGCTGCTAAAGAAACATTTCTTATTATTATCAAAGCCAAAAACAGTTGTATGTACAGTTGTATATTTTTGTGGAAATTGTGATACTTTTGTTTTTTTACAATTCTTGTTCAAAATATATATAGCTTATCCGATGTCCCATTTTGTGCAGTCTTTGTGTGTCATCTTTGGACACTGGTGATTATGTATGTATGTATGATAATATAGCTCATTATTAATATAGCTTATTGGTTAAACTTACTGTGTTATAGCTGACCCCATGTGACGTTCCTCCAGACTCTCCTCTAGTTGCAAGGTCTTACTCTCCAGCTCTGTTAAAAATTAATCTATGATGTAGTTGTGAATTTAAATAATTGAGTAATATCTTTGAACTGCTAGTGCCATAATTCGGGAGCACTTCAGTTCACCCTTTCAGAGCGGTCCACTTTGGATTGCAGTCTCATCAGCATGCATCGCTCTTTGATTGCTGATTTCACACACCTTGCTGCCTTTGCCTTTTTTGCCATGAGTCACGGCAGCGCTTATCTAAAGATAAAGCTTGGGGTGAAAATACAGCACAAAAACCATCAGAAGAACATCCATTTCCATGTCAATAAAGCAGAGTAGAAAGGATGACCTTTTCGGCCAGAACCCATGAGAGCAATGCAGATACTGTTCTTTGTTCTGGGAGGTAAACACCCTAGGCAACACCCGTGGACCCAACAGCAAGAACGGTTTGGTTAATATTCACACCGTAGCTGAATTGGTGAATCAAGGGTCCATACTGCCGTGTAGGATGATTCACTATTAATCAAGGTCGCGCAGGAGGGCAGCGAGCCTGGAATCTCCATCTCGCCGGCGTTATTTGAGAAAAGGATGCGCGGGGCTGTTATTCTGAGTTTATGTGCGTGTAAAGTGCTAGGGGAGAGAGTTCATACTCAAGAATAAGTACTAATGTGACCCCCTGCCCACCTCAGGTCTAGTGCTTGGAGCAATCTGTTTCTGAATGCACGTAGCCCCCTAGGAAGAGGCTGTTTGAGGCAGATTGCTCGAGTTTGAGAAATACCACATGGAGTCGAGCAGAAAATAGCCTTGAATTGGAACCCCACAGATACTAGTTAGGCCTGACAGAACGCATCTCATATTGCACATTCACTGCTGCGTATTGTTTCGGTCTTGGATATTAGAGCATTGATGATAGCAGATGCAGCTGTGGTGATAAATAACTGTTAGAATAAATCTTCCCTAATAGCTTGATCCAAAAGCGTGTGACTCTTGGAACACCTTACAGAGAAGGTGCAGACGGCGGTTATTTGAAAATATGAAAATCCATCCTTTCTTCAGCGTCATGTACTGTAATCTTGCTTTGTAAATACAGAAAGACTAGTAGCTTATTCAAGCGTGCATCTAAATCATTTTCAGTCGTATGTGCTAAAAATGTTACAGGCCTCTTAAATTCTATAATTTGTTTTGTTTTTGGACTAGATCCAGGCTGGCAGACTTCCACATGAATTGCCAGACGACACTGCATTCAATAACAAGCTGTCCTAATGATAACTACCACGGTTGTCTGGTGTCCTACGTTGGACTCATTGGTGAGTGATTATGAGAAAAATCTGCTGCACGGCAATAATAAGAATTTGCAATTGCATTTTAATGGACTGACTTCTTGGAACATGTATTTTGCCTTCTTTAGCCGTTTGAATTAGTGATGCATCAGGAATTTTATTTAAAAAAAAGATAAAGAACAGGAGAACAGATGAAGGCAAGGGATATTCAAATGTTTTGAAGTCAATGACCCCAAATATAGCAATCCCCTTGGAGTCCCTTTTCCTAAAATTTAAAAGCCACTATAAATAAATTATATTGTTATATAAGTTATATTTCATACATAAATTATGTATTATATTTATATTGAAAAAAATAGTCTGATAAAGGCAACGTGTAAAATTGTTCAAAAAAAGATTGTCATAATACTAAATATACATATAATTTCTATCTTTCCAAATTTATAAATACTTCCACAAGTGCAAAGGACCAACACTATTTTACTAAGTAACAGATGAATTTGCAACAAAATTCAATACGATTTGTTTGGATACATGAATGTATTATTTTTTCCTAAGGCATAAAATTATTATTTTGAATTTTTTTTTGGCAATTTTCATGAAATAATCTGAAATAATTACTACTTCTGCTGTGTAAATTAGGCCTGCAAACCCTCAGAGAAAATTTTAAATTGCATCCTTTTAGTCTTTTACCTAAAATGAATCCTCGAGGGTTAAAAATCCAGTCGTGCTGTGAACAAACGGACCTCTAAAAGAGCGCAGACCAACAACCTCTGGCCATTACACTCAACAGCACAGACAGCCAAACAGCACATTATACTCCAGACAGCGAGATCTATAAACTAACATGTTCCCACCTAATGAATATTTATGAGAATCTCTACCCTTGGCCTTACAGGATCAGATGTGACTCCAAACTATGTGGATGCGAGCCACACCAACATCACCATTTCCCCTTGGTGTGGCTGTCGAGGCAGTGGAAATCACGAAGCAGAGTGCGAGTCCTTCCTCCGAGACTTCAGAGAGAACACTTGCTTGAGTGAGTGGAGATGAAACCTCACGTAACCTCACGGCCTGAACAGCCATCCTTATGGGCTTAACCTAAATAGCACATTAATGAGAAATGCTATGTCTTACGGGCATGTGATCTCATTTTCAGAGGGGCTTTTTTGCCACATGAAAATTTCGTGACTTTTCATGCATGTGTTTTTTTTTTTGCATGTGTGTGTGTGTGTGTGTTTTGGAGTGCAGGAAATGCTATCCAGACATTCGGTTATGGCACGGATGCGGGTCTAGTTCCCATCACTGAGACTCAGTCAGCAGTCCCATCAGTACGGACCAATCTGCAACCAGCTATCATCACCAAACATGTCATCAACTCAAATGATGTCAAGCAAATAGACAGTGCATGTGTTTTCTCCACATGCGCCAACCTTCAGGTAGGTTTGAAAAAGTCGTTCACTGCATTATGTTATATTACTAACCAGTGAATCCAAAGCTAAAAAATGAAGGAATTTAAAGATGGTGTTCCAATTTTTTTTATATTAACATTAAAATATTTTTTCCTATTCCAGTTTAACCTACATTCTCAAAAACAGGTACACGACTGTTACTAAGGCTTACTTATTTATACAGTATGTACACATTAGGTACTAATATGTAACATTGAACACTGTGTTAATTACATTTCACTGGAATTATTGTATTGGATTATTATACTCTACCCAAATTATTCTCTACCAATGCTAAAATTCTGTTAGTTGATGAGACAGATGGTCTCATCAGAGCCTGTACAGTTATGCACTGTGTGACAAGGACCAGGAAAGAGTAGCATCAGAACAAGATTTTAAATATGTGGCATATTTTTAGCTATTTGGTATTTGTGCTACACTTGCTTGGTGTAGAAGCAATTTTTTACTTGGAAATTGCTAGTACATTTCACAAATAATTACAAAGAAATGGCAAATAACAACTGAATTAAATGCGAAATCTTTAAGTAGACAGAGTATTTTCTTTTAAAGCATACGCCAATAATCATCTATTTACAATTTCAAAAGATCTTTTTTACAGAGTAGGGATGAATTTAGATCAATTGGGACACTTTTTGTTATTGAGGCTCTCTTTACTCCTATAGTTTCAATGGTAATTGGGCTAATTTTGATTGTCCAATGGGTTGGTTTGGTTACACAGACCTGGCAACCCTTATGCAAGTGGCACAGAAATTGCACAGTTCACTTTTAAAGTCATAAAACACATTCATTACACAATATTCTCCTGGAAACCCCTTTTTTGTAAGTGTAATGGGCAATAGTGCTAGTATTTCTGTAAGCCTATACATTCAATTTGGATAGTTCTGAATTGCCTTGAATGTCAAGATCAGCGCTAAAACATGTATCGCTGCTTTGTGCATGTATAAAAGCAAAACACATAAATTCCATTAAACTCCCCCTTAAAACTAGGCCAACCCTTGAGGACACCAACTATTACATTCATTAAACTAACTGAGGGAAGCAGAATTCCTCTTTGTGGTAAAATAATCATGTTTTACCTGAAGATATGCAGAGTGTCTAGTGGAAGGTAAAACACTTTTGTATAATTCAGTATGCAGGTGAATAATTCATAAACAGAGCATTTGTCAGCTCATGCAGAGGCCATTTAGAGCAGACCTGCAGCATGGCTGTCCACATCAACGAGGTCTGTAATACCTGAAAATCATGAAATATTGAGCCTTAATGCTCAAATGGAAGATTAAGTTTCGAATCTGACCCATGAAAATCCTGTCTCTATAGTCAGCTAGATAGGGTATGTTGATTGTTGCATTGATTTCAAGGATGCTAGTATGATTTGTCTTGCAAACAGGAAGCTATGTAATATATAATCCTATGTAAATGAGTGATGTCATCACAAACACTAATTCGTCAGCTAATTCACGTTTGAAAGGGCCTGCATTATAGATATACGACTTAGTGTGACCACTTCCATCCTATCGTGCCTCGCAGTTCTGTCCTAAGGATTCAGTTATAAGCCCCTGGGTACTGAAGAAAATGACTGTACTCTCTCATCCATGCTGAAACAAATTATAAAAAGTCTACAGACAGAAATATCATATAGTCGAGCAGAAAATAACTATTTCAATTCATGTCTCCACCTGTTGTAGGAGGCAACAGTCAATCTGTGAAAAGTAGTTATCTGACATGGCTGCTTGTATCTACTCGATTACTTGATGCGTTTACAATGTTGCGTTGAATGTTTTGAACTCGAGCTCGTCGTAAAGAATTTTAGCGTATGGAATGTGTTGATTGAATAAGCAGTCATACTCAAAAATGTCAAATCTCTGATTATGTGTGTGTATCTCATTGAAAATATTCAAGCTGTAAATAAAATGGGGAAAAAAACATCAATTTCCATAATAGTCAGTTCTTCACCTGATACATATACAGTATATATATCATGATTTGCTACTACTAATTCAATGTCAATTCAACTTGTAATGTCAATGTTAATTTGATGTCCGATACTGACGTCAACTGATGTTGATATGTTGTTTTTAGGTTGTGTAACCAAAATCCAATGTTAAGTCAACGTCAGATCGGTGTCAAATACTGACGTCAACCCGAATTTCACTCTCAATCATAATGTGATGTATATTAGAATAGTAATATGTACTCTTATGGTACTATTATGAATCCTTTAGCAGTAAAAGGGGTACAAAGGTGTTCCTTTGAAGCCCCAGTGACAAGCTGTTGCACACCAATTTTTTTTTTTTATCTTCTGAGAGTGCAATTTTAGCCAAAGTTCACTTTGGACATTTTAGGGTGGATATTGTCAGGCGTAACACATCAGATTTGGTTTGTTTCAAGATTGCTTTTACGTGATAATTGTGCTGGCTGAATCTCTGTTCAAATGCTATTCTACCCAAGGCTACATTTTATTTTGAAAAAGAAAATTGGTATAGTTGCATAAAAAGAAGGCATGTTTCTGTTGAATAGAATGACAATAGGTACTTTCACAAATGCAGGTCTTCCATAAATTTTAACTGCATTTTGTTGTGTTTAAAGGTCATGTGTGAACAGAACCAATTGTCCACATGAAGAAAAACGTTTGAAAAACATGATTATCTACATTGTGGAAAGAAATGTCTTGAAATTGGACAGGTGCTGAAACAAAAGAGCTGCTTTCTATCCAAACAGATGGATAAATAAACTGGAACTGCTCAAGATTCTATTAAATATGACAAAATACCAAGCCTTCTTCAGGAACAATGTATTTACAATGCTGAAAGCACATGACATCACAAAGTATAAGGGCATTTTGTTGCTTATGTTGCTACAAAGGAGTAGAGGGCACTTGGTTAAACTCGATTACAGTTGGTGGGTGAATATACAGGTGTTTTGTGTTGAAATATTGTGGGCAAAAAAAATGGCCACCACAACTGTTTAGCGAATTCGCCATGGAATATTTACAGATGGGTACAAAAGCAAATTCATGTTTTCTGAGATGAATCCATTTCCTGATGCAGCTGGGATTTGAATGCACTGTTAAATAGGGCACTGAAACTATCAGTTATTAATAATGCTTATTAATGTCACCCTCCTTATGAAGTTCTGAAGTCAGTGTTTTATTGTTAAAAAAGTGATTCCATGCTTTCTTTCTTACTGTTGCATTTTACAGCACTGCCTTCTGAACCATAAAACAGCTCAAAAACTTTTCATGTTCCTTGTGGGAAACACAAAGCTGACAACTTGAGCATGTTAAGTGTTTGCTTCAAGTGTTAGAATATATAATGCATTTATTCTGCTTCATAGCACGAGAAAAAAAAAAAACACCTGCTCAAAGCACCTTGATATTAGTGACATTTTGCACAGAAGTGACATGACTGGCCACATAATTTCCATCTTCAGTACAATCAACTGATTTCTGTCATTTACTGAGTATTTAAGGGTAAGGTTTGTCTGCACCCCCATCGGTCATTGGTCAGCCAAACAGACCTGCATGCCATTTTGTTGAGAGAATGTTGTTGTGCACTGAAAAAAGTGATACTTATTTTAAGGTAAGTGGTGGCAAACCATTTATTTTAGCTACATTTAAATTAACACATTTTGTTGATAGTTAGTCAACTAAATTTGTTTATTTAAATGTAGCTAAAATAAATTGATTGCAACCACTTACCTTAAAATAAGTATCACTTTTTTCATATGACATTGCTAAAAAGAACATTATTTTTTGTATTTGGTGTAATGCAATGTGTTTATGCAGTTTAAGGTTAAAAAAAACACATTACTTTCCACATACTGTACATTATGGTTGCTCCTCCATGCTTCGCCTTTCTGAAACGCGTCGATTTTTTACAAAGCTCATCGTTCTGAGAAGCGAAGAGTGCTCTGATTAGCCAGCTATCCAGTGCGTTGTGATTGGCCGAATACCTCAAGCGTGAGACGGAAATGTTACACCCCTTACCGTATTGTGATGTTGTGTCCCGGCACGATGACACAAAAACAATAAAACTCGTTATAAACAAGGCATTGGTTGCATCCAGTGGGGACATAATTACTGATTATAATGACTTATACTGTCTTTTAAACATCACCATATCTGCTTTTGTGATTGGAGAAACGACAAACAAGCACTACTCTACACTGCTCAAAACTCGCGTTTGAATCATCAGTGGCAAATTCTTTAAATAAGCACATGTACTTACAGGCTGTGAGTCAGTAGCGCCAGACTGTCCTTGCAAAATTGGAATTGCCCCACTTTATAGAAACTGCCTTTGTGCAAGCCAGCATTTTAGGCTACTCTTCCAGGTTCAGGAAATGGTCCTCCATAAAATGTGCTGCACACACTTTAATATTCGGGTTGAACTGTTCTGGAAGAGTGTTGTAAATACAACTTAACCACTGATTTCTAGTTGTGTCCTCTTTTGGAAGCCCAAACAAAGTACTTTTGCTTTCACAACGAAACGCAGCCTCTCCAGGACATGGTGCTGGCGGCAGCAACAATACTACAGTGAGAATAATAGTTCCTCCTTTCATTGCGTATACATTGCGTTGAGTCTTAAATTTTATATAGAATATCTCTTTGGTTTTGAGACTTTAGTCTTTGCAACTTCAGGGATCTTATCTATGCACAAACAGCTTGTAACACTCCAAAGAAAAAGGAAAACTTGGGTTTCACTATTTTGATGGTCCCTTATTTTGATGGTCACATTCTGTTGACTATAAGTAACATTTCACCTACATTTCTCTCATTTTCATTCTCTACATGTCTCATTCCCATTTCTACTAACTCACATTAGAGTGTTAGTAGAGCATTAGTAGACTGGTAGGGTTAGGGTTAGAATAAGTTGACTTGCAAAGTTACTTACAGTTAGTAGAGTATCTGTTGGGAGACCATCACAATAAAGAGTTAGCAGATATGAAGCAGACAGTCTACTAATACTCTAATGAGAGCTTGTTGACATGTAGTTGCAACATCACTTAGTGTCAACAGAAGGGACCATCAAAATGAAACTGCATCATATGACCCCTTTAAAAAAAATTTGTAAGCCACAGTTTATACTTTTCAGGGGAACTAAACTTCAGATGACAATTACAGTCTATTCATATTAAGCTATGTATTAGCTAAGTAACATTCAGCTTTAACATCCATACTACACAGTTCTAAGGCAGCTTAGTGTATGTATTTTTTTAAACCCAGGACTGAAATTATGTACAGTAGATTACGATGGAATGATGGACGGAGGGCAGCCATACACTATTAACACTGAACAGTACAGTATGCAGGTTATGGTCACATGATGCTAATAATATTATTTCTATTTTCACAGGACAGTGAGCAGAAGTGTTCTAACAGTTTTGAATGTGCTGATGAGGTAAGACACATTTCACCTGTACAATACATCATTACATAATTATGAAAGTTGTTCCTACCTTAAAACGTAATATTTCTCCACCCAGCAAACAAAGACCTTTCTCAGAACAATGGCTAAAATTAGCCAAGTGAACTAAGGTTCTCTTAAGTTATGAACAAGTGTTCGTCCAATAAGATCAATGGAATGTTCATTCAGAGTTATCTAGACTTTTCTAACGCTATCAATAATAATTTTTTTAAAAAAGTATAAATGTATAAATCGTTCATGGAACATTTAGATTTTTTTCTTTTTTTAATGACACTGCTTGAGAAAATTCAACAATATTTGTAAAATTATAAAATGTTTGCAAAACCTAAAACAAACAAACAACTTTGTGTTGTTTGAAACGTAAAGAAATTACATTTTCATAACTTAAAGGGAACATCAGCAAAATGTTGTTGCCTCTAATTGAAATGTTTTTTTCAATTTGATTGCCAATTATTTATTAGGTGTATCCAATGTCCTCAATATCACTTTCCATCTTTTAGTCTAACTTTAATGACATCATGCTCCAGGATGTGACTTCATTCAGGAAAACAACAGCAGAAACATTAGAATCAACAGTCATTGTCATTGAATAAGCATGTTAACAAATTCGAGTTAAGATTAATAAAGTTTAAGTGCCTGAGCTTTACAAGAGCACATTTAAGAAAGTCTCCTATACACTTTAAAGAAATACCACAAACACATTCATTTTTAAATATTAGTGAGTAGCGAGTAATTGGGAATGACCCATAATCTTAATACTTGAACTGAAAAAAGTTTGTAATATTTCCTCAGAATGTGCTGAACCCCAATATGGAGGGATCCATTGACTCGGTGGGCTCTCACCAGGCTGACAACAACAGAGCCAGACATTCATCTGTGATTTCAATCAGTGTTTCTGCCGCCACACTGACACTGGCCTTTGCACTGGTCAATCAGGTTCTGTAAACACAGCCTGACTCTACAACACTAGGAAGCATCTGATGGATTCTTCTGACCTCAATCAAAGAACTTCTCTAAAGTGACATTGATCTTTCTCTCTCTCTTAGTGTGTGTGTGTGTATGTGTGTATCACACGCCATCTTTAAAAACCAGTCGGAACAAAAAAAACAACAAATCCTTTGCAGGAGCTTCTAAAAGACTTGAAACACCACTGAAGAGAAAGTGAGGAACCACCGGCGGCTGACACTGAACAGGTAGAACTTCTACAAACGTCTTATTTTAGAAGGAAAGCAGCCCGCCGGGTTCTCCAATATCATGACAGATGGTTGATCGAGAGCAGGCTATAAAATGCAATCATGTGACCCATCGATGAACTCTCTGTATATTTACCTAGAGATATAGAGCATCCATTATAAAAACAAAACTTTTCGCTATCTCCCCTGCGCACATCAATACAATAGTGCTCACTGCTTCGATCATTACCAATAATTCCATGTAAATGTTTCTTTTGTTTGAAGAACAAAAATATGGATGAAATCTTGATTTGTGCCCTCAAATTGGTTTCTGGTGAACTATGTACAAGGGTTCATCTGTGACACGTTTGGATCCTCCAATCTAGCGAGATTTGGATCCTACTGCCCTGTGTACAATGTGTATAATGATGTTTGTAAGTATATGAGATTCTTTTTTTCCTGTTTTATCTCTAAAGAACCTTTAGCATGTGCTGGAAAGCTGAGCAACACGGGGAACTAGAACAAAAGCGGAGAGCTGTGTGAAACGTATCACCACGGAGAGCCGTCGGTGCCAATGATGTTCGTCTTAGGCTGTTATTATGTGTAATCATTTCATTCTTGCCAAAAGACTTGGATTATATTCAAAGAAAAATGCTCCAGGGAGAGCGGAACAAAAGATCCATTTGCGGAGAGGGTCAATTGTTGGTGTATTTTATAGTGTGCAATCTATCGTGTGGCCTTACTTTTTTGTCTTTGCTCTTTTCCTCTCTCTTATGTAATGGTTTCAGACCGTACCACTTGCAGAATACAGCCAAGACTGACTGATTTGATTTCAGATGTTCAAAAATAGCAGCTCCTATGACTCAAAAAGGTCTTGGTTCGTTTGTGATGCTTTAAAATGAGGCAAGACAGAGGCTCAAGAATGTGTCAGAAATATTTGTTTAAATCTGAATAAAAACATCCTAGTAAATGTCTCGAAGAGTTGTGACTTTAACAGCATCTATTGCAGAATTAAAATAGGTCTGAGTGATTATCTTGGAATAAGTTTTGAAACACTGTGTAACCTAATATTACATATTTAACAAAATCAAAAAAATCACAATTGACCCCGTTTAACATTATTCTAATGAAAAAAAAAGTTTTCATAGTCTGTTCATATAGAAAAGATAGAAATAGAAGAAACAGCCAGCTTGAGCTTTGCCTGAAATGTTCTGCTGATGTTTACAGCAGCCTTAGTTCTGGCAGTATTTTTCCATTCATGTATAGCAAAGGGATTTTTAAAAAAGTATTTGTTTAGAAGTTATAAGCCATCAACCAATGCAACCAGCTATGAGGTGATTCACAACATTACAAACTGTGATTTGAAACAAAAGTCTTAACTGGGGTAACAAATGTAATAAGGGAAAGAACATAATCCCATGAAACACTGCAAAAATTATAACAAAAACAGTGGATAAATATAAAACTGATAATTAAAAGATGTTGATTGAGTATATAAAAAAAAAAAAACTATAACTTACATTTATTGTAAAAGTTGTAGATTCTATTTTGAATAAACGTGGTTCTTTTTATATTTTTATTCATTAAATAAATCAAAGAAAAAAAATGTATCACAGGTTCCAAAACATTAAGCAGCACAGCAGTTTCAACATGAATAATAAATCAGCATATTAGAATGATTTCTGAAGGATCATGTGACACTGAAGACTGGAGTAACGGCTGATGAAAATTCAGCGCTGCGTCACAGAAAAAACAACTGCGATTGAGGTGTTCTGTTGTTGGATGTAATAATGAATATAGCAGTCATCATTTACTCCTAAATCTGAGCCGCTGAAGACACTGTGGATTACATTTGTTTTTGGTAATGCTCCGTGATCTACCTAAATGTTCGTGCAAATCATTCGTGATCCAGCTTCACCTACAGAAGAAGTGAGTATAAGGGTTTATGAATTTGTGCTAGATAGCAAGTTTCACAATGAATGGGGTTCATAGAAAAGAGTCTCTCAGGCCCTTTCCCAAATGGAACACTTCGTGTGCACTTCCGGTCTCACGGACTAACAATGGCCACTGCATGTGCGTGTCCGTTAAGACAATGACACCGTAGGGTGTCCCATTCCTCATTTGAGTGTTCAGAAGGGTCGCGAGCACCCTCTTTTAATGAAAACCTAACAAGTATATCAGCACAAACACCTCATACAAAAATTCACACATGCTGGTGGAGTGGTAATGATTTTGGATTTGTTTTGTAGCCACAGGAACTGGGGACTTCACAGTCATTGAGTCGACCATAAACTCCTCTGTATATCAAACTATTCTAGTCAGATGTGAGGACAGCTAAAGTGGGGCCAAAACTGGGTCATGCAACAGGACAATTATCCCAAGCACGCCAGAAAATCTACAACAGAATGGCTGAAAAGAAAATAATCAGGAGGTTGTAATAGCCCATTCAAAGTCCAGACCTTATCCTGACTCAAATGCTGTGGTGAGAGTTGTGCCAAAACAAATGCTTAAGGTCATCCACTCATTGGTTTGTCCATTCAACCATAACAGAGTTTGGTACGGTTGTTTGGTCCACACCCGAGTATGATTGCTGTATTCACACTTGCTCAAAAGATCCGCACCAAGGTGGGAAACAAACTTGAGTTCGATTCAATCGAACCAAACAAGACAACCTAAGTGTGCAAGTTGATTACTTACTTTTTAAATGAGTCTGTAACTCCAATACATTGTTCATTTAGACTGATTCACAAATGTGCACAAACATTGGTTGCATTTGGTCCGGCTCCATTCTGGAATGTAACACTCAGTCTTTTTGTGTTTTTTTATCCTGTTTTATTAAAAAAAAAATCCATCACTTTAAATGTAGATCTCATCATGTGTGAACAATTAAAATGTACTGGTAACACTTTACAATAAGGTTCATTAGTTAACATTACTTAACTACATTAGTTAACATGAACTAAGATTGAACAATAATTCTACAGCATTTATTAATCTTAGTTAATGTTAGTTTAAGCATTTACTAATACATTATTAAAATCACAAGTTGTGCTTTGCTAACATTAGTTAATGCACTGTGAACTAACAATGAACAACTGTATTTAATTAACTAACATTAACAAAGATTACTAAATAGTGTACTATATGTGCTGATCATTGTTTGTTCATGTTAGTTAACACATTAACTAATGTTAACAAATGACACCTTATTGTAAAGTGTTACCAATGTACTAAATGTTGCTTGTTTTGGAAGAAACCAAGTCTGATCAGATTTTTTCCCCAAAAGACTGTCACTCCATAAAAACATAGTAAACAGCTGTGAGAAGCACCGCTGCTCCACAGAAATCAGCTCAAGGTCTGATGATAATCCTTTGTAGTTACAAATGGAATCAACACACAAACACATGGACGTTGTTGCTGCAAGATGTTTGCCGTCAAAGTGCCTGCCAGCTTTGGCAATTGAGCTGCTTTTACTATTTTATGATGCTACGGCTTATCTGCTGCTGGAGCTTCATGGGTTATTTTTCTCCATAAGATCATTAATGCATTTTAACCTACTCATTTTATTCAAAGTGACAGAAAAAAAATACTCAAAGATGCTTGGCCAACACATTGCAAGCACACTCTTGTTGACAGTGACAACAGCCGCTCACAGAGTAAATGTCACAATTTTGATGTTTCAAGTTGCCAGCGCAGACTTTAATCATTAGACTGCATGAGGACAAACTCAAGTATAATATATACCATGAGATACTGCATTTATCTATTTCCTGTTTGCCATCTTGATGTCCTTCATCAGTGAGTCTCCATCTGCTCCACTTCCCCCATCATCTAACTATCATGTGTCTAACTCTCTTCACTAATTTGTCTCAAATCGTGACAGCTAATTAATATGTTCTACAGCCCCACATATGCTGTTCAACTGCAAGGGCAGTTTAAAACAGCAAAACAATGCATTCATTTTCTCATTTGAGACAGTTTTCATTACATATTACATCTTTAACATAATTTGAGTAAAGCATTATAAATTATAGATTTGAAAAAATAGATTTTGAATCACACATTTGTATAGAATAAACGTAGAAAGATTTAAGCGTAAAACTCCTTACAAAAAAAAGAATGCTCATTTTTGACAGTCCAGTGAGATCTCTAATAAAAACATATACAGTATTGTCATAAAAACTGTTTGTATGCATAGAAAATGGAAACCCATAATACTCTTCCTCAACTTCCTGTGCAAACCTGCCTTCCATCTGATGTAATCACTTAAGTATAGTCATATGCAGGTATGTGTGAACTCATCCATTTAGCTTCCATTCAGCCACAAGCACTGCCTGCGGCCTTCTGAGAGTTCATCATGCCTGCTGGTTAACACCGGCTGAAATTTGCATTGCATAATAAAGTGCCAAATAAAGAAGTGCTTATAGTATGCAAAAGAATAGCAAACATGTCAAATAATAGCACTGTGGTATTAATGCAAGACGTGATATTAATATGCAATAATTTTACAGGTAAAGTAATATGGCTTTAACATTTAAATTTATGGACTAGTTAGCTAGTCACATTGGAAATACAGCACAGTATTTTTAAAAATATATAGTATATTATTAAAATGAAGAGTTACTATGGTCAATGAACTCAATACCTACGGAACCCAATGAGGTATGGGATAGCATACTGTATCTTTAGATGTTTGAAAACTTCTGAGGTGAAAGATGCATAATTGTTCACTTAAATGACATTAAAAAAATGAGACAGTAAATTATGGATGGGTCAACTCATCAAGTTCAACTTTAAGTGCCTAACTGCTCCCACAATGTTGATACTTGAGTCTCACTTAGAGGCAGTTCACCAAAAATGAAAAATCAGTCATCACTTACTCACACTCATGTCATTCCATATTTTTATGTCTTCATTCTGTGAAATGTAGGATGACAGTTTGCAAAACATTTTAGACTTCACAGCAAGACGCTCCCCAATCTTCAAATGCTGTCCAGATCAGTTATAAAGTCTGATTTTCTGGCTTCTTCTCTAAAAACCAACTCTCTGATTTTCATCTGAAATTTAAGTTGCTCAAGATTAATCTAATACAACTCCAGATGACACAATCCTATTGTTACTGTTTGGTTTCTGCTTAGTTTCCTGTTTGCTTTTGTTCCGGTTTTTCTCATCAGTTCCTTGTTAGTTCATTCATTCTCATCACCTGTGTTTAATTAATTATCTTGTTTCCTCGTTTGGTTGATCCCTTTATAAGACCTCAGTTCTCCTTATGTGTTTTGTCAGATCTTAATGTTGAATAATGGTAAAGTGTGTTGAAGCTTAATAAAAATACTCCTTTTCGTCCATTCCTTGTCGTGCACAATTCTTCTACAACCACGTACCGTAACACCTATAGGTTCTAACTAGTGCTGTCAAACAATTAATCATGAGGTTTTTTTAACATAATATATGTGTGTACTGTGTATATTTATTATATATATATATATATATATATATATATATATATATATATATATATATATATATATAAAAATACACACACATACAGTATACAGTCATGGCCAAAAATATTGGCACCCTTGGTAAATATGATCAAAGAAGGCTGTGAAAATTAATCTGCAGTGTTAATCCTTTTGATCTTTTATTTAAAAAAAAAAAAAATCACAAAAATCTAACCTTTCATTGGATAATAAGAATTTAAAATGGGGGGAAATATCATTATGAAATGTTTTTCTCTAATACACATTGGCCACAATTAAAGGCACCCTTTTATTCAGTACTTTTTTGAAACCTCCATTTGCCAGTTAACAGCTCTAAATTTTCTCCTATAATGCCTGATGAGGTTAGAGAACATCTGACAAGAGATCAGGGACTCTTCCTTCATCCAGAATCACTCCAGACCCTTTAGATTCCCAGCTCCATGTTGGTGCTTCATCTCTTCAGTTCATCTCACTCATTTTCTACAGGGTTCAGGTCAGAGGACTGGAATGGCCATAGCAGAAGCTTGGTTTTGTGCTCAGTGACCCATTTTTGTGTTGCTTTTGAGGTTTGTGTTTGGATTATTGTACGGTTGGAAGATCCAAACATGGCCCATTATAAGATTTCTAACAGAGTCAGTCACTATTGATTTTTTTATCTGTTGGTATTTGATAGAATCCATGATGCCATGTGTCTAAACAAGATGTCCAGGACCTCCAGCAGAAATATAGTCCCACAACATCATAAATACAGCAGTATATTTAATTGTACACATGGGGTACTTTTTATCCCTGTGTTCACCAAACCCATCTTGAGTGTTTACTGCTAAAAAGCTCATTTTTTTTAGTTTCACCTGACCATAGAAGCCAGTTCCATTTGAAGTTCCAGTCATGTCTGATAACTGAATATGCTGGAGTTTGTTTTTGGATGAGCTAGGAGAATTTTTCTTGAAACCCTCCCAAACAACATGTGGTGAAGTAGGTGCTTGACAATTTTTAAAGGTTTTCTGACCCAAGACTCAACTATTTTCTGCAATTCTCCAGCTGTGGTCCTTGGAGAGTCTTTAGCCACTCAAACTCTCCTTCTCACCGTCCATTAGGGTGATACAGACACATGTCCTCTTCCAGGCAGTTTCGTTACATTTTATGTTGATTGGAAAGTTTTAATTATTGCCCTGATGATGGAAATGGGAATTTTCACTACTCTTTTCTTAAAGCCACTTCACTAATTTGTGAAGCTCAATTATCTTTTGCTGCACATCAGAAATATATTCTTTGGTTTTTCTCATTGTGATGGATGATTAAGGGAATTTGGGCTTTGTTTTCCCTTCTATTTATATTTCTGTGAAACAGGAAGCCATGGCTGGGTAATTCCATGTTCAAAAGTGAGTGTTCAAAATTGTGAATATGAATGGGAATATACTTCAGACAGAGATATTTTACTCATAAGAATTTCTAGTGGTGCCAATAATTGTGTCCAACGTGTATTTGAGAAAAACATTTATTTCATATTGATATTTCCCCCCATTTTACATTCTTATTATCCAATGAAAGGTTAGCTTTTTGTGATGTTTTTTAAATAAAAGATCAAAAGGATTAACAAAATTTTAATTTCCACAGCCTTCTTTGATCATATTTACCAAGGGTGCCAATATTTTTGGCCATGACTGTATATTTTGAACATATTTACATGTATTTACATTATAGATAAACAATTTATATTATAGATAAACATATTTACTATATAAATGTATGTATATTTTTCTTATCATTTATCCTATCATTATACACATGGTACAGCTGATTGGTTTCTTTTCACATGAGCTTTCGGCTCAGCATTCACATACTTGGCTAGAGCTTGTAGCAGTTACAGTGTGCTTCAGAACCCCCCCCACCCACCCACCCACAACTTAACTAGATCTGCTATGGGGTGATTTTATATTTGTGCGGTATGAGCAGTCTTTCTTACATGCTCACAGCAGCATGTCTGTGGATGTATTGGCAGTAGTAAGTCTCAGTACTTGCTCTGCTGTAGCAGCTTAGCAGATCTATTCCAGCAAGACCAAACACATTTAACACTGACATGTATATTACCATGCTAAACTCTCCCGAGATTTGACAGAAATCATTTTAAAACAATATGACACTTGCAATTGTGCTGATGTTCAATAATCTTGCTTGAGTGAATTTGCTTAGGTAGCTTTTTGATATTACTTTAAAATAGCTGTGAAAAATAATTGAAATACATTGCTTAAAGGGGTCATGACCCACCTTTTTTATTGTTTTGTACTGTACTCTGAGGTCCACTTATAATGTTGTCAAGATTTTTGCATTAAAAAAAAAAAACATAATTTAGAAGTATCAGTCTATTTTCTGTCCTGTTTTTAACCCCCTCATCAAAATGCTCCATTTGAATAGGCACGACAAATTGTAGACTCGGAAGTAAACACTGCTTTGATTGGCTAACAGTTGTGTATGGTTGAATGCATAAATACTCAGTACATATCATATGATATGATCTGAAGAGACAAAGCAATAGTGACCACATAATAAAAACAGTTACTCACACTTATGTGTTGCAACATTACTGTTGGATCCGCAGCACAGTTGGCACAGCATCATCTTTTAGTTTCAGTCTTTTTGAAAAACCTGCATCGAATTGTGACTTGTTTGTAAATTAATTCATGGATGAATGAATCTGAAATTAAATGAATCTGAAAATGAAGTGCACAAAGGACAGAGTTCTTACTGATGTGGTTTGGAACTTCATTAAAAATAAAATTCACTCTTTCCTAACGTTGGGATCAGAAGGAAGGCAATGAAAAGGCTGTTCTTCCACTTGGCACTGCACAGTGTCTTGTCTTCAGAGTCATCTTTATCGTTTGGTTTTTATATGTCTCTTATGTGTCAAAATATCAAGTGAATTTTTATTTCTCTGTTCATGACCCTTTTAAGTTACTTTTGCTTAAATGATGATATCTTTCAAGTTCAAGTTCAAGTTCAAGTTCAAGTTGAGCTTTATTGTCATTCCGCTACATGTGGGGACATGCAGTGGAACGAAATGTCGTGTCTCGCAGGACCACGGTGCTACATAAATACAGACATACAACAATGAAGTAAGAAAAAATACTATAAACCTATACACTACTAACAGATTTAACTATAAGTATACTATATATAAGTATTTACCCTATACAAACTAAAAGAATAAAGGATAAAAAATACAACTATACGAATGCTTCACATAAATATTATCCTATACAAACTAAAAAATAGAAGACAAAATTTAGTATTAGAATTTAGTATTCAGAGATACTAAATTAGTATTAGTGTTAATTTAGCACAGCTACACTCCATTCTGTCTCAAATTGCTAAGAAACGAGAACACAGGGATTATAGTAATTGTCTAATCCATGCAGTAGAGCTATCTTGAAAACCTGAGGGAGTTCAGACAGACAAAAGTGGCTGATTAGAGAATATATGCTCTGAGGCTAAGATGTGGTGTCAACTACTGCCAGATTTTGGGGCTACTGACACCAGGTGCTCAGGGGAAAATTAAGTGATCATTTTCAAAACAATATAAATTTTCAAATCTGCTTTTACGAGTTGATCCATGATTAAATGACATTACACGTTTTATTTTAAAAAGAATCCTGATCAGAAGCATTATTTAGAGACTGATTTCCACAGGTAATATTGTAAAGTTATAGAAATGCTATCTTAGATTCTTTATTTTGTTATCTGAGCAAATGGGAACTCAAATTATATTTGTTGTCATTTCTGTTCACCGCTTTAGAAGTTTACTGACTATTGTCGCTTCTGAGAACCTCAGAAATATGAAAAGCGTTCACTGAAATCGATTGCTAGTCAAGTCCCTCAATTGGTGTGCAAAGCATTTGAGCTACTACTTAAGTAGAGCACCCTAAATCAAAACAGAGCGAAGATTTCATGACCATTAGGATGCTGCCTTGAGATTTTAGGCAGCGAGGCGGCACACTTTTCATTAGGATGGAACTGTACTCTGGCTTTTGGTCAAAATTGCGGCATATTTCAATGAAAGCACCCCATTTAAATAACTACGTGAACATTTCTGTCACTTTTAAATTGGAGTCCCAGAGTGCTGAATTCTCAAACAATATTATATTAGGTGCTCTATTATGGAGACGTGAAACATGCATGCGGCAAATAAAGCTGATACAAAAGGTGACATTGAGGAAGAACTCAATAGGCTGGAAATTAGCCAGCTCAGTGGGCAGATGGGCTTTTGACAGAAATATTGAGTCCCAGCAGTCTGAAATGGGTGGACCAGAATAAGCAAAACTACAGAAAAAGAGCAGCAAATGCAGAAAATCAAATCAACAGCTGACAGGTCTGCCATCCTCAGGGAAGGACGACATACACAAACATTATCTGAGCGGGTGGGTGGGAAAACGCTAAAATAGTCCATGATAGAGATATGCTGTCTGCATGACAGAGATATGCACATTGCTCTGACAGGTCAGTAAAAGCTCAATTCTAGAAGTGCACTGGGAGACCAAAGGTGCCTTGGGGAATGACGGCAGTAATTATCATCATGGCACGGCACCGTTTTATAGCAGAGATGGATATGTCAAGAAAGATCTCTACAAAAAAAAAGAGGGTCTCAACCTTCCAGCAGCGCCAAATGGCAGCTTCACAGCAATCTTCACAAGAGGAAGTGTCGACTGAAAGACTGTAAAAGGACTGAAAGAGAGGTTTGATATACCCGCTTGATTCCAGAGGATAAAAAGGCGCCGTGAACCAAGAATGACTAAAACATGACACATACATCTTTATTCTTGACTCACACGATGCTTATTCATTAGCTATGCTCTGATTGGTCATTCAGATCATATGTTACAGACTGTATTAGACGTCATTGTGAAAAAGAGGGAATGACAAACACATAAAAAACAGCTGTGTGGTGCAGACATGACTTCACTGTGAAACTGATAATAGGCTGTGTACATAAGGCTCTTTAGTACGAAATGGGCATTGAGAAAATGTGACACGAAAGAAGCCCATGGTATATGCAGAATCATTTAATTGCAATTAAGTGTGTGATCTCACAGTTCTACAAAACATCTTTAATTTGCGAACTAACACATATCTAGACCTATTCTCGGTTTATGTGTTAACCTAATCTTATATTATATTGATTCTCAGGTGAATTGCTTCAGATTTTATTTATGGAATAAGTGGTAACATAATACCAATTCTTTTCTTTCTTTCTTGGAACCTATGATACTTTTTTCAAGATTCTCTGATGAATAAAAAGTTTAAAAGAACAGCATTTATTTAAAACCGAAATCTCTTGTTACAATATACACTACTGGTCAAAAGTTTGGGGATAGTACTTTGTTTCTTTCTTTTTTTTAAGAAATTAATACTTTTATTCAACAAGGATGTGTTAAATTGATAAAAAAGTGATAGTAAAGACATATATTGTTAGAAAAGATTTCTATCACAAGTTCCTTAAAAAAATATTAAGCAGCACAACTGTTTCCAACATTGATCATAATTCAGCATTAGACTGATTTCTGAAGGATCATGTGACACTGAAGACTGGAGCAACAGCTAATGAAATTTCAGCTTAGCATAAGAGGAATAAGTCAATTTTAAAGCATAGCCTATTAAAATAGTAAACCATTATTTTATACTGTAATGATATTTTGCATAATAATAATAATAATAATAAAAATTATAATTTTTCTTTATCAAATAAATTCAGCCTTGATGAGCAGAAGGGACTTCTCAAAAGTCAATAAAAATGACTGATCCCAACTTTTGAATGGCAGTGTATATTAGTAAAGATACTAATGTACAGTAAGTCTCACAATCCTAAAATATCCATCACGCAAGGGTTCCTATTTTAAATTAGACATAACCAAAAATGATTCACAATTCAAAGTCAGTTATTAACTAATAACACTGAAGGATTGCCAGAGTGAATGTTCACACAAAGAACATACCTATCCACCTTATTCCTATGCTCCATTAGTGAATTATGAACCTTCACTTAAGCTGTAAACAGTGAAAGGTTTGCTCTATGAATGCAATAATAACGTTTTTTTTAGTTTGTTTGTATGTTTTTTAACTGGGTACAATGAGATGGCATTATTCTACTTATCATTCAATCATCGAACATTAAAATGACATTTAAAAGTTTAAAAACATAAACAAGTTACTTTCAACAGACCAAGAATAACCCCAAAATCGCGACTCTTTCCACAACAATAACGGACAGGTGACAACCAAACCTGGAAAGAAAAAAAAAATGAGAGATTGCATTCCAATAAATTAAATCAGGAGCAAAGACCACAAATGTGCAGTGTATGATATCCTTTTTCATAATCTTGCAGCGGAATTCAAAGGGAAAAAAGAAAATGAGGAAAAGAAAGCAGCGACTGAAAAGAGCTCTTGCTATAGATATTCTTGTTATAACATATCACGTTAAAATGCCAAGCTTTGCGTTATTCTCATGATGTCTGAAAAATAAAACATGAAGGAAAATTTATAGGGCAACCTCTTGATTTGAAATGATAAGTTTATTCTTTTTGAATGGAAGTTCCCCAAATCGTTAGTGACAACCATAATTCAAAACACAGTATAGGCTCATCAGGAATAAGGTGGATAACTATAATAATTCTACAGTTTTAATATTAGTTCTACGCAAATAGAGACATCCGCACCACAGCTATAACGTTAACGACACTGAAGATCGATATTATTGAACACACTTTCAAAATAATTTTTTTTTTTCAGCTGATGAATGATAAAATTACTGACAGCCAATCAGAATCCACCCTTTAAGGTTATATAAAAGGCAGATGACATAACTGCAGCACACTATTAAACAAAGGTATTGTTTATTGGTGTGGCTGCACAGATTATGTATTTTTGTAGGCCAAAACGAGTTAACACTTCAGGTTCCATCAATCTGAAGTTATTCAGTTTTTGAATAGGCTTATGGTTAATGTCTGAAAATGGTCTGCAGCTTATGCAAGCTCAAGACATTTTTATGCTTTATTCTATGACATAAATACATCAGTAATATTTCCTTGTAATTGTATTAAAGCTTTTACTTGTCTTGAAAAAGGTGGTTGCTAACAAGTGGCTAAATGGAACTACAAAGACTGACAGGGATAATAAACATCACAATGAACAGGAACATTTCTCTACTCTCTATAGTTCAAAATTCAATGAAAAAATCCTGTTGGGTTTCTGTTGAGGAAACCAGGGTGATGCGAACTTACAGGTTGGCCAACAGAAATTCATCATCCCTGCAGCACTCTATGGTGGTTATATATGTAATTACTGTAATATGGATTTTTAAAAGCGATTCTTACACACAAAAATCATTCTCTCTCATTATGCTTCTGGTCTGTAATGTGTACAGCACAGAGTCAATGACATGGCAGATACTGTGATCGTGGAGGATGACTTTGTAAAACCAATTAATGGCTGGGTATTTGATCAGAGCGTTAACCATCGTTCATCACTCCCATACTGCTCTCCTAACTCTTCCATTAATTAGCTTTTATTAATGTGAGCAGTCAAGGGACTGTTCAGCCCCCAGGGCTAAAGCATTTAGAATAATCAGCAGCCATGAATGTGAATTATGCTGAGCTCAGATGAATAATTTACCAAGTACACATAAGGACAAGATCATTCTTTGCCCAGTTCATCCTGCTGAAAAAAGGTTTTGTCATGTTGACACTGATGCTGGGACAAAATAATTTTCTGCCATAAAACTTCATGACTACTGGAGTTAACCAGGCTTCAATGTCTGCTTCTTGGAAGCCAGTCAATGAACATTTGTGTGCTTGTAAGCAGCCAAGACCAAAAGGGTCATTGCTTGGATACAGTGCTGTGAGAACATGTTGAGTTAATTATGAGTAGCACTGAAACTCATAAAAAGACCATTTTACAGTGCACTGTAAAAATAAATTAGGTTTTCACAGAAAAAAAAACAACAACTGTATTTCCTAATAGGAGCTATTTATTTAACATGGGGTGGGTCATTTCATGAGGGCTGTCATGTTGAGATCACATGACCGGTCAAATCCCCACATTACTAGACAATTTATGCTTATAGAATTAATAAATCATGGCTGACTGCAAATACTATCTCCCCATTGATAATTGTAAATTCACAAGTTTGTGTGCCCATATAATATTAGCATTAGTGGTAAACTGATTTGGCTTGATGTCTGCAATGGAGGGCTCAGAGAGACTATTAAACTTGAGCTCCGATAGCCCCCCTATAGACAGAAGGATAAATGAAATAAATATGCATAAAGGAGGAGATGGGGAGGTGGAGGGATGCCGAAAGAACTAGCAACGGAAGTGGTAAGAGGCTGTTTTTATACTCGGGTATTAATTGTAAAATTAGATGGGTGTGCTCCTCCCAAAATTATGTTAATGATGCTGCATCCACACCACTAGGTTTCAGTATAAGCCCAAGAAGGCTTACATAATGTCTGAGTAGATATTACATTTCATTTAGAACTTACTTTGTGATTATTAAAAAAAGCATTTTCTATATAGTGTGAATGTGTGTAGTATGAATTACTAGTGCATCCCAATTCACAAACTTATGCACTATTCTAGCGTCAGAGAGAGCCTCCTGTTGGCTCTGGCACAAGAGAGAAGGCATAAGCTGGAAGCCTGAGGAGAGGGGCAGTGACCTGGCCAGTCACTGCTGACCTGCCAACTGGAGGGTGTTGTGGTTAAGGGTCGAAACACCCAGAGAAGGTTGGGGACCATCTGAGTACCTCTCTTCCAGGCCAAGGCTTCATCCATTAGAAATGGGTGTATGTTAGCATCGCAGATGCATTATACAACTTTGTAGTATACAGTATCTCACAGACGTGAGTACACCCCTCACATTTTTGTAAATATTTTATTATATCTTTTCATGTGACAACACTGAAGAAATTACACTTTGCTACAACGTAAAGTAGTGAGTGTACAGCTTGTATAACAGTGTAAGTTTGCTGTCCCCTCAAAATAACTCAACACACAGCCATTAATGTCTAAACCGCTGGCCACAAAAGTGAGTACACCCCTAAGTGAAAATGTCCAAATTGGGCCCAAAGTGTCAATATTTTGTGTGGCCACCATTATTTTCCAGCACTGCCTTAACCCTCTTGGGCATGGAGTTCACCAGAGCTTCACAGGTTGCCACTGGAGTCCTCTTCCACTCCTCCATGACGACATCACGGAGCTGGTGGATTTTAGAGACCTTGCGCTCCTCCACCTTCGATTTGAGGATGCCACACAGATGCTCAATGGGGTTTAGGTCTGGAGACATGCTTGGCCAGTCCATCACCTTTACCCTCAGCTTCTTTAGCAAGGCAGTGGTCATCTTGGAGGTGTGTTTGGGGTCGTTATCATGTTGGAATACTGCCCTGCGGCCCAGTCTCTGCTTCAGTATGTCACAGTACATGTTGGCATTCATGGTTCCCTCAATGAACTGTAGCTCCCCAGTGCCAACAGCACTCATGCAGCCCCAGTCCATGACACTCCCACCACCATGCTTGACTGTAGGCAAGACACACTTGTCTTTGTCCTCCTCACCTGGTTGCCGCCACACACGCTTGACACCATCTGAACCAAATAAGTTTATTATTATAACCATGTTATCAGGACATGGTCCCAGTAATCCATGTCCTTAGTCTGCCTGTCTTCAGCAAACAGTTTGCGGGCTTTCTTGTGCATCATCTTTAGAAGAAGCTGGGACAACAGCCATGCAGACCAATTTGATGCAGTGTGCGGCATATGGTCTGAGCACTAACAGACTGACCCCCACAGCTTCAACCTCTGCAGCAATGCTGGCAGCACTCATACGTCTATTTCCCAAACACAACCTCTGGATATGACGCGGAGCACGTACAACTTATTTGGTCGACTATGGCGAGGCCTGTTCTGAGTGGAACCTGTCCTGTTAAACTGCTGTATAGTCTTGGCCATCGTGCTGCAGCTCAGTTTCAGGGTCTTGGCAATCTTCTTATAGCCTACGTCATCTTTATGTAGAGCAACAATTCTTTTTTTCAGATCCTCAGAGAGTTCTTTGCCATGAGGTGCAATGTTGAACTTCCACTGACCAGTATGAGAGAGTGAGAGCGATAACACCAAATTTAACACACCTGCTCCCCATTCACACCTGAGACCTTGTAACACTAACGAGTCACATGACACCGGGGAGAGAACATGGCTAATTGGACCCAATTTGGACATTTTCACTTAGGGGTGTACTCACTTTTGTGGCCAGCAGTTTAAACATTAATGGCTGTGTGTTGAGTTATTTTGAGGGGACAGCAAATTTACACTGTTATACAAGCTGTACACTCACTGCTTTACATTGTAGCAAAGTGTCATTTCTTCAGTGTTGTCACATGAAAATCTATAAAATATTTACAAAAATGTGAGGGGTGTACTCACTTCTGTGAGATACTGTAAATAGTGCTAGTAGTGTGCCAAATTCCAAAAAGAAAAATGCCCTTTAAAGGGTCATGAAACCCCAGACTACTTTTTCAGAAAATTTTGTTTAATTAATGTGTTGCACATCATAGAAGACCATGTTAGCATCCGTTAATTTTAATCGTTGGAGAAAACCGGTTAATTTTAAGCTTTTTTGCGCTATTTTCATCTTCCGGGTTTGAAATTTACATCGTGTTGATGTCACAATTTGTGATGTGGCAAAGGACACATCGATGACGCGTCGGTGTCTATTAAATTATTAGGCTTCTTTGTGATGATCAAAATCTGCACAGAACCGATCACCGGAGATCACCGTGAGATGCATGCCAGTTAGAAAAGTGTCAGAGTTATGTCCGACTTGTTTTGTTGTCATGCTGACGTGTGCCAAAAAACTCTCGCGGCGGCGAGGCGGCTGTGTCGGATTCAAAATCATGATGGGAAATGACTGACTGACGACACAGCTTAATTCTCATTGATTCAAACAACCATGATGTTGCATTCTTTTCTAATTTTTAAAAAAATCTGATTTCATGTGAATATGTATTTAAATTATGCATGAATATTCCCAAACATTATGACTTGTAGATGTTTGTATTAAAGTAAAAATGGATGGTAAAAACGCCTTTCATATGGAACTAAATAGCAAGCACTTTGAGTGTCTTGTTCATTATATTTATTTTAATATAAAAGCAAAATAACTGAAATGTTTATCAGCAGCACAGCACATGAGTGAGAATAACGCAATATCTGCCTTTGATCTCAGCTATCTGTTGCACTTCGGGAGGTCAGAACTGTCCGTCTTGACTGCACTTATTTCACTCGTGCCCTCACTGCAGCCGCCTACTCTGACCTACATTTCAGGCGAGGCGAGGCGCGTCTCAAACAAGCCATGAGACTGCGTGTTCTTATACCATGAGAAGATGCTTCGCTTAATTATTCATGACAACATTTGTTGATTTGCTATGACAGATGCTTCAGACTGTGAGATCGCGTACATTAAGGCTCCGTTTACACTAGTGTGATTTTGTTTTAAAATGCATAACTTTTGCTATGCTACAAAATTGCTAAACTGGCAACAATGACATGGTGCGCAGTGGAGTGGAGGGGGAAGAGGGAAGACAGACAACACAACTTTGGTTTCAAATGGTTTCATTTTTTAAACCAAAAATGAAACTGGTTGGCAACACTGCACCATGTCCAAAAAACTGTGGTGAGAACTAACCAGTGCTGAAACACGGGGTTTTGTGAGCCTTTAAAGGGATAGTTAGCCCAAAAAAATAAAATTATGTCATTAATTACTCACTTTCATGTCGGTCCAAACCCATAAAACATGTGTTAATCTCCAGAACATAAATTTAGATATTAATGAAATCTGAGCGCTTTCTGACCCTGCATAGACAACAACGAATCTATCACATTCAAGACCTAGAAAGGTAGTAAGGACACTGTTAAAAGTCCATGACACATCAGTGGTTCAACCATAATTTTTTGAAGCTATGAGAATACTTCTTGAGCTACTTTTGTGATACTCTCACAAATGTGTGGAGACTGGTGCGTAAGGGAAGAATTGTCAACTTAAGTTGTTATTTTTGTTTTCTTTGCACCAGAGCTGGACTAGGATGCAATCTCACACTCATCCAGGCCACACAGAAAAAAAGGGGCCAAAATTGTCACTGGAGCATGCTCTTAAAAGGACATCTTTGTACCCTTTTTTTTTACCCCTAATTGGCACATATTAGTACCTTAGAGTAGTAATTTGTACCCTTAAGGTACTAATATGTATAGGCCTATTTATTAGGGCTAAAAAAGGAACAAAGATACTGTTCCAGTGACAAGCTGTTGTACCCCAAAAGGTGCAATTGTGGCCCCTTTTTTCTGTATATAGTCTATACATCCACAACAATTTCTGAAACCACAGACAACCCTATTATTATGGTCATCACATAAAAAGGTCTAAATCCTTAGTCTGGGGCCATGGAAAACAATTAAAGCTTCTCCTTTGCACTGCACCAATTCACTTTCCTTTCCCTTTTCTTCATTTCCACAATATCTCTGTACCCTCCTTTGTTTTGTTTTTTCTTACCTGTCACTTCTTCACCAGCAGGTCTACTGTTATGAACAGAACCATGTCCACATTGTTGAAAACAACCACCTCATTTCAATTTGTTAGCACAGAATGTTATTTATCTTAAAATTACTTATGTACCCTAGATTTAACAAACCTATATTTCATACAAATATGCACTACCAGTCACAAGTTTTTGAACCGTAAGATTTTAATGTTTTTTAAAGCCTGCATTTATTTGATCCAAAGTACAGCAAGAGCAGTAATATTGTTAAATATTTTTACTATTTAAAATAACTGATTTCGATTTGAATATATTTTAAACTGTAATTTATTTCTGTGATCGAAGCTGAATTTTCAGCATCATTACTCCAGTTTTCAGTGTCACATGATCCTTCAGAATCATATATAGAAATTATTACATTTATTTAGCAAGGATGCTTTAAATTGATCAAAAGTGATGATAAAGACATTTAATCATCATAAAGACATTTAAACAGATAAATTCTGTTCCTCTGAACTTAAGAAAAAAAAATCACTACCAAAAAAAATAAGCTTTGATATCACAGGAATAAATTACATTTTAAAACATATTCAAATAGAAATTAAATAGAAACCATTATTTTAAATAAAAAAATATATATTTTGCAATATTACTGTTTTTGCTGTATTTTGGATCAAATAAATGCAGGCTCGATGAGCAGAAGAGACTTCATTAAAAAATCGTATTGATCAAAACCTTTTGACTGGTAGTGTATTAAAACACATTTTCTAAAGTACTGAAATGCCAAAATTAGTACAATATATTTATTGAACAATTCTAATACAATATTGAATTATTAGGCTGTGACTACTGAATATTATTTTTGTTTATCTAGCTCCATCCCTCCCTGTACAATAAATCCATTTAAATATCCGTCTCTGCTAATTTTTTTTTAATGTAACTTTACAATTGATATTGATGTCCTTTAGCACAGTATTCTGAATGATGATAATAATGGGGTGCTACTGATAGCGTAATAGATACCAGCATTTTAATAGGCCAATTACGTTAATAAAGACAAAACTATCTAGCATATTTACAGATGAAACTGACCTGCACTTGAAGCCCTGAACAGGTCAGTGATTTCACTGCTTCTTCTGGCCGCTTCATCTCCTTCATTGAGTCCCGCATTTGATGTCTGTTCCGTGCGGCGCTGCCAGTCAAGACTAACCGATTTATGACTTATTATCGATTTATTATTGAATGAAAAAATCAGAAATTATCACTTTGGTAAATAATCACTTTGGTAAAAAAGAAAAACAGGGCAGCGGGCCAAATCAGGCCAACAGGAATTCTCCCGGTGCTCCCAATGGCCAGTCCGGGCCTACTTTGCGCAAAAGAAAACAAGTCGTTATTTTTCTTTTCATAACAACAGTTGACAATTCTTCCTTTGCACACCAGTCTCCGCCACACGTTCGTGAGAGTATCACAAAAGTAGCGCAATAAGTATTTTCATAGCTTCAAAAAAATATGGTTGAACCATTGCTGTGTCATGGACTATTTAAACAATTCTTTACTACCTTTCTGGGTCTTGAACGTGATAGATCCGTTGCTGTCTATGCAAGGTCAGGAAGCTCTCAGATTTCATCAAAAATATCTTAATTTGTGTTCCGAAGATGAATGAAGGTTTTACGGGTTTGGAATGACATGAGGGTAGAGTAATTAATGACAGAATTTTCATTTTTGGGTGAACTATCCATTTAAAATGTCAAGTTGCCATGGCTTACATTACATCTGCCCAAAATGTCTGGGTTTTATGTTAGTTTTCCTATTGTTTTCTTTTTTTTTCCAAGGTAATGACTGCAAAGTAGTTTGACCAATAGCGTGCAGGCATTACACAATTAACTGTAGCATCCCAGAAGGTGTGATCTACAGAAAACTGTTTAAAGCAATGCAAATATGTATACATGTAATATATGAGGACTGTAGAGAGTACATCAACAGGAAAATGTATGGTCATCCTACATGACTAAAAAAAATTTAACCTTTTTTAACTTATTATTATCTGTAAAATAAATGTTAATTATTTGGTATAATGTACTACAGCCCAATTTCTGTTAAGAAATGCAGTGACATATTTGGGAATCAAACAGTTTGTTGTCTTAAACTATTGACAAATTCACATGAATATTCATTAGGCTACATGAACAATCCAGAGATGACAACACTTGCGAAATAACACAGCAACGGAGAGATTTTGAACAAAGGAACAAATGCATCCTGACATCACTAGACAACAAGCTACAAATAGATGAAACAAAATTGTAAAAACAACCAAACAAACAGTCAAACCTTATTAATTATACATGCACCGGTAAATGCTAGCAATGGGAGAGAATGGGAACCACAAAACGCTTATTACAGGACCAATGTTTTGCACAATGGTAACAACTTATGCATTATCCCATATGAGGTTCAAACCAACGACCTTTAGCTTTCCAACTCAGATATTTAATCACTATTCACCATTACAATTCTCAGAAAAACAAAGAACGTGCAACATACTGTAGTTCTTATAATTCACTCTGTGAATGGTACCAGAGTTATTTTATTGGTCATCTGCACAGCCATCATTCTTCTCTTTTCCACTTACTAATTTCTTTAACATGTTGCTGTGAATTGAATGAAGGAGAGCACTTGACCTTGCTGTCAACATTAATTAAGTTTGATGTGTCTGACACACTGTGTACACCTCAAATTATCATGTTACAGTCTGATATAACCTTTAGTCAGCCTTACAAATCCCGACACAGCTTTGCACCGGCTCAATAAGAGCTGCCAGGTAATGAGTTACCCAGTTACACACTGACAGCTGGTACAGCACTGCTTGAGATGCAGAGTGTTCAGATATGAGTCCTATGAAACAAAGGGCATATTTACACCTGGTCACTTCATGCGTTTTCTCTGATCGGATATCTATCTGATTTGTTAAAACTTTCCATTTGGCCACATAAATGTGTCTTCACAAAACGGATATAAATCCAGTCTTCAATTCCCATGCTAAATGCAAATTTAAAAGAGTTCACTTTAACGAAAGCAACAGATAAGTGCTGCATTTTATTCATTATCAGCTAATTTTGAGATCAAAGACCGCAACAGGAGAGAGTATGGCATCAGCACTGGAAAGTTAGTCTCACTAATTTTAAATTTCCATATGTGGTTTCAACAACCAGATGCATTTACACTTGTCCAGTTGCATCTGGAATGCGGCCCAGACCACCTCCTGAAGTGGTTTGAGCGATGGTATTTAAATGCATCTCGAAAGCGTTTCGGAGGGCATTTACACCTGGGCCCGTATTCTTTAAGATTCTAAGAATCTTCTCAGAGAGTATATAAGCTGTATAAAAGGTTCTCGAAAAAAAAAAAAAAAAACTATTTTGTTTGCTTAATGTAGGCTATTTATGTACAATTATTCTGAAATTAATTGTAATGTCATACCAAAAAATGTCACACACATTATACAAACCACTGGCCTGTGATTCAGGCTGTGAAATAGTGAAAGAAGTCATCCCTATATCAAATATAGTGACTATATGCCTTTTACCTTCATTTATCCAGATTGTCACTAATCTATTTATTATTTTTATTAGTTGTAATATAATTTAATAATTATTTTATTATGTTTATTGTTTTTATTTTCATTACTTTGATTTGATGTATTTGTTTATTTACTTTAAATTATTAGATTTCTATTACATGTAATGTTGATTTTTTTTTTTTTTTTACAGTGGATTGTGTTATAATAAGAACAGGGTTTTATATATATATATATATATATATATATATATATATATATATATATATATATATATATATATATATATATATATATATATATATATATATATATATATATATATATATATATATATATATATATATATATATATATATAAAAAACCATGGGTAAATCATGGGTATTGTTAACATATTCTACTTTCTGTAATGTTTTTATACACAAAAACCTTAAACTTCAGTTGCACAAATAAAAAATTACACTAATGCATCATAATTTTTAGTTCATGCCGAGAATTACCCTAAATGGGCAAGTCAACAGGCTGGTTGACTTCTGTATCCGCTTAGTGAATGGGTCATCTGAAAAAAAAAAAAAAACTGAAAAGTTGCTTAGTGTGGTGTCAGGAACACAATTTTAACAATAAATAAGTTTTTGCAAATGTATCTCATAGTGTGACTGTTAAATGGTTAAATACTTCCTCTCGCAGTTATATGGTCGGGTAATTATACTGTATTAATAGGAGCTGTTATTAATATGCTTGTATTAATTTTGAACGAACGGTCGATCGCGTTATACTTTCACTTTCGCTTTCAAGATACGAGATTGCAGGAACTGTGTTAAATGTTTATATTATGGGGTGGCAGCACTTACCACACATTTTACTAGATCAGATGCTTGTCATTGGTGCTCAGGATCTGTAAATCATTCGCCATTATCCTCATTTCTCCTTACTCTGTTTATGTGGTAAGTGAAATCGTATGTACTGTAACAGGCTACAGCTAGCAAGGAGCTAACCATGTCCCTTCAGGGGCTCGTGTTATTTTATTAGAACACGTTATTTGCTTTCCGTGCCTTTCTGAATACAGACACCAACCCATCTCTGCACTTCACATCCCCTGCACAGCCTGGAACATTACATTTATTTCCATGATATGCCATTTTCGCTGTTGTCCGCGCATGTTTATTTACAATACCTGCAGAACTTCTGATGATTCGGCTGGCGGCTGGCGTCGAACAAGGGCGGGTTTATGCAAATGTTGGGGACGTAGTGATCCCTACTGTTGCGTCACAGTCAGTGTTATGTTCTGATGTGCCTATTTATCAGTGGTCTTTTTTATTCACGAGATTTACATAAGAAAGGAGGAAACTATGGTGTTTGAGGCTCACTGTATGTCATTTCCATGTACAGAACTGTTATTATTTAACTATGCCAAGGTAAAGACAATTTTTCATTCTATGGCACCTTTAAGGGTCTGAATTACTTTTTTTCTTTGCTAGGATATTTTCTTTAAATTTAAAAGGAAACACCCACATTTCTAAGAATTTCCTTAGAATGTTGTTACTAGGAGCAACTCTTAGCACTAAAATTTTTCATGAATACGGGCCCTGGTCTTTCCACGATCGGATTTATCCGATCAGAGAAAATGCATGAAGTGACCAAAGAGCCTAAAGAGCACAAAGACTTGAGGCGCAAGCTAAAATTGCATGACTGCTTCAGTAAATGCTTTTTTTTATGCCACAGTTGCTTTTATTAACACCATCAGTTAATAGGCTCATGATCTATGCTGTTTTACTCAATGAATCTATGCTAATGCCAGTACTAAGATTAGTCTCTTCTTATTTGCTCAACTCATGTTACATAGAATAATAAATGTAATTGTCTTTCTAAACTGTCAAGACAGTACAACGGACAATGTAATAAAAGATTCACATTCATCTGTTTTGGATAAAATTGAGCATGCTTTTAGTGCCACTCACTGGACATTTCATTTACAAACTGAAAAGGTTATCAGACCCTCTGTCATACTGTCAAAAGATTCACAGTAAAAAAAAAAAAAAAAAAAAAAGTTCACTGGAGCCCAAAATGAGTTAAATCCTCAATATTTAAATTAGAAAGTAACACAGTGCAGTTGCTCGACAATCTAGTTAAATATGTGCAGACCACATACTGTTATGGTATAAATGATCAGAACACTATCTCTTCTCTTAACAAGGCCTGTGTCTAATGGTTTTCATCAGACCCAGACACAGTTCTTGAAATAACCCTATCATGTTGAAAGAAAGGCTCACAGCTTTTTTCTCCTCTGTGTATCTCAGAGATCATTTTCACAGATAATGAGATTTGTTAACTTGGGAGATCAATAGAAAAGCTAGACTGTTTCCGCTTCTGCAGGCTAAGAGTTTTGACTGAAACACTGAAATATTTAGAGGGGCCTTACCTTTGTAATGTTTTGGACATTGGTGGTGGTAGTACTCTTTCTGTAGGATCTTCTGAATGTTTCTCTGGATCATCAAAGCACTGCTGCAAAATCATTGGAGCTGCAACGTCAAAAATGGTTATCGAGTAAACAGAACATAAAGAGACAAATCGCATCTAATCAATAAGCTGCTTTCTGACTTAACATCAAATCAGCTGATTTATGGAAAATGAGGAAATTAGCCTTTATGAAGAAAAAAAATGTGCATTGAAACTTTAGCCACATCAAATATCAACATTGTATATACATCAAATTTTGTGCCACATGGGCAGAAAATTGTAAATATTTTATGATGTTTTGTGTGGTTGTATGTGTTCAAACAAGATCTCTTTGTGCCACTTAAATAGGTTCATTAATATTATAAAAAAAAAAAAAAAAAAAAAAAGTTTACAAATTTATTGGTATGATTGATTCTGTACAGTAAATGTGAATGACAAATTACTTAATAAAATCTCAAACTAATAAAGTTATTCCAATCTGTTTTATGTATTTTTAAGTCATTCTATGGCTAAAGCTCAGCAGCAGTCAGTAAGAATTGATCATGTTTAATAACAATGTCTTTAATATATTTGTTGTACCCAAGAAAATGATAGGTGTATATATAAAAGTATTTAATGAGCACAGAGGCAAAAGTATTGAAAAACTCAAATTCAGTCCAACAAAATAAAACTGAGAGTTACATAAACTTGATGTTTTGTTAACAGTAAATTAAACTGAAAATCATCTGGAAGCCAAACTCATTTAAAATCAAAAAGATAAAAAAAAAGACATTCTTCACTTTTCTGTTAAATGGAAGGAACACAGAAGTGTGATTGTACAAGAGCTGCTAACAGATGGCATGAGTCATCGGGGCCAGAACCCTCCAGCGGAGCAGCAGTTCACTAACACAAGGGAGTAACACCTCAGGAGGAGCGCTGCAGATGGACTGAAGGCTGAAAAAAAAAAGGATTCGGTCACACTTTATATTAGGTGGCCTTAACTGGTATTTTTAAAAATATAAGTACAATGTAAAAACATGTATGTACAAAATAAGTGCACTGTATCAAATGATTACTTTAAATGTAAGTGCATAGTAGTTAAGGCCACCTAATATAAAGTGGGACCGAAGACCCCCCACCCTCCCCAAGTGATATCTGCATTTGTATTTAATCAGGTAATTTTCTGCTTGTGGTGGTGCTTGTCTCTGATTACACAGTTTGCGGTTTTTAAACTGTCAGATAACTTTATGCATTTGAAAGTAAAACTGCATCTATATAATGTATCTGTCTATGGATATGTGCATACATATTACTGAAGGCATCATGCTGTTGCACGATCTATAGGAGTTCTTTATTCATTGTTATGGAGGCAACATGAAGCCGCTTTCTCCTGTGGTGTGGTCAACGTCAAGGTCATTTTAAAGTTCAGCCCTCACTACCATTTTCTCTGAAATGTTTCACACAACAACAAGCCATTGACCTGATCTGACTTTAGACATTCTCTATCTATTTGTTTAGAATATCTAGGCAGTACCCATTTAATCCCAAATTAAATTAAAAAAAAGTTTTTAATTTATAAAGCTCGAGGAACTGTACCAACTGATGTTTTAATGCACTTCCTGCAAATATGGAACAAATAAAGGGTCTCAATGAAATATGTTTAGTTTCACATGATTAGTGTAAATTGTCACATGACCAGAGCAGTTTATTTCCTGTTTGCACCTTGAGAAGATGATGGATGCATTAAAGCTCTAAAATGAAAGGCTAGTAAAGTATGTTAACATAAAGATATGACAAAGATTGTTGGTACACATTATCTTAAGTGTGTGTAGTATTAATGTATGCTTTTGCATATATTCAGTTTGCTGAGTGTAGTCATAGAGTGAGTAAACATGTTGATGGTCACAATAGTGGGATAATGGTGAATTTTATTTTACAATATTATGCAATGGCAGTTGCTAGTGAAAATGAAAATAAAATGTTGCAATGACAAAATATTGCACTAAATTAAAATTCAAATGTTTGAAAAATTTTACAATAATGATGTTGTAATACTCGTAGCATTGATATAAAAATTTGATGTTATATTTTAGAAAAAAGTAACAATTTTTAAATGCGGTGATGGTTGAATTTTTTTAGTTTTGTTTTTTATCTCAGTGTTCCAATCAATGTTGCATAAGTTTTTTTTATGCATAATAGTAACCCTATAATGTGATCAAACAGTTTAAAATAGCTGAGCTAAGATATATAACATTTTTTATAACTGCAGAAATATGTGATTTCAGTACTCTCCATATCCCACTATTGTGGCCGAACATAAAACACAATTTTTCATAAAACACTTTTCCAAATAAAAAAATAAATAATTGATTATTTCAAAGGGTTACTAATGACACATTATTTGGATATTTTCATGTCTGGGAAAAATTTGGGATTAAATGGGTTATGTAAGTGAATATCTCTACTATTCTTATGAATCTTTTTTTATGTATTTTTCTGAATAATTTTGGCAATGTTCACTCAAAAACTGAGATGTGCAAGTTCAGATCAATGAGGCCTACAATCAGCCAGGTCCACAAAATACAAAACAGTCCAAAGTGAAAGAAAACATGTTAAAGATAAAAAAAAAAGAGTATATCCAATATTTTGTAATAAAATAGCATAATGAGAAATTTATAAACATTTTTTTTTTTTTGTAGGCCAATAATTTTTGACAAGCAACACCACATGTGGAAAAAAACAGGTGGGGGAAAAAAGTACAAGATGTATGTTATGACAGTAAATTTTGAATGCATGTTTTCACTGTGATTTAGTCTATTAAAATGCTTAGAATTCCACCAAAATTCAAGACACAGTAAGTGGGCAAAAATGCCACCATATGACTTTTATATTTATATCATCTGATAAGTGACTTACATTTTAGACACAACAGTTCTTGTTTTTGCTCTATTTCATCAACAAAAATAGTTCCAAACTAGAACTACTGTACTTTATGTCTCTGAGCAACACACAACAGGGTGTCATTACTGATTGAATAAACCAACTGATCGAATCGGTTGAGTGATTGTCTCAATGACTCACTCATGCAGTGATTTGTCGCCACCTACTGGTGATTTTAGGTTTATAGTACATTGTTCCTCTTTTTTCTCCAAATATTTTCAAATACCAACATTCAAAATTTGTTTATGCATTTGTAACTGCATTCATGTCCTGCATTAAACAGTCTATGTAAATGCTTCTAAATACCACTTCAGATTCTGTGCCACCTCTGCATTGCAAACACAAATTTTGTTGATACTGATTTTATTTTATTAGCAACAGACTTATAGTCTTACTATGTGAATTTATTGATTAAATGTACGAATGTGACACAAAAGATGATGCATACATTTAATTAGAGTAGGAAAAAATGGCCTTATAAAAGGTATAAATGCACATAAAAGGTAAAAATCAATTTAAGCTTGTTGGAAAAGTTCATTTCTGTTACTCCTGCAAACAAACCACCGCACAGAATGTTAAGAACATCAAAAGCTTTAGGAGTTAGCGGTCCATGGCAGTCCTAACCTTGTCAAAATACCAGCACAATGATACACTCAGCAAAATATCGTCTAATTATCGTTACTGACAGCATCAAGATATCATTTTTTTGTCATTATCACACACCCCTAATATGAATAGATCAATTTTATTATTTGTGAATATTTTATTACTTATGAATATTATTTTTATTTAAATTATTCTTCTGATTGGTCAAAAAAAATGCGGCACAATCGGAAATTCTTTATATGATGCAAGAACATTCACAGGATGTAAGAACGTAATTCCTTTCTGGCCTATTCAGACTACAAAAAAAAAAAATTGCGCTAGCAAATCCATAGATGTTTTCTGCCTGTCTGAAGAAAGCCTTTGTGATTTTGATAATCCTGGTTAATTTGTCTTTTTATATGTACTTTTTGTAAACAGGTTTGATTGAAGTTTTTGCCAATCCAGTTATTATTATCAGAACAAGTATGTGACTAGATATTTCACAGTAAGTAGAGTCGGTAAAGCCATGCATGACAAATAAATGGAAGTCTGGTTCCTGGTTTGACACAATAGGTTTATTTCCATTAAGTATTTCCATTAGGCAAGTTATTACTTTGTTTCCATTATGGTAATTTTGTCATAATACAATAATATAATGATACAACTAATGCATCGTCAATACAAGCCTTACAATCTACAGGAATTAAGACCCTAATGATTGAAGCACAAAGGAGGAACAAAATGAACCAGCGGTTTCTAGAAGATATGCAGGAATAATTCTGTTGCTGTGTAGCTTCAAAATAAGATCTAAAGTTTTAGATTTTCCACTAATCCAAATTAGTTTTCCCCTTGTGCTATTGTTTTCCCTTTGTATGCGTCAGTGGCCCCTTCCTGTATCATACTGGAGTCTGTCTACCATTACAGACAGATGTATTTTCTTTTGACAAGCTCCGACAACTTAATGGTCCTTCCATAACCTTTATGGTTTCTAAACGCTGACAGCAGCATACAAATAGCATCAATTACCATGTAGGGCTACAGCAGGGTGAAGCCGGGTTAAGTATAGCTGCACTGTACCTGCCTGAGCTTTCCTTCCATTCACAATACAGCTAAGACAGCAGGCATCAAGACGAATGGGATTTAGAAATCAGTCTTTTGGCAAAGCCACTTAATACTGTACACAAAGTAATGCTGAATCCCTGCAACATGTTCAATACAGACTGATTAAATAGCATAAATAACTTTTTACACTCTTTTCCAATGGCCTCCATGTCTGCAACTTGAAACAATTTGTGCATTTTTCTGAAGAGATCTAAATTGTAGGCTACAATTTGAATATAAAAAAGGCATAATATAAATTTCTATCACTGTATGAACTTGGCTCACTGGAAATACATGCATCTACCTACATTTCTGCAAAACTGAAAAAATGTACCTATACATACGAATAGCTGTTTCCAGTTGAAATGAACAATACAACTCTGCCAACTTTTAGTCCTTTTCACACAAAGTATGATTTACAAGGCCAGAGTTTAGATTAAGAAAGCCTAATTTTCAAAATATTCCATGCACATTACATTATGACCTCAAACAATTTTGACATGCTGCAAGATTTGCAAACTATTACTTTTGAATGTTAGCATCACAGCCTCATTTGTATGTTTTCTAACTCAGCAGGTTTGCTTGGTAGCCCACACGTATAAGAACGTCATAGCATGGCTGCATCTGTGAATGCATTTTTACATCACTTTTACATTCGTTAACACCATCAGGTAGATTTAGAGTTAAGTTAGGTGTAAGATGTATGCTATTTTTCAACACGATAAAGACTTTTAGCAACACCCCAAGCAGAGTCGATTTCTGAACCACTGCAATACCTACCTGAAGCTATGTAATAAAAACATAGCAACACAAGCAATACTTTACCAGCATAATAAAAACATAGCAATGGTGCGTTTTAGCACCACTCACTGGACATTTCACTTTGAAACTACCATGAAATGTGCAGTAAAGTATGTAATAACGCTATTGCAGAAACATTGCCACACATTTTCAATGAGCCTGTGTTGTAGCCTTCAGCATAACATTACACTTAATTAAGCACAGAAATTTCCCTTACGAAGATCAACCATGGCTTAACTACAAATTAAACCCAAAAAATAAATAACACATGGTTACTATAGTTATACTATTGTAACCACAAATTAAGCATGGTTTTGCTACAGCAACCATAGTTTAACCATGATTTTTGTAGTAAAACTTTGGTTATACAAATGGTGATCAATACGCCAAAAAACATGGTACTACACTTTTACTACAATAAAACCATGGTTAATTTCCGTAAGGGTTGTGTGCTGTTTACACCTGGTCGCTTCATGCATTTTGTCTGATCGGATAGCTATCCGACCGTGAAAAGACCTGGTGTAAATACAACACGTTCTCACTCCCAACTCGTCACATATTTAAGCTTGGTCAGGACCAATTGGCGTCACTTTTTGATGCTCAGGGTACACCTTTAGCATAATTTTTTGACTTGCAGGGTCCTCCATTGCTTTAAATAAGAAACCTTTGGTGCCAATATGCCGACACAAAAGGGACTGGGAATTTTATCGTCATGATTAAATTATATATTGGGTAATAATATTCCCATTACTACATATATTTTGGAGTGTGATATTTCAATGTAAACAGTAACAACAGTTTTAGTTATTTTAAGTTTTAGTTTATTATTCAGTTTTAGTTGAGCACATAACCCAAACCCCTGACCCTAAACCTACTATTTGTCAATAAAATACAAGATATAACAGGCAAGTACAACTAATGCCTGTTAATGAATAATTTATTCAAAAAGTATTAATATTCCAAGTCTTCCGAGGCAAAACGATTGATTTGTGAGAGGAATAGACTCCGTCTGCGGTAAAGCTCTTTGGTAACACTTTATTTTAGATTCTCTTAACTAGTAGCTAATTAGCATGCATATTAATAGAATATTAGCCATTTATTAGTAGTAATTAAGCACATATTAATGCCTTATTCTACATGACCTTATTCTACATTAGGTGCTCCAATGAAAGTATGAATTTATATAAAATTATTTATATTTTTTACAAATGCATGCAAACCATTAAACTACGACAAAAAACTGAAAACAATCTTGCAAGTCGAAAAATTATGCTAAAGGGGTACCATGGGAGTGAGAACGTGTTGGTAAATGCCCTCTGAAATGCATTCGAGATGAATATAAATCCGATCACTCAAACCACTTCAGGAGGTGGTCTGCATATGTGGTTTTGCATTGTCCTGCTGAAATACACAAGGCCTTCACTGAAATAGACGTTGTCTGGAGGGGAGCACATGTTGCTCTAAGACCTTTATATACCTTAAGCTGCCAATACCGTATGCAGTTATGCACCCCCATACCCTCAGAGAGGCTGGCTTTTGAACTGAACACTGATAACACGCTGGAAAGTCTCCCTCCTCTTTAACTTGGAGGACACGGCATCAGTGATTTCCAACAAGAATGTCAAATTTGACATATAGAACAATTTGCCACTTTGTAACAGTCCATTTTAAATGAGCCTTGGGCCACAGGCACGACAGCACTTCTGGACCATGTTCACACATGGCTTCCTTTTTGCATGACAGAGCTTTAGTTGGCATTTGCAGATGGCACGGCGGATTTTGTTTACCGACAGTGGTTTCTGGAAGTATTCCTGGGCCCATTTAGTAATGTCAATGACAGAATCATGCCGATGACTGATGCAGTGTCGTCTGAGGGCCTGAAGACCGTAAATATATACAAACACAAACAACCTGTAACCGGAAGGTTTGTAAAACAATTACAACTGATGAGTAGTTTACACTTTAGATTAGGGGATGCAGAAAGCTTTGTAAATGATTTATCATGTTTATTGAGATAACAGTACAGTGTTGACATTTTACATTATTTATAAGTGATTAATAATATATTAACTAGTAACTTAACTAGTAACTATTAACCATTTACTAAGGATCTGTTTGATTATTTCATGATGCTATTTTTTTAAAGATCACTTGTGACAGATTTGTAAATCGTTAGCATATTACTTAATCATTTGTGAATATTTTGTAAATGATTAGTTCATCATCATCTAAGCACTTGTAAATGATTTATAAATTAATCTACAAAACATAGATAAAAATACTAACGTCACTTATGAATCATCTATGAATGCATAGTCATGTTTTGTATATGATTATTTCATCATTAATTACTTGTAAATGAATTAACACACAAATTGTTGGCATATCACTTATTACTCGCTTATGAATGTTTTGTAAATGATTAGTTCATCATGAATATAAATGACTTACAACTGAACGTTATTATAAAGTGTTACCCAGTTTTGTTGACAATGACTACTTACAACTACTTTGTAAGACTTTTGCAGCCCAAGACATGACTTTCTCAACCTTGTGTTCACTTTCCAGCTGATTTACCTAAAATGTCACCAGGCTTATGATCAGCCTTGTAAAACAAAATGGTTAAAAACAAACAAAACACACAAGCACATTAATTAATCTTGTCATCTTAAATATATATTTGCAAACATTAATAAGCAAAAGCAGCAGACATTTACATACATGAAGTAAGTGTAATTTCAATGTAACAATCTAACAATATATGTTAGCACTTGCTATTTACTGGAAGCAATGAACCCAACCACTGTGCATTTCTTCAGGAACAGTGTGAGGCCTGAGAGATGTCATGGTCCTTTGTTGGAAGTCAGGCTGACTGCTGAGTGTAAGCTCGTGGTTTGTTAATGACTCCAGTGACAAAGCTGCTTTTTTTAATCAGTAAAATCGTGAAATATTATTAGAATTTAGAATAACTGTTTTCCATTTCAATATATTTTTTAAAAATCGAATGTATTTGTGTGATTGTGAAGCTGTAAAATGGTAAAATTGGTAATGAATTATTAATAATCATCTTTTTTCCTTTCAGTGTTGTTTAATATTTTTGTTGAAATTGCAATACATTTTTAGGATACTCTCATAAATATAAAAATCTAAATAAAAGCATTTATTTAAAATATAAATATTTTGTAAAATTACAAATGCATTTACCGTCATGTTTGATCAATTTAATGCATCCTTGATGAATGAAAATATTTCATATGTAATAGTGTATTACAGTCTCTACAAAAATATTAAGTAGCAAAAACAGTGTCTTCAACACCAATAGCAATATTAAATGTTTCCTAGGCACCAAATCAGCATATTAAAAATGATTTCTGAGGGTCATGTGACACTGAAGACTGGAGTAATGATGCTGAAAATACAGCTTTGCATCAACAGTATTTTTTATCAAATAAGTGCAGCCTTGGTTTTAACAATTATGCTTTTATTCTATGAATGTTTTACAATTTCTGGTAAAAAAAAAAAACTATGTTACACTGATCAATGAATCAGAAAATCAATTTAATATATTAACTCATTTTTACTGCTTCCAAAACAGCCTAGAAGAGGATCCCATGGCAACAGAATAATGATAATGAGGACTGTCTCTTCATTGAAGCATTGCATTAAAGCAATGACTAGATTAAATAAGACACATAACTGCTCATGAATTATTCTTATGTTCGGCTATGCTGAAGAACACATGATTGCTTATCTAGACTGAATGTGAAATTAGAAACACAGCAAGACTGAAGACAGAAGAATTGAAGAAAAATCTACAAGTCAAATTTGCTATGGCAAAGGGAAGTCTAAATATTGATGGTGTCACCTTAAGAACTGATGCATTTGGGTCACTGTTGTGCTTTAATGCATGAATATTCATAGCATGAATATTCAAAGCAATGCTATAACCGCATCCACATTAAGCATTTACTATGCTCCAGTTTGCATAGTGACTGAATGGTACCTCTCAAATTTCTCACTACCCACAATCAACAGACAGAATACAGAGCTTCAGTATTAAAGAGTAATACTGTAAAAATGAAAATTCTATTATCATTTACTAACCTAAAATCATTTCAAACCTTGATGACTTTCTTTTATTCTGTGGCACACAAAAGAAGATTAATCTTTGTCCATAAAATTAAAATCAGTGGGGTCCGATATTCTTCAAAATATCTTTTGTTTTTATGCAACAGTGGTTAAGTCGTCATTTCAGGCCAGTACCGTTAATACTTGCGGTGCTCTGTGTACTTAATTAGTTCAGTATGTGGTCTGCAGTTTTGACTGTAAGCAGAAACCAGAGTGCATTTTGCATACACTGCGATTACTAAAGCATCAATTTTAAGAAAAACATTTTTAGCCTGATTTAAATGTAATAATAATTGTGGTGTCAATATTTGATTCTGAAAAACAGCAGACTAGTAAACTGAAAACTGCTGCTAGTGTAAAACCAAGAAAGAATGGCTCATGTTTCCTTTTAAAAACACTAATTATGTGAGCTGGGAATAGGGTGATAGTGTGGTTTGTAAAAAAAAAAAAAAAGTAAAATAAAAAATTACCTCATCATGTAAGTCCTAAAGCTGTGATCCAAATGTGTTCGATTATATATACCCATAGAAATGTACAGATATTCATCTGCCTAATGGATTTCAGTGTTTAATTATTTGAGTAAGAGTGGAAACAAGTGGAAAATCCTGACAGATTTAAGTTTAGTGTTTGAATTTAATGTATTTTGTTTAATTCTCTTGCATTGTGTTATATTTTATGGGCACTGTTTAAAGGAAGTAATGAACACGTGACTGACCCTCATGCAATCCAAAATCTATGAGTTTATTGGCCAATGGGAACCGTTTTGGAGAAATTTAGCATATATATGACCAAAATCGTACATCAAGTTTGGAGTAATTTTATTTCACGGCAACTATACCAGAATATAGTTACTATTATATCAAAATTTTTGACCATAGAAATTTCAGAATTCTTGTCACCAGTATCAATATCATCAAAAAAATAAAAATACTAGCCTAAATAAAAAAGACAACTAAAGACAAGTCGGTGATTAAATAAGAATAAGATTCTAATTGCAAGCAACAGGACAAATAAATAAATAAAACTACAGTAGAACAAATAAACAAGAAATGCTACATACATTAATCAAATGTATAAAAATATATATTTGATTAATGTATGTAATAGTTCTTATTAAAGTGATTTAGTCAAGAGCCGTGAGGGATTTTTCTCTCTTTTGTTGTTTGATTGACATGAATGACAGACGGCAGGAATATTAGACTGCTGTCACTTTAAGAGCAGCCCTGATCCAGTATACTGTTACACATGTGTTTTCTTTCTCAGTAGTTTACTTTCACTTAAGACCTACTGTGTTTACGAGGATACTTGCAAAGACAGGCATTTTGACACATAAAAGTGAGTGTATTTAACCGGTCAAAGTCTATAAAGCAGCAAAAATAACTTTAATTCTTCACATGTACTGTATGCGCCTCTTTGACAGCGCTCAGAAACTCTCATGCAGCCAGCGCATATCCTTGTGAAATGATTTCTCTTTTGCTGCCCTTTGCATTTCAATGGCTTAAAGTCACTTGTTTTTAAACTGCAATGCTTAAAAACTCATGCAAACGATACGTTTGTGACCACATAGCACAGCAGCGTCACATGAGCATGTAACAGCAATAGAGACAATAGTCCAAAATCTCTACCAGTTGACATATTTCTACCAGTTAATCATGTCTACCAGTATATTCCCCACTCCTAACACCTGCTCACCAATGTATCCTCGGCTTTGAATAGCTGCTCTCAGAATAAAAGTCTGATAAAAAACATCACAATAATCCACAAGTAATCCACACCACTCCAGTCCCTCAATTAACATCTTGTGAAGCGAAAAGCTGTGTGTATTTACAGTGATTAATATTCCTAAAACTAAATCTGTGGATATACTAGAGCTAGCTGATAACTGAGGTCACTGTTACGGGCCAAAGAGAACAAATTAAATCATGTATCATAACATACAGATGAATGTTCACAAATTTGCCTACAGAAATGCAAAGCTGCAGCACTAGCAATGCTAATCACATTACTCCGTATTGCAGCATCAACTGCAACCAACCATACAGCACATCTTGCAAAACAGCACAATAAATAAAGTCATAATCCAATTTAGCTGCTATCTAACTTGTCTGCACTCGCCTGAGCTCACATAATTAAAGTGATTTTCAGTAGGCACAAATGTTGAGCACATTAGGCTAGTCCCTCAATTATATTAGCATTCATCCCAAAATATTGTTGAAGCTAGTGGGGTATAGTGAATTTCCAGTCTACTATTTGTGCTTGTGATTCGCTTGAGCGTCGTCTACTACTCTTGTCTCTCACTGTCAAATTCGGCAATTTATATTTATATCATCAGCATACATTAGCATTGCGCTTGTGACTGAGCCACCATTCTGACAAGGATACAAGAAGATTGTCACTGAAGATTTAAATGTTTCTGCAGCTATAGGTTTCATAAGCTATATGAAACAAGAAATTGCAAAGCTTGTTAGCCATCTCACAGCATAATATATTGTCAATAATGTTGAGGAACGAGCAAGAACTGTTGTATACTCACTTACTCGCTACAAACTCTGCTGAATAGTTTCAGCTGTTCATTATTCAAACAGCTCTGAGGATGAAGCAAAATATATTTCCCATGTTCGAGTGCAGTATGCTTTAATGAGTTTCGTTAACCGATTCAATAATTCATCTCACCACCAATGCCAACAGCCGCATAAAGTTGTAGATAGCGTGAGCATATGGGCCCCGAATCTGCTGCTCCTGTTTAATAAGCTCCATAAAGGGAACAAACAGCTTGAATCAAATCCATCCCATGCGATTCCTAACTTATTAAAACACATTTCTTCCAACAATCCCTTTCTCCCCAAACTAAATCAGTGAAGAACTTGTTTAAAGGAGTGGGATGTTTTGCTATTTCCTTTAGAAAAAAAAGCTGAGACTCTTTATTTCACTCCCTACGGAGCTGGTTATAATTGTGTTGGTTTGGTTGGACTGTTTGATCCGAGGTTCTTTGATGCCGGATGCCGCAAAATGCTCACAAGACACTCTTTCAGAGTTGATTATGGTAGAAAAAGGTGTTAATAAGAAAGAGACTTCTCCCCCTCAGGATTTTTGATTCACGATAGGAGCGGAATTGATAAATGTCAGCATGCTTTCAAGGATGACGTCAAAAATAATATTACTCATTATGATCTTTGAATATGGCAAGGATTTTCAAACCTATACTGTTAAGTTTAAAGCTATAATTATGCTCTTATGTAGCATAGAGACACTACCCAAAGTGCTCTTGTGACTTTTGAGTAACTCACATTAAAACCGCATACAAAAAGGTCTGTTAGAATCATGCAGACATGTCAATAGAAAGAAAAGTATCTATTCGAAAATAGCATTTGTGACAGGTAAAAGTTGTCAGGCCTGCCATTTTTCTGTGAACTGATTGTGTTCTGAAAGACCGCATAAATTAGACACCACATTATAAAGTTCGTACTCTTAAAAGATGCGTGTGTCATTTGTATGTCAGACTATAGATCACTCTGATCGTGTGGGCCGCTAGCTTCCGTTATTAAATCGGACTCACTCAACATCCTGCAGGGGACCAAATGGCACGTTAAGGTACCAGTTAAAGGGAACTCTCAAAACAAGAGATAATGGATTGGTCGACATCCAACAATCACTAACATTTAGCTGCAGAAATGTGTGCTTAATTAGTCTGGATGCCGATTAGAGACAAACACACAGCGTGTGAGAGAATAATTTAAATAAAAAGCCTCGTCACAAAGCTAGCATAACAAGACCGCGTGTCACTCCATGGGGTCTGAATTTGCCATGCCCACGCAATAATTGCTGACAGACCACCAGTTCTGGAGAGAATAGCGTTGCAAGTTAAAAAGCTCCAATGTATCTCTGTATAAACACGAGCTACGGGAGCGAGCTGATGAAATAGCCGCTCATATATTTTCTATCCATTAGACTAAAAATCACTCTGACACCCACAGCCTGCTGAATCACAAACAGTGGCTTTCTAACAAGCACTAATGGCTACCGTACAAACACTTCTGAATCTCCCCATGGAAAGAATTAGCCCGACTTTTCTCCAGTAACATGCAGATTAATCCCGAGCCCTTGACCTTCTTAATGAATAACTGCGGTAGAGACTTGAGGGTTAGGGCCTATCGCCAGATATTTTTAGCCTTTATATTTTTACCTTTCCTGATAAACAAGCCTAAACTGCCATGGAACTTCAAAATGCTGCAGCTTAATTTTTTCTGAACACAAAAGACTCAAAACCAGTATACTCTTTTAATCAACACGTCTGTAAAGCACAAAACAACAAAAGGCAAAGACAACTGTGTCACATATTAGAGAATCTCACATTTGTGTGAAATAGCTCTTTTTGTCTGCACAATCGACAGAGAATAAGTCTTATATAAAAGAAAATTATCCAAATCGCCGCAGTAAGTACACTTGTTCGATCGCATGGACTGACAGCCCGCCTTTACTTATGTTTCTTAATGTGTCATCGGTAGGTTTTTAACGATTCTGAATTGTCTGAACAGTTCGGAGCTTAAAATCAAATGGGTTGTGATTGCTCTGCAAAAAAGATTAAAAAGTGACTATGTCAGTACAGATCAATCCGAGCAAATATGTTTCAAGCGGGTCGCTGGCAATCTAAACGTAAGAGTGCTGGAGACAATTTCTGAGGTCTTCTTGTGAAGCATTATTCTAAAGATAATTACAAAAGTGATTGCTTCGCACTGAGTTTTAGAAAAATCCTCCTGGATTTCCCTTTCTAGCAATAGTGCCTTTGTGTATCCTTACTAGGGATGGGCAATATGTCAAAAATATCTTATCAAAATAATCACCTTAAAAATATTGCGATATCTGATAATATGGTCTACCTAAGCCCCACCTCCACGACACCCCGCCCCCACTGAGACAACAATGGCCGTTTCTCAAATGGAAGGCTGCAACCTCCAGATATCGCATTTGTAGGTTGCATATGTCATAAAGATCTTATTTCAGAATATTAACAGTTATAAATTTGACCATTATTCTAAATTAAGTGTAAATTGTTGTAATATGCTTTTGATTCGCGAATGTAATGCTCAGTTAACTGAAATAAACCAGGCTTGATGACGTATGCAGCCTACAAATGCGACCTCCGGAGGATGCAGCCTTCCGTTTGAGAAACGGCCAATAGGTCGTTAGTATAGACCATTGTATGATATCAAAGTACCGCGATTCGAAAGCATAAGGATCCGTCTGCTCTCTTATCGCTCTCGTGGTACTTTGATGTCATACACTGATCATTCTGCGCCACTTCAAGTCGAACACACCTATTGACGACATGCACCATAGACACACACCATGTTCAGTTTGGTGTTAATTATTGCCACATTAAAGTTTGGTTTTACTAGTTTTGGTTTTTGTTAGTTTGTGCTTAAACTAACAGAAAACCTTAGCTTTGCTGTTATTTTGGTGTTGCTAATAATTCCCACTCGGTTCTTTTCAAATTTGTGTTCAGATGAAAAGAATGATAAATGCATGTTCTGCATTTAGGTTCTGGTAGCCTAGCCTACAACTACCACAATGTAATATTCAGTGTTGGGCTGCCGAATCTCTGAACACGTGCATGTTGAGGGGCGAGCTGAGCTATAGCCTATTAGCTACTATAATGTCTTCATCCATTTGCAACAAAACATTACTACTTTTTATTTATAGTTTTGTTTCAAATGAATTAAGAATTTATGGTGCTATATCTTAGCTTAATTAAACATAATTATTCTGGATACATGGTTTAAAAAAATCTGTAAAAACAGGGCACTGTGTGCACTGTATGAATAGGCTGTGAACGAACACTGATAAATTTTTTTATTTTTTTTGGTGAAGTAAATACTACATAAAAACGTCTTAGGTTACGTATATAACCCCAGTTCCTCGAAGGAACGAGACGCTGCATCAGGAGACGCTTTGGGGAACGCCTACAGCGTAACCAGCTCTGAATACCAATGAAATCTGTCCAATACATGGGAGGGACGTCACGGGCGAGGTGACGTAATGACCAGCTGGTATATAAGCACGTGCGGTGCAACCGGCGTCAGCTTCTAGAATGAAGCAAGCGCTGGCAGGGATGCCGGAAGTGTGGCCTTGTGACGCAGGGTCTCGTTCCTTCGAGGAACTGGGGTTACATACGTAACCTAAGACGTTCCTCTTCAGGAACTCGAGCTGCGTCAGGAGACGCTTTGGGGAATGAGATGCCCACGGCTCCAGACTTCCAAGTCCCTGCCCTGTGTGTATCCATACGGAGCACAGCTAGGGCAAGAGAACGGAAGAGCCTGGAGTGGCTCTCATGTCCAGGCCATAAATCTGACAAAGGTCAGGGGCGTGGACCATCCCGCAGCGTTGCAGATGTCCTGGATAGGGACACCTGCGAGAAAGGCCTTGGAGGCCACACACTCCTCGTGGAATGAGCCCTGACTCCCATGGGCGAGGGGAGATCAGAAGACTCATAAGCCATCTGAATGGCATCCACAATCCACCGACTGAGGGTCTGCTTGGTCCGCCTTCCTCCACAAGGCAGCTCTGTGGACGTATGCGTCCAGTGCTCGCACTGGAAACATACGATTTAGCCTCAGCTGGTCGGGCTCCCGAAAGGGAGGAGGACTAAAGCCTCAGTGCACCACGGAGGAAACGTGTAACTAGGGGTTGTCTGCACACTGTCAGTCCACCAACAGGGGTGTGGTAAGCCGAGATTGCCGCCACATAGACCTTCAAGGTGGAGTGGACTAACCCTGCGGAGAGTCGAGCCTGCAGGAACTCCAGCACTGTACCAACCGGGCAGTTAACTGGGTCGAGCTGGCGATCTCTGCACCATGAAGTGAAGAGTCTCCACTTCAGGGCGTACAGTCTCCTCATAGAGGGAGCTCTGGATTGGAGAATGGTCTCAACAACCTCGGTTGAGAGACTGGAAGCTCACGTGGAGGTGAGGTCTGAAACCGCAGGAAACGCTCATCCAGTTTGCCTCTCCTTGGTTCCACCGAACACTCGGCCGGCCAGTCGATTCTCAATTTGGCTACAGCACGAGTGATCACCTCCACAAGCTCCTCATACTGGGGTGAAAGAGGGGGTGCGACATGTTCAGCGCCTCCCACATCAACAACCTCAGAGGAAGACAAGAGAAGCGCTGCGGCTGCTGCCCAAGGGGAAGTAACCGCCAGGCGTTACCAGGCGAAAACCCTCGCAGAGCGGACAGTCAGCCCCCTCGAGGGCTGCCTCCGCGTGCCTCGCTCCCAAGGAAAGCACACACAAGCTGTGTGTATCCTCCGCACACAAATAACGTTTGCACGGAGGAACACACAGCCTGTATTGCGCCTCACTTCTCCCATGCTTGGTTTTACAAAGCCTTTTTGACATGACTCGTAAAACGGACAGGCAACAATAAATAGGACTTACAAGACACAGAGCGCTTAGCTAAATGACAGAAAGCTGAAAGCTGTGCTTTTATACCAGCTGGTCATTACGTCACCTCGCCCGTGACGTCCCTCCCATGTATTGGACAGATTACATTGGTATTCAGAGCCGGTTACGCTGTAGGCGTTCCCCAAAGCGTCTTCTGACGCAACTCAGGCAAGAATTTAAAAAAATAAAGTAATTTCCATATTAGTACTCAATTTAAGCTTGTAGAAATTGTGTATTGTGGTCATGCTTTGCCAGTTTATTTGTCATGTATTTTTTTCAAGCTGGATATAAAAAAAAAAAAAAATGTAGCAAAAGAAACATTTAATTCTATATATTTGTAACATTGGTAACATTGGATGAACATTGGACTTCCCTACTACATGCCTGTGTTGTACCTGTTTGCCATTATTGAATCCATGCCTGTTTCATGATCACGTCTCTGAACAAAGCTTTGCACATGGACATTTGTACACCTCACGTCTCGTCGGCTCCGTAACACATACTATATAGAACATACTTTTTTAATGGTTGCAAAGTAATTACTTATTCATTTCCGATGCAGCCAAGGGCTTAAATACACAAGGAACAAGGAACAATAAAGGGCAGCCAATCAGAAACGAAACTACAAAGTACTACAAAAGCCAGTACAGGGAACAAAGAAACAACACAAAGTTTCAACACAAAAAAAAAAAATGATCAGCAAATTTGACTCAATTTGAGTGTCAATGGGCAATTTCTGACAAAGCATTTTAAATGAAAACCTTTTACTGTGTCTCATGAATAATTTAATAGACACCGACGTGTCATTGATGTGCTAGTCCTTTGCCACATCACAAATTGTGACGTCAACACAATGTAGATTTTAAACCCGGAAGATGAAAATCGCACAAAAAGTAATTAATCAAAAAGTGGGGGTTCATAACCCTTTAATTATTCACCCTCATATCTTTCCAAACCCATAAGACGTTCATTCATCTTTGTAACACAAATTAAGATATTTTTGATGAAGTCCGAGAGCCGTCTGACCCCCCATATACAGCAAGGGTACTACCAAAGTCAAGGAACAGAAAGGTAGTAAGGACATTGTTAAAATAGTCCAGTGACTCAACTGTAATGTTATGAAGCTACTAGAATACAAAAATAACGACTTCAGTGTCCTACGTTTCTGTGCCTTGACTGTGGTAATACTTTTTTGAGTGAACTTTCCCTTTAATTGTCCAAGCTATAAATCTAATATTTCCTTAAAAAAATCTTTTAAATGGGAATGACATGCTACTGTAATTCTAAAACAGACCTGGTTCCATCATCTGTGAAACCCAATTGATCACAAAGTTATGTTGCCTTATTTCTGTTTTGAGGACTCCCATGTACACTATTTTGGTTCTGGCCAGGTTCATACCCAGAAGTTGGGATTTTCCTTGATCTGATAATAAGGGGAACACAAGCGTTTAAATATTCATGCTTTTTTTTAACTTGATGCTTGAAGAAGCCTGAGGTGATCACATTTTTAAGAGCTGCCTGAGGATTTGACAGAGGCAGGCCCGATATACATTCAATAAATAAATTATTAGGTACAAGTTAGCTCTGGGAAGGTGATGTACAGTACAGTGACTTGTATTCATTGGCAGAAAATGTGACCACACAACAATATAGCAATAAATGCAATCATTATATGCACTTCAGGCATTCAGTCTCTTTTGGGCTTGACTTTAACTCACTATTTCAAAAGCATGTAAGCCCACAGTATACTACATTGTAATATTGCATATTGTGCATATGTGTTAACATTGCTTAGCTGTACAGTCCAAAAACTGCATTGTTGACGATGTTCATTATTGCTACATTTGCTTATTATTCTGTTGCATGCTGCTCTGTGTAATAGTGTAACATCAGCAGAACTATTTTGCAGGAAGCAAGCAGCGTTGGACATTACAAACAAAACAGGAACATGATTTACAAAAACAGAACTGATAACCATATCCTGCTGCTGTTTGGTGAAGGCCTAGAAATACTGAGTCCTAGAATGACTTCACAACCTGTTGTGCTGTCTGTCCCCTGAGGTTAGCGTTACCCTTTCTTAGGACTCGATAAGAACCAAATGTTAGAAAACCATAGGGGGTACATCCATTTTCACATGTGTTTTCTGCTAGACATCAAAATGGCAACAACTGTTGATTCAAGGATACAGTTACAGCCCATGCACAGAAATTTTATTCAGACTTGACAAAATAAATGAAAGCAAAAAAACAGCTATATTACTCACATACAAATTTGAACATCAAGACTTGCCAAAAAATAAAAATAAATAAAAAAGTAGTGCAAACACTATATATACACAGACTAACAAGTTGACATAACTGTTGTGCAAAACTAACAGGAGACAGGAAGTCAGTACAAAAGGGAAAAAAAGGGTAACCCAATTCCATGTTGGAAATGTCTTTGACTATTTTTATTAACTGTAAGCTACAGTACCCTTACCAAAAATAAGTTTATTCATCTATCTGTGCTGATAATATGCTTCTTTTAAATTAAAAATATACTTTCAGTCTACTATTTAATGCACTTAGAGATATACATAACACATTTATACATAAAGGCAGGGTAAGAAATTTTGTTCAAAAACACTTTTGTTATGCTGGTTAAAAGTATATTCACATCCCATATTCACCAAGTTAAGTGGTATAAATGTATTTACACGTATGTATATGTATTTGTTTGTGGAAGACATAGGACCATAAAATGTTTGTCCAATCATATTCCTTGGTCCGAGGGCTACGATATATTGTCCTACCTGCTTGTCAACATATGTATTTGCATACCTCCATGAAACTTGTTCAACTACAGTATCTACAAGAAATACAAAAAAGAGAAAAATTGATGCAAAACTACAAACTACTTAGAAGCATTGAAACAATACATTTACAAGTATACTAGTCTACTAGAACAGTGATTTTAGTATACTTGGAAAATATACTTTATCTTTAAACTTACTTTATAAAATTAACGAAGTAAACATTTGTGTAAGGGTATATATAGATCAGCTTTAAAGTCTGTGTAAAGACAATTCTGAGAATTGTTTATAAACACATTATAAATGTTAGAAATGCATTGCTGAGACATGTTACAAAGACTAAACTATGTAGTACTTAATAGAGGAGTTAAACTGTTAAACAGTATTTTACCATTTTCGTGATCAGGATTTTTTGGGCGTGGAGTTAAATCATGACTCGATGACGCATTCGAGCCACCGAGCACGGCCCCTCCCCCAACATTATTAGAGGTGTGTTCGACTTGAAGCAGCGTTACAGACTCTCGCAGTACTTTGATGTCATACACTGATCGTTCTGCAGCGCTGCTTAAAGTCGAACACACCTAAAACTACAGCGCATTAGCATCAGTGTTTCATCTGCTGAATCGCAATTTACTGTCATTAGTGTAGCTAGCTATCCCTTCATCACGTTAATACCTGGTTGCGATAATTAACAAAACAACTGTGCGCGGTCTCCTTATTAAATAAGCTGCTAGAGGAAGACTGTTGAGAGAGACAGCAGCTTTCCTGCGAGTGGACACGCCCCCAACGTTTGAGAGCAGAGAATACTGTTTATTTTTTCAAGATTTTTATACCTTATTTTATTTACTTGGCGGGTATTTTAGCATTCAAATTTGGCTGGGTGGTTAACACATTTTTCTGTGGTGTGACAAACTCAGAACACAAATTTAATATTGACTTTACACAGATTTTAAGATGATAAAAATTGTCCATTACCAAGTAGAAACACCCTTGATGGACACTGTATATGTAACATGTAACACTATTATTTTTGAGATTCTTTACCTAACATATTTTATTTATTTACCTAGAATGTGATGTTTTCTCTATTGTATTTTAAGATTTAAATTCAGTTTAAAAAAATTCATGTTTAATTCAGTATGTTACTTGCTGTGTCTGTGCAATTATTTGTGAAATATACTAGCAATGTTTGACTAAAAACTGAGTTTCAAAGTAAATCCTAATTTTTTCCAGTGTATCTGTGCATGTATTGAGATTCTTGCTGGTCTTTTTTTATAAATCATTATATAAAGAAGACTGTGTGAGATCTAAAGATAATCAACAAAAATCAAATTTCAACCTTCAAATGAGAAAATGGCAAAAGAAAAAAAGTGTTCAAAAGGCAAACAAGTGTTATCAACATAATTTTGGAGTCAGTGGGAAGCTAATTGACCCCAACAAGAGGCACAGTGAGTTGACTCATGTATTATTTGAGCCTGGTGAAGCGCTTAGATAATCGCATTGAGGTTGTCTAATGAAAAATGACAATGAAAAAGAAACAACCCAAGAGGAAGGCCTGGACAATTTATCTGACGTCTTATTCCGCAAACCTGTTTTAACTAAGCATGTCTTGTTTAGTGTGATCTATGATCAGTTGTTCAATTATTTATAATGGAAGAAGTTTCTTAATGAATGATTGCATCATCTTTGTGAGCCTTCAGGCAATAGATCACAGTTTCACGGGGCAGAAAATGGCATATTTTTGAGTGTTAGCATATGTGAACTCACAGTTCACAGTTCAAAACTGATCAAGGGAATTATGATTAATTAAATATTCCTCTGTCCTTGACCTTAAACTCAAAATACAAATGAGTAGAAATATCTGTATGTTAGTTAAAAACTTTGCTCCTTTCATTACTCTACCTAGTTGGCCATTTTGTTGACATTGGGTTGCTTGTCTGTGCGTAACAGGGTGAATTCAGTTGAAGGAATCATTGCTTTTTTCCGTCTTTGTGCCTTTGTCTTTTGAAAAGTCTTTGTAACAATGTCACGTTGTGACTTTCACTACCGGATTAATACTGATGAAATATTGACAGCCCACATTCTAAGCTTAATAGCTTGACCTTGGTTTCTGATTTCATGTCTTCTGTAGATCTTTAAAAAGGCATCATGAGAGGAGAGGATAGAGACTGAGAGGAGTGTTTAAAAAAAAAAAAGAAACTCGCCAGAATTGAAGTTCTTTGTTCTTTGACTGGGATTTAGCTTTCATATGAGAAAGGTTTAGATGGGGTCAAAGTTTGGCTGGTTAGCATCAGCAGGCCCTGTTTAAGCTAATTTCGGCTTAGTTCTGTTGAAGACTATTTGAAAAAGGTAAACAAATAAGCTTTATGTCTAAGGCTTTCAACTGTTTAATCAATCTACTATTGCCACTTTTCCACTGCGGCACGGTATGGTTCAGTATAGCTCACTTTTGGGGGGGGTTTTCCACTAGGTACAGTACCTGGTACTTTTTTAGTACCACCTCGGCCAAGGTTCCAAGCGAACCGTTCCGTTACCAAAATGTGACGTGTAAACTCTGCTGATCACTGATGGGCCGGAGAAAATTGTCACTGCCTGCGTCATTGAACTTGCGGCACGAGACACAACAGACCCCCTAGATTTAAATCAGCACAGCCAGCGAAGGATCGAATGCAACTGTTTTGAATGAGCGCATCTTTCTTTTAACAACCAAGCTGTTTCATGGTCTGTTGTAGTGTTGTCACGATACTGGAATTTCTAACTTCGATACGATACCTTGAAAAATATCGATACTCGATACCATTTTCGATACCACGGTGAAAAAAACTGCCACAATATTAAGGGGGTAATTTTTTTAATTTAAAGATAAATGTAACAAGTCGAGAACATGCGGTATATTTTACATGAACAAAAAAAAATGTCTTGAGGTACTGCATTTGTTGATTTATTTATTAATCTTTTATTAATCTTAGTTAAATGTTAATTGAAGCTAACGTTTACTAATACATGTATTTAATTAAAATCCAAAGTTCTATTTGTTGATATTCTCATTTGCTTCATAACCAAAATATTTCCAGATATAGGGCCCTATGAAATCCGTTTTATTTTTCCCCAAATTCCGTTTTATTTTTTTCTACATTCAATTTTTTTCATTTTAATTTTTCTGGATTCCGTTTTTTTTCAGTTTGAATTTTTCTGGACTCTTTTTTTTTTTAATGGTCAAATTAAATGCTATTAATCTAAACGGATGTCTAATTCATTAAAATCATGAAAATTATACAATTTAACATTTAATTTATTAAAAGTGCAACAAAAATGACACGCTTAGGGCCGTATGAAATGTTTTATTTTTTTCTCACCTTATGTTTTATTGTTACCAAATTCTGTGTTTTAGCATGTCTATTATTTGAATGCATACAAACAATTTTTATTTATTCTTACAGTAGCCTTATGAAATGTGTTTTCCCCCTCAGAAATTCTGTGTTGTGTATTTAAATTTTACTGGATATCAGATGAAGGCATAAAACAATTTTAATTCATTTATTTTTGAATTAATGAAAATTAAACATTTACATTTTTGGCAAATGAAGGGGATTTACTATTAAAATTAAAATATTTTGTGATTATTTCTTTAAAAAAAGTTAACAGTAGTAGTAAGTAAGTAGTATTATGTACTTTCTACTAAATAATAATAATAATAATAATAATATAGCCTATTTCTGGCACACGGTCTTTAATAGGCTAAGTTAAACCGAACTTGTATTTTGACGGGTTGCCGTGAATACTTTTAAAGTTCTGTGTGTGTATGATATGACGCTAGTTTTACTCAAATTAAATGGTAAAATGCTCGTAAAGTGCCTTTCAGATCAGTTCAGGAGATGTTGATGTATTTATGTCCTCATTGAGACGGCAGACGCTGAAATCACCGCGAGCGCCACATTAGTAAACACAACCGCACGTGCAGCACATTCACACAGAGACACGCAGAACATGCAGGATTCATATTTAAATCGACTTTTGCAGCTTAAGATTTACAGATACTAGTCCATATCGCGATTTGATTTAAGTGTAATGACCTACTTTTGATTAATTCATCCAAACTTTGACAAATTCCGTGACATTCCGCGTTAAACTGTAAATTCCGTTTTTATGACTGGATTCCGTGCGCGTTCTCTGCATCGCGGAGATCATAGATCCCTACAGATAGCGCTCCTGCTGTGTTCTTTAACAATCAGAGCACTCATCTTTCTATTCACTTCACTTTTGCTATTTAACCAGAGCGAAGGAGACGAGTGCGGTCACGTGTGGTGCTTGTCCACGTGCCTTTGGAGAGAAGTGAAAGTGACAGCTCGGCTAGTATCGGTGTATGGATACTTCGGGAAATTTCAGTATCGATATTTATCGAAATATCGATATTTTTGACAACACTAGTCTGTTGAGAAAGTACAGATGTTCCTCTCGTTGATAGCCGAGGAGCAGATCCAGCAAGAGCATGATGGAGCGACATGGAATTAAAAAGTTTTTCAGGAGTCACGGCAGTAGAGGCGGTGCAACTATAACAACACGTGAATAATCCTGCCCACTCTAAAGTGGTACTAACCTAAAGTGGAAACACAAAGCCACGGAGCCGTGCCGAGCCGTTCTGAACCGCGCCGAGCTGACTCGTACCACGCAGTGGAAAAGTGCCATAAGAGATGGAAAATATTACATCTGTAAGAGTGTTGATCAGATGTGTCAATTAGCTTTTTTGAGTTACATACTTGGTAATAATTTATTAATAACTTAGTAATAATTTAGTAATAGTAATTTGTATTTTTGCATGAGGCACTACATTTTTACATTTAACACTTAAGCAACTAGTGTATTTTCAAACCCAGATCCTAATAAGAAATCCTGAACGTAAAGAATGTCACATTTTTAAAGAATAGTTCAATCAAAAAGTAAAATTTACTTAACCTCATGTCGTTTTAAAGGGTTATTTCACCCAAAAATTTTAATTAGCCAGTGTTTTACTCATCCTCGAGCCATCTTAGGTGTATATGACTTTCAGACAAATCCAATCGGAGTTAATGAAAAATTGTCCTGGCTATTCCAAGCGCTATTATTGCAGTGGGTGGGTGTTTCTCTTTAACAGTCCAAAACAGGTTAAAGAAAGCATGCGCATCCATAATAAAACGTGCCTCACATGTCTCCGGGGCATGAATAAAGGCCTCCTGTAGCGATTGCATGTGGTTTTGTAAGAAGAATATCCATATTTAACAATAATACTTTTCTCTCACTTCTGCTGACTGTTGAATGCGGAAGCAGTTCTGGCAGATGACGTAGGACGTATGTGCGCGTGCCTACCTCTGAGATATGCTAGTCTCACAAGTTTTTTTTACAGGACCAAAAGAAGCAAAGCTTCCTTACTTTAGCAAAGGAAAGCCAGTCTCTTCTTGGCTTATATCGAAATCCTCCGTCATTTTTCTTTACAAATCCTCGGTTTGTACTTCTAATTCATGACTGGCATTTTGTTTTGTTCTCTCTCCGCGTTCGTCACTAATCACACATTGCCAACGTTCTACATCATCTGCCGGAACTGCTTCCACATATGAGAGATGGCGGAAGTGATAGAAAAGGGTTTATGATGTTTGAAAAATTTATATTTTTCTTACAAAAATGCATGGATTCGCTACAGGAGGCCTTTATTCACCCCCGGTGCCATGTGAGGCACATTTCATTATGGATGTGCACACTTTATTTAACATGTTTTGGACTGTTGAACAGAACCACTGCAATGATAGAGCTTAGAAGTGCCAGGACAATTTTTAATATAACTCTGATTGTATTCGTCTGACAAAAAGAAAGTAATTTCTGTCATGACAACTCTCGGAGGGATTGGCATGGTTATGTACATGACAATGTTAATGTATTTGGTCTTGGTGGAACAGCTATACATCCACAACATGCTGCTGTGAGCATGTAAGAAATGCTGCTGCTGCAAATATAACATACATGAAATAACCCCCTATAGCATGCATGAATCACCTCGTAGCAGATCTATACAGGTGGTGGTGGGGAAGGTGGAGTGATTCTAAATCTCGCTGCAAACTGCTACAACAAGAACTAGTCATATTTGAATGTTGAGCAGAGAGTTCATTGAGTTGGCTACCGATAAAGTAGAGAATCAATCAGCTGTGCCAATTGATAACTTGAAAGAAATAAAGATTTGAAATTTATTGTTATTATTATCGATACTGACTGATGTGAAAAATTTTATTGTGAACAATTTTTGGGCCATATCACCTGGCCCTACTTGAGGGTGAGTAAATCATGGGGTTCATTTTAATTTTTGGGTGAACTATCCTTTTAATTTTGGTACAGTTTTCAAAACAAAAAAGTCATTTTGCATCACAAATACTTGTGTATTGAGAACATTTAGATATTTGTACAGGAAAACAAGTATTATAATATATATATATATATATATATATATATATATCTCAGTATTATTTTTTGCAGTGCAGCCTTTTAAAACGTGTTGTATAACCTTTTTGTAATTTTCTCCTAATGTTGAAGAGCTGCAAAATGATGTAAGAGTATGATAGCATTTCCACATGAACACTTTCTGTAATAACAATGATTATGTTCACTTAAGTAGCAAAGCCGTGTCTTTGAGAGTCATTTTTACATTCATGTAATCTGAACAGCATTTAAGATGAGCTCTAATGCATAAAGAACTTACATTTCTGTGACATGTTACAGGCTCTGTAAATTTATTACATGACGCTGTATACTAATAATAAATGTTTTATTTTCTTAATGTCGTTCTGAACATTTATGATTTCAGAAGACTTGAAATATAATTACATGGACTACTTTTATGGTTTCATATTCCTTTCCGGTATAGAAAAGATTGTTCAATCTAATTTCTTGTTCCACAGAAGAAAGTAAGCCGTATGGGCTTAGAACAACATGAGGGTGAGTAAATAATGACAGAATCCTCACAGCTGGAGATGACTTAATGCTGAAGTTGTATGAGGTTTTACCATATCAAAAGTTTATCCTGCTATTTGATTCACAGGCAACGGACTACTGCAGAGCTGAAATGGAGCAGTTTCTTTGCTCCATTAGCACAGTAGACCCTTTCAACCTCTCTGCTGTTGATATGATTAGAAGGCTGCCATGTTCATGCGAGACACACTGGATGTTAGCATCTGCAAATTACCACACAAAGCAGCACGAGCAAGAACACTATTTCACCCACAGCTATGCTACTCTTTAACGCAGCACATTCTTTCAACAGTAGATCTGGTGTGCCAATACAAGGTCAGCATAAAAATACTGATAATTAAAGAAAAAACTAAATATTCACAATTATTGTAGCTTGTTTTGACCTGCCATTTATTTAATATGACTTTAACAACCAGGTCTGAAATTTCACACAAAGCTAGTTTTGCTTCAGGAAACTTGGAATACAGGGGATGAATCATATAAACTACACTTTTATGGTGCATTTATGTCATTTTTGGAGCTTGACAGCTCTTAGTAACAGTTTACTTATATTGAAAGAGTTCAGTCAGCAATCTCATTTAGATTTTTGTGTTCCATTCACAATGAACTGATATGAATTATTTATTTAAGAGTTTTGGCTACACTTTATTGGCGTAGATCATTGATCGGCGAACAGAATCTAGAGGGCTTAACAAAGTCCAGACGAGGTACAAACACAGAACAATACTAGAGACTGATAAACGCAGAACAATACTAGAGACTAAACAGAAAAATAAACACAGAATGGCTTGGTAAAGTAGCTAACACTAAGAGAGTGATAAACACTAGACAATACTCAGTGATTTGAACAGGAACTGAGTAGGTGAATATAGTGTGTGTAATAGCTCTCAGGTGAGCATGTGATTTGTGATCAGTGCATTCAGCTGTGTTAGTGTAATCAGTGCAATGGATGATGGGAACTGTAGTCCGGAGTGACATGAAACAGTCTGTGTGGTGTGAGAGTCAATATGATGGAAGAGCGACCTCTGATAGCGAGTGGATGGAAGACCACAAACCGGATTTGTGACACGTACTCAGTATGTTGTGGACCCATCAAAATAAAGAGTTAGAAGATATTAAGCAGACAGTCTACTAATACTCTAATGACTGGTTGTTGACATGTAGTTGCAAAGTTACTTACTGTTAGTAGAATGTCTAAAATGGACTATCTGGTAAATTGCTACCAGAGTTTTGAAATATAATTAAAATTTAAGCTAAATTAAATAAGCAGCAATATTAATAAAACATTAAGATATTTACTGCCATTTAAAAAATGTAAGACTGAATGCATAAATTGTTATATTACTCAGTCTGCACATTCCCTAGATGTCAATATTTCTGGAACTTTTTTTTTTTTTTTTTTGGTTACTCCCTTAAAAATCTGTATTTCTAATGACATAATAGAGGCACATTTTAAGATTTTACATATTGTGTATACAACCAGCTCCCAAATTGATTATTTTGTTGATGTCTCTTAACTTCTGCAAAGTTGAGGAAGAAACTTTTCTAGTTTTCTTCATTTATTGTACCACTGCAATCAGGTTTAATCCCTTTGGAAGAACTTTTAACTGAAAGATATATTTCCTTATTTTTCATGTAGTGACCATCCTATTGATCTTCTTTTTCATTTCTTTGTGTTGCATTGGAAAAGTTTTATTCACAAAAACAAATTTCTCAAGACTGTGTATTTGAAGACTTTCCTGTTGAGATTTCCCTTATTGTAAAATTTCATTATAAACTCATTGATAACAAGTTTCTTAAATTATGATCACTTTCTTTTTACTAGTTGCCGTTGTTATTTCTGTAATAGTTATTTTGGTTGTTATCTCTATTCTTTTTTCTCTTCTTTTCCTTTTCATTTCCATGAATGATGGCTCAGCTTACGGCAGTCATGATGCTTCGCTATCCAGTTGTTTTAGTGTTTTTCCTGTTTTTTGTTTCTCAAACACGATCAGTTTTACCAGAGAAGAACTGCTGAACATTCGGCAGAACACACCACAAAATCTCCTACCAGTTTTCGATAATTCGGATGTTTTGCTGGACAGTAGTCGGCGGAGCAGCAGTGCTGCTCAGACGGTTCAGGACACACAGACGGGGGAAGCGAGCCAGCGCGCTCGTTAAACTCATACAGCATGGATTTAGAATGGCGTTGCCTAGCATCCATCCTAGCGAATCTCCACTGTCTACCCAACAAAACGGATGAACTCCTTCTGCTCTCCCAGACAAATAAGGATTTCTCAAACTCTGCTGCTCTGTGTTTCATGGAAACCTGGCTGAACGATGTCATTCCAGACAGCATGCTTCATCTGCCGGGCTATCAGCTGATCAGAGCAGATCGCAACGCAGAATCAACGGGGAAATCGCGCGGCGGCGGGACATGCTTTTACATCAATGAGAGGGTGAGTACAGATGTAACAGTCTTAAAGAAGATGTGCTTTTCAGATCTAGAAGCTCTCTTCATTAACTGTAGGTCTTTCTACTCGCCGCGGAACTTTTGCTCGTTCATTCTCATGAGTGTTTACATTCCTCCGCAGGCACGCGAGCCTTGCTTTGTAGAAACTCACTGATCTGATCACAGACACAGAACAACAACACCCAGACTCTGTTTTAATCATTCTTGGGGACTTTAATCAAGCAAATCTCAAAATACAGACAGCATGTTACATGTCCCACCAGAGAAAGTAATATACTGGACCATTGTTACTCCACAAAGAATGCATATCACTGTAAAACTGTAAAGAGATGGACCAACGAGACAGAGTAGATTTTACAAGCCTGTCTCGACCTTACTCACTGGAGTGTTTTTGAAGCTGTTTCCACCAATCTGGACGAGCTCACATAGACTGCAAGTTCATATATCAGTTACTCTGAGAATATATGCATTCCCATCAGGACTTATGCAACATTCAACAATAATAAGCCATGGTTTACAGCAAAATTCAGACACCTTTGTCAGGCCAAAGAGGACGTCTACAGAAATGGGGACAGAGTCTTGTACAATCAGGCCAGGAACACGCTGAATAAGGAGATTAGAGTGGCTAAAAGGACCTACGCTAAAAAGCTGGAAGATCAGTTCACTTCCAATGACTCCGCTTCAGTGTGGAAAGGCCTGAAAGCCATCATCAAGTACATTTACATTTATGCATTTAGCAGATGCTTTTATCCAAAGCGACTTACATTGCATTCAAGTTACAGTTTTTACATTATATCAGCTCTTGCTTTCCCTGGGAATCGAACCCATGACTTTGGCGTTGCTAGCGCCCTGCTCTACTATTTGAGCTACAGGAAAGTACAGGCCACCATCCCCCAGCACTGAGGTGAATCAACAACTTGCTGAAGACCTGAATAAGTTTTATTGTAGATTTGAAACCCCCCACACCCATCCTGACCATCTCTCTACACAACCGTTAACACCTCCAGCAACACCCCTCTCCCCAACTCCTGTACTTCAGATCAGTGAAGAAGATGTGCACCAGGTCTTCAGGAAGAACAAGAGAAGGAAGGCACCAGGCCCAGACGGTGTGACACCAGCCTGCTTGAAACCCCATGCTGACCATCTGGCCCCTATCTTCACACAGATGCATCACAAGATGTAAACCATTGAAGATTGCTCATCAATGGTTTACATCTTGTGGTGAACCCTCTGTATTGACTCTGGTGAAGTCTTCTCTTGATTGTTGACTTTGACACACATACACCTACCTCCTGGAGAGTGTTCTTGATCTGGCCAACTGTTGTGAAGGGTGTTCTCTTCACCAGGGAAAGAATTCTTCGGTCATCCACCACAGTTGTTTTCCGTGGTCTTCCGGGTCTTTTGGTGTTGCTGAGCTCACCGGTGCATTCCTTCTTTTTAAGAATGCTCCAAACAGTTGTTTTGGCCACGCCTAATGTTTTTGCTATCTCTCTGATGGGTTTGTTTTGTTTTTTTTCAGCCTAATGATGGCTTGCTTCACTGATAGTGACAGCTCTTTGGATCTCATCTTGACAGTTGACAGCAACAGATTCCAAATGCAAATAGCACACTTGAAATGAACTCTGGACCTTTTATCTGCTCATTGTAATTGGGATAATGAGGGAATAACACACACCTGGCCATGGAACAGCTGAGAAGCCAGTTGTCCCATTACTTTTGGTCCCTTAACAAGTGGGAGGCACATATGCAAACTGTTGTAATTCCTACACCGTTCACCTGATTTGGATGTAAATACCCTCAAATTAAAGCTGACAATCTGCAGTTAAAGCACATCTTGTTTGTTTAATTTGAAATCCATTGTGGTGGTGTATAGAGCCAAAAAAAATTGAATTGTGTCGATGTCCCAATATTTATGGACCTGACGGTATTTGTTTGCTACCACCTCCATCCTAGTACATCCCTGCATCTCCTTCTATTTTTTTTTGGTTTATTTATATTTAACATATGCTTATTTTTTATTGTCTGTGTGTCATTGTGGTCTCTGTGAACTGGAAGCTTATGACACTAAAACAAATTCCTTGTATGCGCAAGCATACTTGGCAATAAAAGCTCTTTCTGATTCTGATTTCATGTTTTGTTTTGTTTTGTTTTTTCCCTTGAGCTAAAACACAATTAAATCAAAATTCACAGCCATTTATCGTATTACACTGTAATCCATTCAGGGTGTTTCCCTGCAAATGGATGAACGAATGGCACTTGCAGTAGTGGAATCAAGATATTTTGACAGAGATGGCATGGCAAGGGCCAGCAATATTCATTTTTCAAAAATAAAAATAAATTATTTTTGACTATAAAATACTGTTTTAGCGCTTATGCCACAACTGTTCCGCTTCATTGTTGAGATGTGATTGTAATAGATAAAGTTAACACTGGGAGAATTTGACAATTTTATCTTACTCCTCACCAAGCACCAGGAATATTAACAGAAAAGAAGCTCAAACTACAGCTAAAGTTTAACTTGCCTAGCTCAACTTACTACAGCAATGTGCATGTCCTTCATTATTACTTCAGGCATACAGAGAAAGAGTTTTATTCTATCTACACTGAATAATGAACTCTTCAATTCTTCTAATTGTGGATTAGACTATCAGGTCTGTCAGTACTAGTCTTTGAAATTGAAAATTAAACATTCTGTTCTTTATCCAAATAAATAAACTTCAACAGTTCTGTCATACCTTAATGAACTTAGTACAAAGGAAAATATATTCTTTTCCAACCGCATTTAACAAACTGAATCTGATTTGAGTGTCAGAATAAACATTTCCTACCTTAAAGCAACTGTAAGTTTTTCATCTTGAAATATTAAGTTACTTCTTATAAATCGACTGGCTTCTGTTTCTTTTATGCTCCCCTCTGAACGTCTGTTCTAGGAGGATGTAAGTTTGGTGACTGGGTGTGAAATTTTTGCAAAAGGGCTTATTGTTTTACTGCAGTTACAAATGCACATGTACAGCTATTTATGAGAGTGAATACCACTTACTGAACTATAAGGGGCTCCAAAGAGGCAAAAATACACAAAACTATTGATTCAAAAGTGTGTTGGGCAGTGTCACGTATTACGGTACTTTTCAAAAGTATTGACAAAGTTTAGGCTAATAATTATTTAAATTAATAATAAATTAAATCATTTTATTATACATAAATAAATATATCTCCAGTTGTACCCTCTAACACAAAATAACTTATTTCATGACTTATTTGTGCATTAACTTCATATAATCATCAGTGACAAAAATCACATGTACTTGTTTCTTAGTGTACCGGCCATTTTTCTTCCTACTTAAGCTCAAAAAGTCAAGTTCAATTGCTGCCTGCAATTTTTAAGTATGCACAAGGTATGCACAAGCCAAATCACTGGTTAAAGTAATTTGACGAGTTAAAGCAATGGAAAAACATATGTTGACTTAATGATCATATAATTTTTATTGACATAAGCAGTTAATTTAGTGCATGCACTGAGGAAAATGTGCATTAATGTGGCACATATGTTAAGGATACGGTAGATGAGTTTGCTATGACTTTTGGTGGGTAGCCATTTAATAATGTATACCCATAATAATGTATACTACAGTCGGCCAATGACTATACAGTACATTAATACAATTAGTAAAAATATGCACAAATAAATATAAGACAGTTTTTATCTTGAAATATTGCTTGCTTAAGCGTAAAGGTCCTATTACCCTAAGTTGTTTTCTAATTGGCAGATAAATTTACCTTTTTTAAACTCCCATTGCAATACACTCCAGTGATTCCTGAAATAGGTCTAATAACTATCAGGCCATTAAACTACCTTGCTGCCTGGTGTACTGTGTGGTCACCGAATCAATCTCCACTCTACATGGTAATTGTGGTTTAATTGCAAGGCAACTGCTCAGAGAGTGTGTTTCTTTATATAGTTACCCTGTAAACCCATTTGTAATCACGACATTATGCGTGAGAATTACCTGCAGATCTTTCAAACAAGTTTAGACATGGATGTGGGGGAAGAAACTGTGTCATATAGCTTCATCTAATTAACAGAGAATGCCATAATCTCACCCATTGCACAATCAGAGTAAGGGTGTGTGGTGAGTATCAACACAGCTGCTCAAAACACCCGTTGGTATTCAACGCATGCAAAGGCGAGTAGCCTGACAATTACTGTGCACCGCTGAATATGCACACTTCGCTCAGATTCAGATTAGCTGCTGAATCTGCCTCTTCATTATTTAGGAATTTCACCTTTGAAGTCGCTTGTACAGCAAAAGCACGTGCCTGTTTTTCCTCCTTAGTCCGATGGCAGTTGCTCGAGACCCTCTCATTCACCTTCATGTCTGCTTGCAGGAGACAAGACCATCAATCAGAAAGTCAGAGAGCTGGAGAGGAATCTGACAACACTCACCTGTTCTCTTGAAGGTGAACTGGCAGCATATAGCATGTTGGCTTTTCCTCCTTTTCCTGCTATTCTGTATTCTAGTCTTTGATATTCTGGAGTCTGCATGGAAGATGTATAAAAATCTGTCTGACAGTCCAGAGATATTGGAAAACTGCTGCTGGAAAATCTATATTAAGCTGGTAGCTTGGTAGCTCAACCATCACCTAAATTACATATATAACTGCATTCACATAGTATTTCATTTGAAATATTTACATATTAATGGAAAAAAATAACACTTTATTCTGTCATTCACAGAAGAAAGTTTTTGAGTAAACTGTTCCAATTACCTTCTGATAGCTGCTTTATTGATGGTTAAATTTCATCTGCTATCTTGTAAAGTCTAATGACTAGCTGAAAACTAAAGAAGAATTGACTTTATACCTCCAATAAAAATATTGGGACCAGAAAGTAAAAAAGTAACTGGAAAAGGAATGGCTCAGAAAAGTTCATTTTGAGAAAAGGTCTAGCTTCTTTTGTTTGCACATCATTGGTTTGATATGTTGATGTCTAAACCTTTTTAACATCTTTTCAATAGCAAGAACAGAGTAAATGCTTGTAACACTGATGGTTTATAAAACTGCATATCCAGTTCAGTGGGACATCTTAAGGCTGTTTTTGTACTGAAAAATGTAGAAAATGAAGGGTCCAAATTTTTAAAACTTATTTTAATTTGTGCAATGGCTTTTAAGTTGATATGTCCATTTAGTGCATGTTTAAATAGTAAAGCTATTGAAAAGCAGAAAAGTGGAATGCAAATACGTGTCGGTAAGGGGCAATTCACACAAAACACACTACTGGAAAGGGTTGCCATGTTTGTGCAATAATACAAAGACAAAGACCAAATTAAAAATAACCCCAAACAAGTCCAATGATCATATCCAAATATCAAAATTCAATGCTTGCCAGCCTCATACCTAAAATACATATTTCGCAGTCACTGCGTTATACACAATTTCAACTTGAAAATCACTAGTCGTAGTCATAAAAAGTCTGTTTATGGCCCCTCCCTCACAAAACTCATATCTAGCACAGTATTATCATTGGCAGATTGTAAAATATTTACACATGCATTTCAGTCAAAAATGGGAAAAAAATCAACCCTCAGCAACAGTGTACATGCAGCCCAATTCCATGGGAAAACTGCAAACTTGGCAACATTGCTACTGGAAATCATTTGGTAATGGTTTTAAGCATTAACAACTGATGTTTTGTTATGTTTCAGTGGCACTTGTAGTGGAAACCTTTAGAACTTCTGTGATAGTGTCCATTGTTTTTTTGTTGTTGGTTTTTTTTTTTGTTTGTTTGTTTTGTTTTTGTTCTTTCAGCAGGGGTGTTTGACTTCTATAAAAGTTGAACGTTATAGAGTTCGCCTATAGTGCATGTTTACCTAGAACAACAGTGAAAAAGTAGCACAGCTGAATGCAAAAATGTCTTCTGTGAACAGACGCTAAGTGTTTTAATTCTGCTGAAACAAAATATGATCTCGATCAAGTTCACACATAGAAGCACCACCATTTTGCATTGCATTGTGAGCGTCTTTCTCTCTAGTATTCTTATGCACTTGACAAGATTGTTCTCAAAGGAAAGAAAATAACTCATTTTCCAGTTAATATCCCTCAACAATATTCCAGCAGAATAGGAGTGTTCTCAGCGCTCTGTTCCTGTACTGCTGCTTGGCTGACTCTCACTGATATGGTCTTTTGGATGACACTCCAGAAAATGTTATTTCCAGCAAATGTCACCCTGACTTCGCTGACCTCTCTGACAGTGCTCAGGACAACTCAGATGCACCCCTGTTCTGGAAAAGCTGATCATGTTCTATGCTTCTACCATCCAGAGCACCCTTCTCAACATCCCATTTACTTTCGACTGAATGCTCTGCTTTAGAACATATAGTACTGCCTCCTTTGAGAGGAAAACAACCTTGGAGCTTTCTTCCCATCTGGGATGAGAGAAAGCATTTACACATCTGCCATCCCATTAATCAATGTTTGGAAATGGTTTTCAGCTAAAATTTTGGTTGTGCCTGGCAGAGCCAAACTTGTTCAGCTACCAGACTGTTCCCCAGTCAGCTAACCGTGTGCCTTTCCTTCTGCACAGTGGTTGATGATTGGCCGCAGCTCTCTGGCTGATATCCCCTTGGTTTGCAAAGCTACAGCAGCTGTCAGTAGTGCACTTTCAGACAGGTGATAATTTGATAACACACCAGAAATAAAATGGACTGTGGCTGGATTTCAGGTTTAAGAGTTCTTCTTTCCATCACCATTGTTTTCAGTCTTACATGTTCACAGATATGTGGAGTAAAAGGGTGACCTCAGCTGTTTGGATGAAAACGTAATTGATTTCTACAATCCCATTTAACTCGACTTTGTGCCTCCATGTTTCAGTTTATTTAAAGTTGAAGATTAAGATCCAAAAGTGTGGAAAAATTGGTATATATTTTCATTAAAGGCAGGGTATGTGATTTGGTTCAAAACAGTTTTTGTTTTGCTGGTTGAAAGTCTCTTCGCATCCCGATAGCAATCCCTAAGTTAAGTGGAATAAATGTATTTATTAGGGGTTCAAGCACGTAGCGCTGAAACACTATTGTAATTTTTAGAATGGTCACAGATGAGCGATTTCCACATAAAACTGATCGTGCAGACCAAACCGTAAATCGTTGAGACTTGAAACTTGGAGGGATGATAGTACTCACACCGCCTACAACGTGATCAAGGCTCACCCCAATCAGCCTGACGGGGGCGCTACAGCGATCAAAAGTACGAAATCGCTCATAACTTCTAAATTGTCCATCACAGGCTAAAGTGGCTTATGCCATTGAAATCCTTGGCTCATGCGGGACAAAACACACACCTCAGATTCGATCGTGAGCCTGGCGAAATTTCACATTTTTTTACAAAACTTACTTTTGCGAACTAGTCCTAGGAACTTTCAACTCACGGTCGCAAAGGTGAGCAAAAATGTTCGAGAGAGACGGGGCCAATTTTACTAAAATGGCTATAATTCTTAAACGGAATGAGAAAGCTTCACCAAATTTGGCACACATGTGTATGAGCTCAATCTTTGGTCAAATAAAAAAAATGCACAGCTCTAACACTTGGTGGCGCTATAAGACAGTAAAAACATAAAAACAGCTATAACTACGCAACCATTGATCCGAACAGCTTGGAAATTGCTATGCAGTGTCTTGGTCCAAAGTGGCACAAGTGTCTATGAGGACATTCGCGTATCTCAAAAAAACATGGCCACCATAGGCCTATGAAGTTTAAGCAAGGTTAACAGAGGTTGATTGGAACGAAACTCGGTGGGCATGTTCGATTCATGGCCCTAAAGGTCTGTAAGAATTTTGAAAGAAATCGGTCACTAGTTGGCGCTAACCATATATTTTTGGCTCTGTAATCACGTGGTGTTTCTCATATCCACACAATATGCATATAATTTGATAGATCTCCTCATAATGCACAACTTTGCCTCAACAACCATTGCTGTCAATCAAATCGTTCATTAAATATTCATAAATATGTTAAAAACCTACTTTTGCGAAGTAGTCCTAGGTTTTTCTCCCAATGCAGTAATATTCTCTGGACACTCTAGATCAATAATTATTTAAAAAAATGTGAATTTTGTCCTTTTGGTTAGCTATAACAGGGTTATTTAGCAAAGGGGCGTGGCCAATTATACCCAAAAGCCTATAAAACCTAAACGAAAACTTGAAATTTTACAATTCTTGATGAAAACGTGTCAGACGACTCTTAACAAGCATACAAAGTTTCATGGAGATCAGACCACAGGTGGCGCTACAACAGTCATAACTGTTAAAAATCATCATATTTCTTTGGTAAATTACCTGCATTTGCCCAAAATTATATTTTTAATCACTGATTTAGGTAGTTACAGCCATGTTAACTCAAAATCTTTTTCCTTATGTGCTTAAATGCCTTAAGTGCTTGAACCCCGGTAATCGCTGCTTGCACCTATATAATGTATTTATTTTGTTAGTGAAAGGCCTAGGACCATAACAATATCCTGATGGCTATGATAAGCTGTCCTGTCTGCATGTCAATGTTTGTAGTTAGGTCCGTGATATATATTTGGACACAGGCACAATTTTTATTATTTTAGCTGCTGACCAAAATATATTCAAGTTACAGTTATATAATAAATATGTGTTTAAAGTGCACAATCTGAACATTAATTTGAGGGTATTCACATCAGATTTGAAGGAAAAGTTAAGGAATTATAGCTCTTTAATATGTACCTCCCCTTTTTCAAGGGACCCTAAGTAATTGGACAACTAGTAATTGGCAATTCCTTCATTATTTCTACATCAATTAAGCAGGTAAAAGTCCTGGAGTTAATTCCAAGTGTGCCATTTGTATTTAGAAGCTGTTGCTCTGATTTCAACCTGATTGAGCATGCATGCCGCTTGCTGAAGACAAAACTAAAGACAGAACTGAAGTCAGCTGCAGTAAAGGCCTGGCAAAGCATCACAAAGGAGGAAACCCAGTCTTTGGTGATGTCTATGAGTTCCAGATTTAAGGGAGTCATTGCCTGCAAATGATTCTAAACAAAATATCAAAAATGAACATTTTATTTATGATTATATTTATTTGTCCGTTACCAATTGAGTCCCTGAAAATGGGGGGACTGTGTATAAAATGTTTGTAATTACTAAGCATTTTATGTTATATTTATGTTCAATCCCTTGAATTAAAGCTAAAGTCTGCACTTCAGTTCAATTTCATCTTGAAATTCTATTCAATTTTGTTTCATTTTAATTCTATTCTGGTGGCATACAGGGCTGAAATAATAAAAATTATGTCAGTGTCCAAATATATATGGACCTAACTGTATTTATATACCTCCACACCCTGTTCGCACAGAAATTATATGTCATCAGTGCATTCATTACGCTATTGCAGACCAAGCGAGAATGGAGGATGTTATTTTTGTAATATTATACGCTTCGTACTGTATTGTGTTCTCATCGGTGAATGAGACATGAGGTAATCTGACAGCGTCGCATTCAACCCTCTACAAACGCCGTCTCTCATCATGTCACTGGTTAGTCTCTGGTCTGACTGAGCATGGTCATGTGTTTTGGAGGAGGCGTGGCTTTGGAGAGTGGTTTGCAAGGAGGGTGGGATCTTATGCTTTCAAAGCTAGCTTGCTATTGCTAGCCTCTGCAAAATCGCTTACCCTACCTTTAATTTATGAGTTAATTTACTTTAACATTAAAAATTATGAATTAGACATAGAAATTGCTTGGTTTTTGTTGTTGTTGTTTGTGTGTGTGTGTGTGTGTGTGTGTGTGTGTGAAATGTGCTGGAATTATGTTAACCCATCAATTCCAGGTGTTCATGCATCTTAATTTATGACCATTATTAAGGGTAACCTGGTTTCATAAATCATTCAGATGAATAATTGACAAGTTCATTGATTTTAAGCTTGGAGTCATATCCAAGCACATGATAATGTGTTTTCTATTGTATTATACAAGAAGAAAATGTGTTTTTTTTTACTTCAGGAAATAATGGTAATTTGACCACACAGCTCTCTCTTGTAAACATCTGGGTTTATTACTGCAATGACCAGTGCTACACTAATCATATTACTCTTCCTTTACTTCTGGCCAGTTGCATTACACTCCAAACAAGCTCTAATGTGCCTGCTGAAGGATCCCATGGATGCCTCAAATGTAAATAATTGGAGGAATCAGGCCATCTAATCAGTCATCTGCTAGGCTGCTTAAAGAGAGCCAGATCACTACTCTCCATATGTTTGCAATGGTGAAATTGCCAGCTCTGTAAGATCTGTCGCTGTTAGGATGCACACACATATTTCCCCTTTTTTATCTGAGCGTTATTACAGCTAAAGCATTACTACACAGCCTTGAAACATGTATCACATTTCTTTATGCCTGTGGCACTTTTCCTGGGTTCAACACGCAGTCACAAGAGGCCACGATCTTTTCCGAGTTCAGCTTCAGGGCATCATAAATGAGATTTTTATTGCTGGCAGTAGTTTCTCTTACCTCCTCTCAGAGGCTTCACTAAATGGACAGTGAACAACATACAATTGTTACAGAAATCTGATGGCTGAAACATTTAATTTTATTGTACAAAAGGCATTGCTAGACTCTGATTTGGAAATTTTCTGCCCTGTTTTCATCTCGTGGGAATCGTGGAAATCTGCCAGTGCAGTCATCAGCGTCCTAATAAATTTGTGATTCTGTCTCACTACATGTTGACTAAAAGCAGAGGCCAAATCCTTAACAAGTGTTAAGAACTGTAAAGTTAATTAAATGAAGTATTATCTTTCCAAGTGACATAAATGCTTTATAATAAATATTTTACAAATATTTTAAAATAAATGTGATTCAAATTTTAATATTTGTAACACTGATTCTTAAATTAATAAATATTGCTGAAATATTTTAAATAATAATGATTGTAATACATATTTGTAAATTTATTTAATTTTTAATACAAATTTTCAACACTGATTTTTCAACTAACAAATGTTGCTTAAATATTTTAAATAATAAATATTTTAACAAATGTCTGTAAATAAATTTGATTAATTTATAATATATTTATAATACAATACTGATTTTCACATAAATACTTTAAATAATTTTAATTAAATAATTTTAATAGATAATTAAAATAGTTTGTATAAATAAAATTTGAATTTAATTTTAATTCACATTTATTTGACTTCAAGTTATAAGTCGAGCACTTGCACTTTAGGCAACTAATATACCTCTGAGTCACAACAGCCAGAGCCGATCCTCCCTATACGCAAAGTACGCAAGCTGTGTAGGGCTCCCGAAACACCAGGGGGCCCCCTTACTCTCAAAGATGATTTAATTTTAGTTTCTTTTTTGAATTTGACCAGCGGTTATGAAAACGTGAATGTTCATTTCTTTTAATGTGGTGCGCTGTGTCGCCCTTTCTACGTAAAAATCTGTCAAATCATGTAACGTCTTGCTCGAGACAAAAAAAAAAAAGTTGAAAAGTAGGGCCCCCAGAAGTGTAGGATCGGCACTGACAACACCTCATGCTCAGCCTTGCTTAGACTGAAATCGTCGAATCACCCTGGGCATGAACTTTCCAAAATTTGGTTTATTTGTATTGCTTTTTGCTGTTTTATTTCATTTCTTCATGTCACATGCTAATACTGCCACCTCAGTTATTTAAATTGCTTTAATATTTTGCTCGCTTACATCAGCCTGTGCTGTAACACTGGGGATTGAATATCTATATTGATGTCTCGAATCCTCAGCTTAAAACTGGCAGTAATCAACCTGATAATAACAGCAATACAAACTAACAAAGTAAAAGTTAAATATTTCATCATTGCAGGCGGCACATTAATGCAACATTTTTGCCAGGGGCTCCATATTAAAATGTATGAGCAAAAGGGCAACAGACTCAAAAATACACTGACATCATTAGAATCGTTGAGGATGCTCACAGTATGAATAAACATAATCCAGGAGGACTGTTGCAATGAGAGGTTGAACCAGAGCCCCAGGACACCGGGGAAATGATGTGACTTAAAGTACATGGACATGTGATTAATGTTCTCATAAAGTAGGGCAAATGTTGTTGCCAAGAGAGCTCATTGGGATTGTAAAGCTGTTAGGGAGGCCAGAGAAGATAATGATGATAACTGTATCATAGCACACATTAAATATGCTATGCTTTACCAGCTCTTAATATTTAGATGATATTATGATGAATCGATACCTGAAAGGTAGGTATAAAAAGGTCTTTGGTTTTCCCTCCACTCTTCTCATGGACTTCATGCAATTTGTTGTTAACGTGACAAATCAAAAGATGATAGGTCAATAATCAATTACTAGCTTTTGGCACCAGAACGCTGCCACCTCCTGAGGGCCTGCTGACACGTCTGTCCATGATTGTGACCTTAGTGTTTGGCAGATGCATGTTGACCTATGGGATGTGACAATGAGGTCACACTGAAGCAGCAGGACCAATGATTTTAATGATGATTACAAAAAAAGTGAGATGAGCTGCCAAGCGGAGCACTGTATGCCAGGATTTGTCCCTTTGCGAAAGACAAGAGTGGTACAAGAGCTGTCATCAAAAACATTTCTCATTCACAAAACCCTGCTGATTGGTATGAAGAGCCTGACAGATGGTCAGTCTATATGCTGATTATTATGGTCTCTTTTTTTCAGACAAGACTGAGCATTTTCAGATAGTGAAGTGAAGTGAAGTGACATACTGCCAAGTATGGTGACCCATACTCGGAATTCGTGCTCAGCATTTAACCCATTGAACGTGCACACACACAGCAGTGAACACACACACACCGTGAACACACACCCGGAGCAGTGGGCAGCTATTCATGCTGCAGCGCCCGGGGAGCAGTTGGGGGTTCGGTGCCTTGCTCAGTCGTGGTATTGAGGGTGGAGAGAGCGCTGGACATTCACTCGCCCCACCTACAATCCCTGCCGGCCCGAGACTCGAACCCGCAACCTTTGGATTACGAGTCCGACTCTCTAACCATTAGGCCACGATTTCCTCCCTAGTGTAGTAATATTGATGAAATACAGACGCATTTAAAAGATGGACTTTTAATTTGACACTACGGTTTAAAAATGCAGTGCTCAAGCATGACCAAGACATGTTTGTGTAGAAAACAATTAAAGCAGTGGATCTTCTACAGTGAATGGATGCAGAGGATCCACAGCTGATAAAAACCATAACAAAATCCAAATGTAATCTACACGATGGAGTCCATCAGCTAATATTTTGTGAAGTGATGCCCATGGATTGTCTGTGTCTTTTTCTTCTCATGTGCTCTCTGCGACCTAGTTTCTCCCTTGCTTCAGTAGTCATTACATTCACCTGTGTCCCATTAATTATCCCCTCGTTCAGTCTTGTATTTAAAGTGTTGTCTGTTCCTTGTTTCCTTGTCCGGTGTTATACATCTTTGAGTCATGTGTGGTCCTGCCTGCCCCGTGTTACTCCTTCTGAGGATTATTAAAGACTGCTGTTTGTGTTTACTCCACGTCTACTCGATCCCTGCAGTAGGCAACCCTGACAGAACACTGGACCCACCAAATATTTAGTGGCGTGTTTTCCCCCCATTATGTTTCTGTTTTTGAAAGTGTTTCATTTGTTTTTCCCCCGTGGATTCCCTCACCTCAGTGTTTACCTCACTTGCCCGTAAAGACTTTCCCTTCCTGGAGTGTGCAGTTGATTTCAGCCAGCTTGCCGGTAATGGCATTTGACGATGCTGCGCTTAACTCACTGTTCTGGATCGGGGCCAACTACCATCTCCCCGTCAGCCTCCCAGACACCACCGGACTGAGCTGGAGGGAGGCGATTATCCATTGTCTGGAGAGTGTCCTGCCCCGATCCAGAGCAGGAAGGACTTCTTGATGGACTTTTCTTAGCAAAATCAACTGACATTTGCTTAAACTTTTCTTATTTTCGCTTGCAGTCTCTTTGATCTGTGCATATTTATCTCCTGATTCAGACAACACCATTTTTTTTCCATTGGAGAATAAATGGAGGACTATTATTTTAGCCGAGATCAATGGTTTGAAGTTAAAAATGTCTTGATTTTGAATTTATAACAAACACATAACTTTTTCACTGCACAAGACATTAATTGACAGACTGGAGTCATCTGGATTACTTGTGGATTATTGTTATGATTTTTATCAGCTGTTTGGACTCTTATTCAGAAGGCACCGATTCACTGCAGAGGATAGTGAGCAAGTGATGTAATGCTAAATTTCAACAAATCTTTTCAGAAGAATAAACACATCTTGATTGGCCTGAGGGTGAATACATTTTTAGCAAATTTAAATTTTTGGGAGAACTGTTCCTTTAAGCATTAGAGCAATGGAATGAAAAAGTCCACCCTCTTATCGTTATTGTGTTATATTATTTATTAAGGTATTATAAATATGGTAAAAATAGTAAATTTAAGGTGACAAACAGCACATAACGTGATATGCTTCATCATTATTTAACCGAGGGAAATAAAAAAGTGAAGATGCATGGGAATTTATTTTTACATTTCTTCAGTTAATTATAGTTTTAGAACAGTGCTTTATGCCTTTAAAGGGATACTAAAATGAAAATTCTCTAAATTTCTGATTCTCTAATTCTCTAATCAAGTCTGTGGAAAGTAAAAGTCAAAGGACAATGTTGGTTGGTTAACAAGCTTTTTCAGTCTTAAATTTAAATTTAACAATCTAAATTCAGTCTCATTTTGTGTCAGTAGAAAAAAAAAAAAAAAAAAAAAAACAACGACAACAACAACTCATACATGTTTGGAACCCCATGAGGGAGTGGACAGAATTTTTAGTTTAGGGTGTACTATCCCTCAGCACGTCACAATGGGGTTGTGGTTTTCCTGATTATTCCATGACTTTAAATTTTTATTAATGCAATATTCCTAAAATATTTGCTTTACTATTCAGCAACAATTTAATCTCAGTTTGTGTCCACAGAAGAAATAAACTTACATACTTGTAACCACGTGAGGGTGAGTAAGTAAAGAATTTTCAACTTTCAGGTTTTTTCATTGACCTTTTGTACAACCAATTTCAGCCAAGCTTTAGATGTTGGACAGATGGCCTCAAATTTTTCCCTAGAATACTTTGGTATACAGAGGAGTGGTGGACTTGATGACTGGAAGCTGTCCAGATCCTGTGGCTGCAAAACAAGCCTAAATTCTCACCCTCCACCAACATGCTTGATATCTCATCATAACCTTTTATTAGGGTTGTGTTGAAATTGGCATTGTGCGCTATGCCTAACACCTTAACACCTTCACTTTGGTCTCCTGTGCAAATGACATGACTATTTCCATGTCATTTTAAATACAAACACATGAAAATAATATTCCATTTCTATCAGGAAATGGCCTCAAACACGGAACCCACACATTTCAGTCGCCAGCAATTTCATACACAGCTGGACAGAAAGGAAAACATACACTGTGTGTTTGTAAAGCAACATTTTGACAGAAGAGAATCACATGAAAATGAGAAAACAGGGCTGTCATCAATCATCAAACCTTTAGTAAATACACAGAGATATTTAGGATTCCGCCTTTAAATTTGTCTCCTGTTCTTCATTGTACAGTGTTGTCAGTATTGTCAAGTGTTAACATTCTCATAATGTTTTTTCATCAATACTACAGAGCTGCATAATTTACATATACATATAGTTCCATGTTTATCCAAACTGTTGCCCACTAAAATGTCTCAGAAATGGTCTCAAAGGGCAGCAGCCCAGTGAGAAATGGATTCTTTATCAGTCTTTTCATGACTACTTTATTATTTGAATGACCACAGCGCCACTCTGTGGTAGCATCCTCAATGACATGCACAACTGTTTTAGGCAGTGGACAAATGAAATAAAACTGTGGAATTTGAGAAAATTTGCCCAAAGATTAAAACCAAAGTCTAATATCACACAGACTACACAAACTTATTAGAAAATGTATATCTGATTCTGATTGAATGAGCTGCTAAACTATAATATAATGTAATATTATAATTATATTACATATTATATTAAATATTCTAATAATATATTCTACAATATATGCAGACCTGTGACCACTCAGCATTTCCTCATAAATCTACTGTGGTATAAATAACATTATCTAATGAATGACACATCGCTGCTACACAATCATCTATTATCAGAACCAGGCCTGCCTACATAGTTATCACATATCTTATATAAAAGCTACTTTGCTACCTCTTTTACCAGTCAGAAATTTCTTCATATGTGAAGAGTTCATATGCAAAAGCCTCCATTACAATCAGTAACAGATATTCGTCAGTCACTTTGCAAAGAAACACTAAGCACATAGCTTGAAAACACATGTCCTCTTTTCCATAAATTCATTTTTGAAGCCTACACCGATAACTATTGCTTTCAATAACTCATACTTTGAAGCCCATTTTCATGAGTTTACTTTTGCAGCCCCCCCAAAAGCCACGGTCATGTAAACATCCAAAACACTAGTTTTCTATTCTTGCCCCTAAATGGGCGTCATGTTAAAACACCCTTGGTCATTATACAGAAGTCTCCAGAAAACAAGTGGCAAGGGCCACGGTTCAGACCCTTCAGCATATTAAACCAAAAGTTGGTAGGAAAGCAGTTTAAATCACTTCATGGCACCTTTTTCACATTGCAAAAACAAAACAAAAAAAAAGCCACCAAGAAACCTGCTTTGTTTGAAACATTTATCAAGGTTTCAGTTCTGGAAGACATTTGCATCATGTGGCAGTTTACCAGAGTCTTTTATCCCTTGACAGAGTAGAAGCGCCTTGAGGAAGAACTGCGGGATGGAGCAGGTGCATTCTGGTTGATCGTTGAACTGTAGCTACTCAAGACCTCAGAAGCTGAAGCACTGGATGTACCTTGACCAGCAACACTTGGATCATAGGGCAAGAGCTGGGACCCAGGGATGTACTTGGTAGAGAGGCTTTGAGACTGGAAAGAGCCACCATAACTGGTGCTACCACCCTGTGCAGAAACAAACGGACCAGAAATGCTTGAAGATGAGCCTCCAGCAGACAACAGGGAAGAGAACTGCATTGGAGAACTTTGAGATAATCTGCCCGGTGATGCAGCTGCATCTGAAGTCTGAATAATTTGCATCCAACGAGGCACTAGAGGCTGCCGTCTTTGAGACTTCTGGCTTTGGGACACAGAACAGCCTTGATATGCTTGGCTGGACTCACTAGCAACACCTTGAGGTGAGGACAATGACACACTTGCATTTGGGGATGAAGACCCAGGGACAAACTGACTAGGTGGAGAGGCACCATAAGCAGTGCTTCCTTGCAGGGTGAAAGGAGTAAAGGACCCAGCCTGGGTGCCAGAGCTGCCTGTGAAGGTAGAGGTAAACTGCTGCAAACTAGATTGACTGGCAACACTTAGCGGTGAGGACAGTAATAAACCTGGATTTGAGGATGGTGACCCAGCGCTAAACTGGCTAGCAGCATGTTGAAGCTGAGGTGATCCACCATAAGCAGTGCCATGCAGGGTGAAGGGAGTAGAGAGCCCTGCTTGGGTGCCAGAGCTGCCTGTGAAGGTAGAGGTAAACTGCTTCCATGAACTCTGAAGCATAGTAGGGCCAGTAACAGCTTGAGAGGAGGACAGCAACACCCTTTAGAGGTAAACTGTTTCCGAGAACCCTGAACAGTAGTAGATGGACCAACTTGTGGTGAGGACTGTGATACACTTGCATAGGAGGGTTTAGATCCAGGGGCAAACAGACTTGCGGTATCTTGAGACTGGACAGAACCACTGTAACGGTTACTCACACTTTCTGATATAAAACCACTGGAGGCCCCAAACTGAGCTGCAGAGCTGCCCTGGGAGGCAGAGGTAAACTGCTTCAGAGAACCCTGAACAGTAGATGGACCAGCTTGGGGTGAGGACAGTGATGCACTTGCATAAGAGGACTGAGACTCAGGGCTAAACTGCCTAGCAGTATCTTGAGGTTGAGATGATCCACCATAAGCAGTGTCATGCAGGGTGAAGGGAGTAGAGACCCCTGCTTGGGTGCCAGAGCTGCCTGTGAAGGTAGAGGTAAACTGCTTCCATGAACTCTGAAGCATAGTAGGACCAGTAACAGCTTGAGAGGAGGACAGCGACACCCTTTCATAGGAGGAAAGAGACCCAGAGGGAAATGGACTAACAGTATCTTGAGGCTGAGGTGATCCACCATAAGAAGAGCTTCCCAGCAGGGTGAAAGGAGTAGAGGACCCAGCCTGGGTGCCAGAGCTGCCTTTGTAGGTAGATGCAAGCGGTTTCTGAGAAACATGAACAGTAGTAGACTGACTGGAAACATTGGCTGTTGTGATCCATCATAACTGATACTTCCTTGCAGGGTGAATGGAGTAGAAGACCCTGACTGGGTGCCATAGCTAGAAGTAAAATGCTTACGTGAACTGTGAACGGTAGTAGTCTGATTGTCTACATCTAGGGGTAACAATGCACACTTGCAATTTAAACTTGAGGAATCTTGAGACTGGACAGAACCAGCAGAAGAGCTGCTCATTCCTTGTGAGGCAAAACCAGTAGAGGCCCCAAACTGAGCCCCAGAGCTGCCCTGGGAGGCAGAGATATATTGCTTATGTGAACTCAATACACTGGCGGACTGACTGGAAGGGCTTTGGGGTGAGGAAATTGGCTTGGAGTAGCCAAGAGCATATTGACTAGAGGTAGCTTGAGACTGTGGAAGCAACCCACTGTAATAGTTCCCTCCCAGAGATGGAAACAGACCAGAAGCTCCCATTTGAGACGGAGAACCAACCTGTGAAACTGCTCTATAGGAAGTCCTGCTACTTGTGGGACTGCTTTTATATTTGGTAGGGGACATGGGAGTATACTGATCCAGAGTGCCCTGAGGCTTGAGAGATAAATTAGTAAAGCTACTACCTCCTTGTACAGGGACATGACTAGAAGTTGCTAACTGCATGCCAGACCTGCTCTGGGTGTTTGACGTAGAAACTATAGCTGAACTTTGAGCATTTGTGGACTGGCTAGAAACCCCCAGGGGTAAAGCATCAAGCTAGACATCAGGGATCCTGTAGTATACAGATTATGTTGCAACAGTTTTGGATGCGTCTAAAATGACAGTATCCTTATGTACAAGTCATTGGTGTTTGGTGGAGTTTTTGGCTCAAGGTCTGCATATAAAATCACACCAGAGGTGTTCAGCTGGGATCAGGACTTGGCTTTCTGCAGACCAGTCAAGTTCTTCCACACTGACTGAATCAATCATGTCTTTTTGAACCGTGCCTTATACACAGAGGAACTGTCATGTTAGAATAGAAAAGGGTCCTGTCCAAACTGCTGCCATAAAATTAGAAGCACACAATTCCCTAGAATATCATTATATGCTTAAACATTAAGATTTGTACTCATAGAAATTACTAAAGTAGTCAAACCTGTTCATTAGAAGGGGGTGACCCAATACTTTTGGCAATATAATGTATGTATATATGTGTGTGTGTGTATATATATATATTATATAGTTTGCAAAACCCTTTTTTTTTTTACTTGTCTGGCTTAGTAAGTTACATGAACATGGCTAAGCAAAACTACAATATTTTCCGGTTAAATATGCACCTCATATTTTGTAATGTACTGTTGCGCAAATTACATCAGTATAAAAATAAATCAACACCAAACCATTAAGAATTATATTTGATTACTATCAGCATGATCATTCATTTATACCACATCAAGGTTTATTTCATGAAGCGAGTGTTCACATACATATTTTCAATATAGTGTTCATGCATTAGGACAACAATCACTTCATTATGAATTCACTTGATATCACGCACTTTAACACAGTAAATATATTCATGGCACCAAAATAAATTATAATAAGCATATTGCTTACACAAACATAAACTGCACATTTTTATACAAAATGTAAAACAACTAATAGTACATGACAAAAGTTAAATCTATTGCTCAGCGTTTGGTCTTCATCGTTTGATTTGATTGGGCCACTATGCTTTTCTATTCCTTTGTAATGCATTCTATGAACATATGGCTTCTTTTCATACGTCATGTTAAATATGCACTTTTATATATAGTGTATTCATTATAATGAATTTCATAGAATACATTAAGCCATTATACAATCAACTTGGCACTTCTGAAACATGAGGTGCTTTGTTAGCGGATCTAAAATTTTGCCAGCAAAGAGAAATATTGGCCTTTCCTGCACTGTTCAGAACACAGTTTGACACACTGAGCTACACATACACAACATTTTCACACTGCAGTGTAGCAACAACAAAACATTTGCTTTACTATTCAGCAACACTTACATAACAAATAAATACCAAGAGCAGCAATCAAAACAACTTTGTATTCCATCAATGTAGACTCAGTACATTTGTTCTGAGCAGAGACAGCGAGTAACATCTAGAAGTGTAGAGGACAGATTCACGGCTGATTGAGAGACAAAATGAATAAACGAGGAAGGAAGCAAGACTAATGTTTGGAGTCTCGGGGATAAAACTCAACCAGAGTGCTCTGAGGAATCCTCTTCAGCATCTCCTTGGGGAAGATTCTCAACAACTGCCAGCCAATGTCCAGTGTTTCAAACACAGTTCGGTTCTCATATGCACCTGTGGCATAAAACATGTTAGGCTCATTCAGAAGATATAGAATAGTGCAGCCTGTTGCCGTTCACACAATTATATATATTACTACATATTAGTTGCAAAACACTAAAACTAATATATCAAAGAAATAATACACAAATAAGAAAGTAGCATTAAATAAGAAAGTTAAATACACTCTGTTTACCGGACGAGAGCCGCGTGGCACAACAAAATACTATAGAACCCATAATAATCAGTGATGCTGTCTACACACTGAATGCGACGCGAGTCACGACACGACAAATCCCCAACAGTAAACTGCCTCGTCCTATTCATGACTTACTGACACAAAGTTCAAATGTCCTATAGAGAATGTGAAGCTGACGTCAAACCGTGTTGAGTTCTGGGAAACTGCTTTGTTTATCAGCCATAGTTAGAGGATGGCACTGCCTCTCCGCTTTTTGAGTTCAGGGCAGTATTTGGATTTTCTGTTGTGATTGTGAAAAATGTCACCATTGTATGTCATTATGCATTGAAAATAGCAAAAGTAACTCGTACTGGTACTCGTTCTGAGAGAAAACTGGACAGTGCAGTATGTTTTTTCGCCTTTACTCGGTGTAAAAAAAAAACCCCAAGGGAAGCAGGTCGCGGAGATGATGAGAAGACGCCGGATAGTAAATCTATCAATAATGTCACCGATTAACCCACTGCCTGTAACTCAAAAGGAATCACATTGCTGCGTTTTTGAAAGTTTTTATTTTGTTTGGTTTAATAATTAACATCACTTTTGCGAGTATGATTCTCACTCGGCATGTGAATTAGCGAACTTGAACAGGAACATAAGGCTTAATACAAATGTTTCTTAAGGTACCAAGATAGTGATAAGACAAAATAGTAAAGCATACTATGTGCAGATACAGTCCCCTCCATAAGTATTGGAACAGTAAAGACAAAATTGCTCTGTTGGCTGTGGAGTCAAGACATTTGCAAATATGATAAAGATGAGTATTAGACAAAACTACAGAATGTCACATTTTATTATTAGCCGTTTCAACACATACATGTTTTACCAAATAAAAAGAACAGCACTTTTAGAGTTCATCCCACTCATTGATGTGAGCATAAGTATTGGGACAGTTGAACATAAGGCAGATATAAAAGATTAAAAGCTATTATTTAGTTGCAGATCCCTTGCGCACAATCACAGCAGTGAGTCTGTGACCCATAGACATCACCAGACGCTTGGTCTCATCCTTTGAAATACTTTTCCCAGCCTTTAATGCAGCCATTTCCAATTGTTGCTTGTTTTGGGGAGTTTCTGCCTTTACTCTCCTCTTCAGCTGGTGAAATTCATGTTCAATCAGATTTTACTGACTTGGGTAATCGAAGACTTTCCATTTCTTTGCCCTTATAAATTCCTTGACTGAACCGGCAGGGTGTTTTGGGTCATTGTCCTGATGCAATATGAAGCATTTTCCAATGAATCTGGTGGCATTTTCTTGAATATTGGTAGGCAAGATGGTTTTGTACCCTTCCAAATTCATTCTGCTACTGTCATCATACATTAAGTCATCAGTAAAGTTGACAGGGCCTGTTCCAGAGACAGCCATATATGCCCATGCCATGACACCACCTCCACCATGCTTTACAGATGAGGCTGTATGCTTGGGATCATTTTTGATTTCCAATCACTTAGATAAAGGTTCATCTTTGTCTCATCGGTCCATAAACACAGTTCCAAAACTCTTCTGGCTTTTTTACAAACTCTAATCTTGCCTTTCTATTTTTGGTGCTGGTCAGAGGTTTGCATCTTGCTGTGTAGCATCTGTAATTCTGTGTCAAAGTCTCCTGAGGACAGTAGATTGTCAGAGCATCACCACAGCTTTCTGGAAGTTGTTGGTGATTTTACAGACACGTCTTTTAGGGTTCATTTTTACAGCTTTTATGATTTGTCTGTCATCAACTACTGTTGTTTTCTCAGCCGATCAGGTAATTGTTGGTTGCTGGTGTCGCTGGTGGTTTCCACACTCTTGATTTCTCCATGCCCTTTGTTTTTGCTAGAGCTCTAACTGACTTCCTCTTTTCTTTTAGCATCCAAATCTTCATCCTGGTTTGTGTCATCATCGAATGCAGGATTCAGAATGCAGAAGTAATGGATATAACTGATATGACACATTCCCTGCTTTTAATATCTGAAGAATTAATGCAACAGGACACAGCTGATCACTTAGAAAGACCTGTGAGGCAACTGTTCCAATACTTATGCTCACATCAGATAGAGGGATGAAACTCTTAGCTGGAAAAACATCTATGTGTTGAATCACCCAATAATAAAATGTGACATTCTGTAGTGTTATCTCATATTCTTCTTTTAATCATATTTGTAAATGTCTTGACTCAACAGCCAACAGAGCAATTTTGTCTTTACTGTTCCAATACTTTTGGAGGGCACTGTACACATAAACCCAAACTGTGAACGCAACGGATTTTCCTCTCATGCACCGAGAATGATCTCAAACTTGATTTTTACCACTATATTGATATTGTACTCTGCTTTTGCACTGTCTGCAAAAAGTGAGATGTCACGCCAAGGCAAAAGGCAGGAACTTCCACATTATATAGGGTGCTGATCACCATTTACAGAATCATTATAGTAACATCTGTATAAAATCTAGTGATCATTGGCTAGGCTATAACATCTAATGTGATTCAATATTTTTGATGTTATACTATTGATTATTATTATACTATTTGTTTATACTATTTTGATTATTGTTGTACTATTTAATTCTATACTGATGTTATACTGCCTTGGTTTCTCCGGGGCTTTGTCCCAAAATGATCAATAACTCATTTTCAACCAAAAATGAAGTTGTGGTGTTTTGTCTTTGCACGGCAGCACTGCTGTCACTATAGATGGGCGTGGTTTCAACTCAGCTTCACCCACATCCCGCTTTTTGCCCATTTTCGATTATCTGGGAGTGACGCGCGGAGACGCAATGCCAAAATGGTGACAGTCGGCTCCACCCACTTTAAGCTTCAAAAATGCTTTTCAGAAACCTACGAGTGACACTGACACGATCACTGACACTACGTACATGTTTTTTTTACAGTCTATAGGCATAGGACAGTCACGCAGCTGTCACGGCGACCATCACAGCCCTACATATTAGATATGATCCTCATGCCATCAAAGATGGAGGTGATTTGTTTCTTGGAGAAATTTAACATTATCACTGCTCACCAATGCAGTGAATGGGTGCCATCAGAATGAGAGTCCAAACAGCTGATAAAAACAACAAGAAATCCACACGACTCTAGTTCATCAATGTCTTTGTTTCTTAAAAACACACAGCTTTCCACTACACAAGACAATTGATGGAGTGGGCTCATGTGGATTACTTGTAGATTGTGATGTTTTAATCTGCCGTTTGGACTCTCATTCTGACGGCAACTAATCACTGCAGAGGATCTGATGGTGAACAAAAGATGTAATGCAAAATTTCTCAAAATCTGTTCCCATGAAGAAGAAAAAAAAAAAAAAAAAAAAAAAAAAAAAAAAAAAAACTCACCTACATCTTGGATTGCCTTTTAAAAAAAATTTCCTTTTCCTATCCATATTTTCCTAAACATCCTTGCAAGCCAAACTTGAATAATTAGAGCAAAAAAAAGCATTTTTCAATACATTCAATGCACTCCTAAGGTGCTATTTACACTGAGGTGAACATATGCTGCTAAAGCTCACTAAAGTTTTTGTTTCTTTGTGCGGTGCTGAAAACCAGTTGGCAAATATAAGTTATAAACCACTGAGGTACTTACACCTCGAAAACAGGAGACAAAGAATTAGAATTAACTGAAGACAGGAAACCCAAGCATTTTGAAAAATGTTTAGAAGTACATCCTTCATCGTTCTAGTATATTTTTTTCTTTTTAAACTGATATTACACAGCGTTTCGAGAAAATGTTTTGCGCTTGGTTGAGGACAGCAGAATTTTTTGTGTGAAAGGGCCTTAAGACAAGATTTTTTTTTTTTGTAACACTCCACAGGTGCTCTCCTGTTGCTACTTACCCTGGGAAATAAAATTCTTCTCAAATTTCTGTAAGAACTCCAGGTACAACAAGTCATCTGGTGTCAGTGCTTCTTCGCCAACCACGGCCTTCATTGCCTGCACATCTTTCCCGATGGCATAGCAAGCATACTGCAAAAGATGAGAAATAATTCAAATCAAATTTAAATCCCCATACATAATGTGCTCAAAACATCAGATGAATAAAATAAACTAATATTTACAGGAGGGGGGGAAAAACTGCAATGCAATTGTTTGTGAAAGAGACTCAATTGTTTTAGTGACCACTGAGCTGCTGTTCTTTATTCATTTCTTGAGAGTTTACACTACAGTTTAAAGGTTTGGGGGTAGCAAGTTTTTTCTTTTTTTTTTTACTTTTTAATGTGATTTTTTTCAACAAGGATACAATACATAGATCAAAGGTGACGAATATAAACAAAAAACAAAATATTTATATTTCAAATAAATGCTGTTCTTTTGAACTTTCTATCCATCAAAGAATCCTGGGAAACTTTATCCTTTTTCCACAAAATTAAACCAGCACAACTGTTTTATACTACATATTAGAATGATTTCTGAAGGATCACATGACTCTGAAGCCAAGAGTAATGCTGAAAATTCAGCGTTACACCACAGGAATAAAGTACATTTTTAAATATTTTCAAAATATAAAACAATTTTAAATCATAATTAAATATTAATACAATTGTAAATAAATATTCTATTTTAATTTTAACTGTCAGAATATTAACATTGTATAATAATTTGATCAAATAAATGCCGCCTTAATGAGCATGAGAGACTTCTTTCAAAAACACTTTATTATGGTATGTCATATTAGATTTGCTAATTATATGCAAAAATATTGTCATTCATTTTGTTTCATGCAGTGTGTAACACAGATCTAAGTAAATGAAAACATTCTGCAAAGTTTTAAATCTGAAAGTGCACCGTGTATAAAGTTAGTGGGCCTCATTCATGAAACACTCATAAATATAGGAGTAAATTCTGAATAATTTGCGCGTAAAACAGACCTTCCGGAAAACTCACCTCCAGATTCACAAACGCTTCGTAAACATCCGATTTGATAATTAAACGTGTATGTTAATAAATTCCAATCATTCGTAAATAGGGCGCTCGTGCACGCTCATTCACAATTAGCATAATCCCCGGCTATGACTACAGCTACGGAAATTTCGTGTCCAGGAATGCAGTGGAATATTCTTGTCTACTTTCTCAGGTTTGGCTCCAGTATATTGCAAAAAAGACTAATAGGCCATATGGTTAACAATAAATATTCAATAACATGCGTCCACCAAAGCGTTTTTAGCCACCTGAAAAATGACAGGTGCTCTTCTGAAAACGGCCAGTTGGTGGTGCTTGAAAATGCTTTGGTGGCACAGCGTTTTTCCCCATAGACTGTAAAAAAAAAAAAAAAAAAAAAAAGAAGTCTTTCCAGCTGTCGATTTGGTTGCTATGGCAGTAACGTATTACTAGTATCTCATTAATTAATATTAACACATTCAAATTTTTAGATTAATCGCATGTGTTAACGCGTTAACGTTGACAGCCCTAATTTATAAATTTAAAGGGGTCATCAGATGCCCATTTTCCACAAGTGAATATGATTTTTTAGGGTCTTAATGAAAAGTCTGTAACATAGTTTGGTTAAGATTTCTCAGTGGTAGTGTAAAACACTGTTTTTACCCTGTCAAAAACAGCTCTGTCTACAGCAAGCTGTTTTATTACATGTCACTTTAAATGCAAATTAGCTCTGCTCACCCCACCCCTCTCTTCCGAGCTGCTCTCTAAGAGACGGTAAATTTTAGCCGCATTCATTGTGAAACTTGCTAATTAGCACATTATTAGGAAAGAAAAAAAAAAAAACTTACACTCACTTCTTCTAGAGCTGGATAACAAATGATTTGTGCGAAGATAGGCGTATTTAGGTAAATCAGGGGCGCATTCCATTCAGAAACAAATGTAATCCACTGCGTCTTCAGTGGCTCAGATGTCAGGAGTAAAGGACGACTGCCATGTTCATTATGATGATGACAGCTCACTCAGGGCGGGTCTAAGGTAAGACACCAGTTCAGTCTGTGCTGAAACGCTACAGTCAATCAACTATCGTGGGAGGGCCTGGGTCTGGTGACGTCACACAGACAGGCATCTGAGATCGGCTCGATTTGAGAAAGGGGAAATGATTTAATGAGATTAAAAGAAACACTGGTTGCATCTTTATCATTATAGGGTGGTTGTGTACACACACTGCCAACACAGATTTCAGTTCAAACAGCTTGTAAAAGTGCATGTTGCATCCGATGACCCCTTTAAGTTCTGAGTAATATTAATTAACTTCATGTACTTACTATATTGGTTAGGGTTACGATTAGGATTAGGGATTGTTTTAGGGTTACTTGCAGTTACTTGTAATTATTATGGGTGCTCCGATCAGGATTTTTGAGGTAGATCGTCGATCACAGAAAACAGTAGTATCTGTCGATATGATCACAGATACCGATCTTTTTAAAGCCTTCTTTTTTTATCATGTACAATTATTTATAGTTATACTCAAAGTCAGGATTTTTAGACATTTATTCAGGGCCTGAATTTCATTTTTGAAAATGGAGGGGAATTGCCCTCTTAGGTGACTCTTGTGAGGGGGATTTTTTTTTTAATTTGAGGGGTGGAGGGGGGCATTTTTAGACATTTTTCAAAAAATATATTTATCTCTCCTAAACGTTTGATCATGCAGTGCATTTTGTTTTTACAATCGTGCAATTGTTGCACAATAGCCTACACACAGCACAAGCCTGATTTCATGAGGCGGACTTTTACGCCAGGTTCACACATACTCCATTTGCAGTGCTTTGTACTTTCACACCAAGTCCGCTACTGATCCGTGGCTGTTTACCACCAACACAACATTTATCCAATATTTTAATTTCAAATTCAAACATTGTTTCTGAAAATCCTTTTCAGCATTGTGATTCTTTTTTTTCACAGTACAGTTATACAATCTTTCATAGATGTGTTTAAACGTAATAAATATAAGCAACACATTATTCAGTGCTTTTTACTTTTGCATTTACTACTAGATTTAGCCTATATATTAAGTTGCTCAAGCAAGTGGCAAAACATTTAAACTACCTTTCTTACGTTATCACATTCTAAATTAAAAACTTACCATTGACAGAAACAATCAGCTCTGCTGCCTTTTGTTAAGCATTTAATTCTTTATTACAAGCAATCCTGTGGTTCATAAAGAACTTTGTTTTACTACCTCCAAGAGTGCCATCTATTATTGCTCTGTTTAACTAAAAGTACTCTTTTACTTTAAACCTAGCCAGAAAGCCATATGTGTTGACTGTGAAACACAGTAGACTTTAATTATATGCATTTATGGAGTAAATACTACATTTTCATGTTCATATTTACAGCAAACAATCCACCGTCACTTTAATTCAAACTCACTTAAACTCGGTACGGAAACAATCGCTGCACTGCTGCAGACACACCGCTCATGGAATGCTCTGCCGGACTGCAACCGTGTGCAGTGTCAACGCTCTGATCCATTAACACGAGCGTGGAAAAAATACACACCACACACACTGCAAATGGAGTTTATGTGAACTTGGCGTTGTGTGTGTGCGCTTCAAGTCTCCAAGAGATAGCACGAGTGCTGAATGGTTAAGCATTGGCAAGAATGAAAAGGAATTGAAACATCTCACAAAAGGTTTTCAAATTATTTTATAATACGGCTGCACGATATTGGAAAAAAATCATATTGCCATATTTTGTATTTCTGAGATACATATTATGATATTAAAAAATAAATAAAAATAAAAAACACCAGATGACTTCAAAAGCTCTATCTGAATAAAAAAAAAGAAAAAAACAAAAAAAACAATGACTGGGGTGATTTAGTAGGCAAGTAAATTGGCATAAAAAAATACAATTACAAACATAGATAAATATAATAGAACAAATAATTAAATCTAATAAATCTGTGTTAAAGCTAAAAAAAATAAAAAGTAATACAAAAGTCTGTTTTGTTGTTTGATTAACATTCATGACACAGAAAGCCTTAGGAACAGTGAACCAATATACTGTTATACATCCATTTTCTTAATCAACTGTTTACCTTCACCTAAGCAACTGTGTTTACAAGGACACTTGCAGAAACATGCATTTTGACAGTTTTGCACGTGTGTGTCATTAGGAACAAATAGACGCTGAAGTGAATGGAATTCGGTGTTCACGTGCATCTGCATGGCTCTCACCATGTCTACACTGGATGCGAGTGGCGCAACAAAATACAACAGAACCCATTATAATCAGTGATGCGGTCTACACTGGATGTAGCGTGACATGGTAAATCCCTGAGAGTAAATCCCTCATTCTTTTTATGATGTACTGACACAAAGTTCAAAGGATTTGCAACGATCGCTTTGTCGCATCCAGTGTAGACAGCGCGGGGCGGCGTGACACAACAGCTGTCGTGAAAACGATCAGTATAAATATAAATGATCAGTAGGCCTATATCGTGCAGCCCTACTTTATAAGCTATTTAATGTACAATTCATATTTCTTCCTCACCTCACCAGCATTATAATTTTTTTTTTTTTACCCGCGCCGTACAGAGACTGAAATGGTGCCACTGCATTTCATGCCAAACCTCTCACGGCAGGTGTGTCATCAGCTTGAGATCGGTTAATGAGATCGGTCTTTATAGAGACTGCCGATCAAACATCCAAAAGCGATTATTGGCCGATAGTGATTGGTAGCCAATCAATCGGACCACTAGAAATTATGCATAATTTATTGCTATTATAACAGTAAGTACATGTAACGTGTAACACCTTAAGGACACCTTAAAATAAAGTTTTACCAAAAATTTAAATATCTTTAGACATAATTAGCAAATCTAAAATGATGTAAAATTCCATACTTACCAGCTGATTAGAGACATCTGAGTGGTCTTTGCGTGTCATTCCTTCACCAATGGCTGACTTCATCAATCGAGACAAAGAAGGTAGTACATTGATGGGAGGAAAGATCTGTATAGAAATATCAACAGTTGCTATTAAACAGCACAAAGGATTCAATCAAGTACTAAATAACTAATATTCAGACTGTGAGCTTGTTTCCACTCACCTGTCTGTTATGAAGCTGCCTGTCCACATAAATTTGACCCTCGGTGATGTAGCCGGTTAAATCGGGAATAGGATGGGTAATATCTGTGGACAGGAAATGAAATTAAGCAAGTAAACCATTTATGATGATTAAAGTATTAAAAGAAGAGTAGGAACAAGTAGGTTTACTAACCATCATTGGGCATAGTGAGGATTGGGATTTGGGTGATGGAGCCATTGCGTCCCTCCACACGTCCGGCCCTCTCGTATATTGTTGCCAGATCAGTGTACATGTAACCTGGGAATCCACGTCGACCAGGAACCTCTTCTCTAGCTGCTGAGACCTTTAAGATGATAGGGTTTAAAGCACAGTCACAAGTAGCATGTTTAGCCTTGATGCTAATAGCTGTCAGTATAAATTCACTAGGGATGCCAAATTGATTAATCGCAATCAAAATAAAAGTTAACGTAATGTGTGTGTTGTATATATTTATATGCATAAATATCTACGTGTGTGTGTATTTATATAAGAAATATATTATGTATATTTTAGTGCTGTCAAACAATTAATTGCGATTAATCGCATCCAAAATAAAAGTTTGTTTACATAATGTGTGTACTGCGTATATTTATTATGTGTATATAAATAGACACACATGCAAGAAAAAGGTTACGTTAATATATATTAAATATTTTTATATATGATATCACCTATATGAATATAAATATGTAAATACATGTAGATATTTTCAAAATATATGCTGTATGTATTTGTCTTTATATACACAATACATACACGTGACCCTGGACCACAAAACCAGTCATAAGGGTCAGTTTTTTCAAAACACATCATCTGAAAGCTGATAAATAAGCTTAATAAATAATGGAATCTCCGGGGGCAAAAAAAAATCTAAATATTGAGAAAATCACCTTTACATTTGTTCAAATGAAGTTCTTAGCAATGCATATTACTAATCAAAAATTAAGTTTTGATATATTTACGGAAGGAAATTTACTAAATATCTTCATGGAACATGATCTTTACTTAATGTCTTAATGATTTTTGGCATAAAAGAAAAATCTATAATTTTGACCCATACAATGTATTTTTGGCTATTGCTACAAATATACCCCAGTGACTTATTCACATGGGTCACATATTATGTAAACAAAAACTTTTATTTTGGATGCGATTAATCGTTTGACAGCACTATTTATATATTATGAAAATACAAACTTTTATTTTGGATGAGATTAATGGCAATTAATTGATTTGACAGCCCAAAATTAACACATCGTACCTCTCGTAAAGCCTCAGCATAAGAGCTCATGTCAGTTAATATGACCAGCACGTGTTTCTCACACTGGTAAGCCAGAAACTCAGCTGAGGTAAGCGCAAGGCGAGGGGTGATGATGCGTTCAATCCTGCAACAAGAAATCAAACATTTTGGTCCAAGTCACATTAAAATACTTTAAAAAACAAACATATTTTCTGAGTCATTATTTACTCACGTTCACATCATTCCAAACCTGCATAACATTCTGAAGGATTGTACTGGTTGCTCTTCTGTAAAGCATTACATTTTCGTCCACCTGGAATCATTTAGACTACGGATGTTTTTATGGTGCTTTCATGCATATTTGAAACCCAAAAGGCTATATGTGTTTGGAATGACATGAGGGTAAGTAAATTATGACATTATTTAATTTTTGGGTGAACTATGCCTTAAACTTTGAAGAGTATTTGAGAGGATACTGACGTGGGATCATTGGCCAAATTTAAAAAGAGGCACACATTGTCCATGGACCCGTTCTCTTCGAAATCAGACTTAAAAAACCTTGCAGTCTCCATGTTGACCTAAAGACACAAGTAACTTCATGAAGATTTCCCATTGGTATGGATGTAGACATATGTAATCAGAAGTGCTCCTCACCCCCATGGCAGCAAACACAATGGCAAAGTTCTCCTCGCTGTAATCCATCACATCTTTGGACTTCTTCACCAATCCCGCCTGACGACAAATCTGTGCAGCAATCTGAAAAACAGTTACATTACAGTGAGAGAAAAAAAAACAGGTTCAAGGTTCAATTGTTAGGTAATTAGACTTGAATTAAAATGGGCATTTTGGGTATATTCCACGATATTGCTAATTATATTGTTAATTATCATTAACATCAAGATGGAGCCGCAAATGGCAGCCATGACGGTGAGCTTTGCAATTCTTCTTGTCTTTCTTCTGTAAGTTTTACCAGAGACAAACTCCTTATCATTAAGCAACACATCCCAGACAATATTTTTCCAGGTTTTTGATTATTCAGACTTTTTGTTGGACATTCTAGTCGGAGGTACAGCAGTGCTGTTCAAACGTGCATACAGATGCAGAACAGGCAAGTACTGGTTAAGATCCGCACGCACAGCTTTCGAACCACGCTCCCAAGCATTCATCTTGAGAATGTCCATTCCCTTAACAAAACGGATGAACTTCTCACCCACATCAACAGGGACTTTTCAAACTCTGCTGCACTGTGCTTCACTGAAACCTGGCTGAGTGAAGCCATTCCGGACAGCGCGCTTCATCTGCTGGGCTTCCAGCTGTTCAGAGTGGATTGCATCATAGAGTTAATGGAGAAAACGAGAGGTGGTGGATTGTGTATCTACATCAAGGAATGTTGGTAACAATGCTGAAAAAGGTATGTCATCCTAACTTAGAGGCAACTCTTCATTGACTGTAAACCTTTCTACTTGCCACAGGAGTTTTCCTCTTTCATTCTCGTGAATGTGTACCTTCCTCCAGACCAACAACTGGGAAAGGTACCAAAGATTCTCTTTTAATCATTCTTGGAGATTTTAACAAAGCAAATCTTTCCCGTGATCTCCCAAAATAGAGACTAGGGGCAGTAATGTATTGGATCACTACAATAAATGAGGCATATCACTCTACTCCACATGCTGCTTTGGGGCTCTCTGATCACTGTTTGGTTCATCTTATACCAGCCTACAGGCAGAAACTGAAATCAGCTAAACCTGTAATGTACTGATTTACAAGTCTGCTTCGACTGCACTAATTGGAGTGCTTTTGAAGTTGCAGCCACCAGACTGGACGAGCTCACAAAGATTGTAACTTTATATATCAGTTTCTGTAAGAATATGTGCATACCAGGGCATTCCTGTCATTCAATAGCGATAAACCAAGGTTTACTGAAAAACTCAAGCAGCTTTGTCAGGTCAAAAAGGATGCTTATAGAAGTGAGGATACAATTTTGGGTCAATGTTTCGAAATTGAGATTTATACATCATCTGAAAGCTGATAAATAAGGTTTCGATTAATGTATGGTTTGTTAGGATAGGACAATATTTGGCCGAGATACAACTATTTGAAAATCTGGAATTTCAGGGGGCAAAAAAAAAAATCAAAATACTGAGAAAATCACCTTTAAAAGTTGTTCAAATTTTTTATATATTTACGGAAGGAAATTTACAAAATATCTTCATGGAACATGATCTTTACTTAATGTCTTAATGATTTTTGGCATAAAAGAAAAATCTATAATTTTGACCCATACAATGTATTTTTGGCTATTGCTACAAATATACCCCAGTGGCTTATTCACATTATTCACACGGGTCACATATTATGTAAACAAAACTTTTATTTTGGAATGCGATTAATCATTTGACAGCACTAATATATAACTTCCTTACAATTAAGATTAAAATAAAACATTTAAAAAACAAACAACAACAGCAGCAGTCTCACCTCATTGTGGGGTAGACCAGCTGCAGAAAAAATGGGAATTTTTTGGCCTCTTGCAATACTGTTCATTCCATCAATGGCAGAGATGCCAGTCTGGATCATTTCCTCAGGATAAATACGACACTGTGGATTAATCGGCTGACCTACAGGAAGCAGGAGGAAATTGGATGGTACACATATCATCAATACTCAAAAAAGCCACTGATGACTATTTGTGAGCGTAATAATTTATGTGGCCTCATTGAAATGTACCATTAATGTCTAAGTAGTCCTCCGCCAGCACTGCAGGTCCTCGATCAATTGGCTTTCCTGAGCCATTGAAGACCCGACCTGTAACAGACTTCTAGTTTAGCATGTACACATGATAAATCATATCACATGGCTTCAGCACGTCTCCTTTTTTCTTCTTACCCAGCATATCCTCAGACACAGGCATGCGCAAAATGTCCCCTGTAAATTCACATGTGGTTTTTTTGGCATCAATACCAGATGTTCCCTCAAACACCTAAAAAATGAAATAATGAGGTTTGATAACAATCAGATTTACACAATGGAGGAAAAAAAAAATAACATAGGTATTTCAAAAGGTCTCATTCCCTGACCTGGACCACAGCTTTGGAACCTGTGACCTCCAGCACTTGTCCGCTCCTCTTGGTGCCATCAGGCAGAGTCAGATGAACAATCTCAGCAAACCTGGGGAACTGAACCACATGTTACTAAACAAGTAGTTAACATTACATCAATAACTTTAGTGTAATCTAGTATTTTCCAAACAAATGAGAAGATTGCCTTCGCTTCTGAATGCATGGTTACAGACAATAGACTATAATGAACATCTCAGTAATGGTACATCTGTACAGCTGTAACTAGATTGCTTATTGAGTAGACATGGCCAAGTTGTCATTACCATTGACATGAAAATATTTTATATTGGTTTTTATTTTATATTTTATACTCAATATGCAAGCAGACAGCTGTGGCGCCACATTCGGATGCATTATGTTTCTAAAACACAATAAAAATCAGACATGTAACAATGGTAATAAATAATATAGAAATCCAATACCTTTACTTGATCCAAAATCACCAGGGGTCCATTAACACCAGCAACGGTTTTATATGCTGTACGTAAAATAAACAATGTCAAAAGAGTGTTTTTGCAGTCTAAATCAAATTACAAACACAACTAAGTTACACAAATTCTACAAAGTTTTTTCTTCTTTTAATTACATGAAAAAAGATCAGTACTCACTGCATTAAGAAAAATAAATATAGTAAAAAATAAAGCACATATCACCTGATAAAATATGACATCATGTTATGGTCAAAGTGTCTTAAAAAAAAAAATAAAGAAAAAGAATGAGGATGACATAATATACAAAAACATAAATCCTAAAAGAAAGAAATAACAGAGATGCTCATAATAATAAAATAAAAGGTCATGATGCTTCCCTAACATTTTATTTATTTATTTGCTCAAGTTTAAGAAATTAGCCTATTTTTTCCCCCTCCATATTTGAGAATTAACCAGTTTAAATATCAAATCTGTTAAAGCTCCTTGCATGCTGTGATGTCATCAGTGTGTGTGCTGATGCTGCCATCTATGGCAAGCCAATTTAACATTATTCCTTAAAACTAATTGTATTTTTTTTACTACTACTTATTTTTATTTCTAGTAAAACAACAACACAATTAGTAACCAGAATTATACTCACTAGCAACTATTATTTAGAATATATATTAATACCAGAGACTGTAGCTATATAAAGACGGAGCACTCATATTACTTATGAATAGGTGATACCATTCGGACCTGAAATTTAAAAAAACGTCCATTTCCCACGAACATTTGAGCGCTGTTGAGCAGCCAATCACAAACGTATTTGTGGAGCGCTTGAACACAATGACCAATCAGCACTGTTCCATTCAGCATTGAATGGTATTGCGGTCAGTACTTCTGACAACGCTATTAACAATAATTTTACGATAAAGGCAGTTGTTGTCAGATTTGATTGGTGATTTCAAACATGAAATTTAATTGTAATATTACATATTTGGAGGTGAACATATTTAGAGAATTTGTTTCCCATTCAAAGATCTGTACTTGTATGACTTAAATAGCTGGCCGAGAGGCGTTTCAAGAAGGCCGTAGAGTGAAATGACTTGGGACTAGGGCTGCACGATATTGGAAAAAACTCACATTGTGATATTTTGTTTTTCTGCGATACATATTGTGATATGAAAAAAAGCTCTATTTGGAAAAAAATAATCAATGATTGGGGTGATTTTGTAGGTGAGTAAATCAGCATAGACAATAAACAAATTACAAGTATAGATAAATATAATAGAACAAAGATACAAATTAAATAAACAGTGCTTTACCTTTTTTCAGGCATGTCTTAACAGTATTCAAGTACAGAAGTTGATTAATCAAATGTAAAATAACACTGCATAGTCTTCACTGTATAAATTGAATCTAATAAATCTGTGTTAACCCTTAAATGCATACCTCGGTTCTTTAGCGAGATATCATTCTCTACCCTCTCCCTCCTTAATTTTTTTTTAAGTTAGACATCAGCTTTCTAAGTATTCCTCAATCTGTGCGTTATAAACAATATAAAAAGACAAAAAAATAGTAAAATATAAAAAAAATGCCTGTTTTTGGATTATTATTATTTTTTTAAGTTTATAGGGTCGCTAGAGACCCGATGTATGTAAATGTGTAAGTATTTTTTTCCCGCGCAACTATATTTACATATGACTCAATGTGCAATTCATATTTTTTTCCTCAAGGTGGCACTGTTTGATACACAATGATGACGTGATATTTCACTCATAATTACCTCAGGCATAAAACAAACCAATATCATCAGCAAAAATTGAATTGGTTTGAATGGCTTTACTGCAGAGCAACTACTGTACTCAATGAAATATAAATGTCACTGCCATGTGGTGCTGGATGTGGTAAATAAGCTGCCAGTGATCAAACTATTGATTTTGAAGTCACTGAAAATGGTAATTTTGCGAAGTTTGAGATCGCGAATATGAGTCAGATGCTGAATGTACTGTGCAAGTGCGCTCTGACGATGACGGCGATGGTAAATTAATCTGCTCAAATTGAACCCTTCTGTGTTTCAAATGGTAATGAAATATGCTTTATTTTATTCTTCTGTAATGGTTCTTAAAATATCAAGAGAGTTTTTTGCTATTGCAGCAGTTTAGGATCCATCCGTGCTGGATATATAGGTCTGGGTCGCTAAAGACCCGAATATGTAAGAGTGATTGTAATAGTGTTTTGTCGTTTGATTAACATTCGTGGCACAGAAAGCCTCGTTAAACTGCTGTGAACCAATATACTGTTACACATCCATTTTCTCTCTCAATTGTTTACCTTCATCTAAGCCAAAATCAACTTCAAGGACACTCGCAGAGACATGCATTTTGACATAATTTCACACAAATAGAAGCGGAAGAGAACGGAATTCAGTGTTCACGTGCATCTGCGTGGCTCTCACCGTGTTTACACCGGACCGAATATAAACGTGACACTCGCGTCTCCCAGAAATCCGGTTTAATTCAACCAGTCAGATGATGACTTCGACATTCCTGAAGTGTTTCCAGAAAAGTGTGCCATGTGCATCAGACGCTTAGCCAACGTTCCGTGGGCGTAACGTCTGAGGCTGAGACTACATCCAGTGTAGACACGGTGTCTGTGTGTGAGCAAAGAACGATCAAATATAATGATCAGTATTTTAAACATTGCACATCCTGCGATGTGACTATCGTGGATGCGCACGTCGCGATATCGATGCTGAAATGATACATCGTGCAGCCCTACTTGGGACTTTGTTTGTACTTCTTTCAATAGTCACTAGTATCTTTAGTTTTACTAGTATCATCTCATTAAATCCCATTTCTTTTCTGCTTCCAGTATTAACAGATATCTACTCCATTGTTGCTGGTAACAAATTTAATATTTTTGTCATTCTTTGGTGGTCTGTGGTTCAGATATTGAGTATTCACTTAAACTATGTACTCCAATTGTTTCTGGTACTTACTTGTAACAACTTTTTAATTGGTAGCAGTACTCCTGTATGTTACTTTATAAGAAATAATAAGTAATGAAAAAGGACTAGTAAGACAATTAGATACTATTTAAAGGACTACTCTAAATGTTAAAACGGCTTGCCATGAAGCCATCACGATGCAGATCGTGTATGTATAAACCTAAAACCTGCATAATGTTTTTTTTTTTTAACGTCATATGTGTTGAAAACCAAACCAATCATTAAACTGATGTTAAGATCATGCAATTAGACGTAAACAATATGCATTTAGAAGGAAAATATTCTCTAGTTTGCAAGCTGAACCTCAATTCACCTGATTTCATATATGGATGACAGATGTAACGTTACAATATCAGAAATGTTACAAATTAAATGCTAAATGTCTGCATCTGAAAATAACATGTTGAGGATGATTAGCAGATGCAGTGTAAATACAGAGCGCGTCATTCATTCGTTGCGACATACATCGCTACGGGGATGGGTTCTGTTTGTACGGGCCCTTCATAGTCAGCATTGGTCACTCACTTAATCTCGGTTGAGACATGTAGTCACGAGTCACGGCGAGGACATTTTCCCGAACGGCGACGTGTTTGCTCCCGGTAACAGCAGATGATATTTCACTCACGGCTCCGCTCACCATTCCTCTAAGAGCCTTCATGATGACTATACTACACAGAAATCACTACTGTAGCTATGTAAGAGTGAGAATACGGTTGCACATGCGCAATAATGCTAACGTGATCTCTCGATTCTCTCCCCTCCCCATTTCAAAAACGACGCAGTGAACGATGACGCCCTCTAGAGGTTTCTGTGTTTGGCACGATCATCTGTGACAGCATCCTATGCTTTATTATATTTCATATTATTAGAATAACAACGTGAGTAAAATATAAGTTGAAATTAAAATTTGCTTGAATGATACCAGCTCTAAATAAACCTTCTGCAAACCCCGGCAATCTCCAGCATGATTTGAGAATGAACATCTAACCATCTGGACAAAGCTCTCATTTTGGCACAAAATAAAAATCGTGCAGAATATTAAATATTTCTTCAACATTTTACATTACATTTTGTTTATTTTCATTTTAAAAATCAGATTTTATTATAGGCTCTATATATGAGAGAGAGAGAGAGAGAGAGAGAGAGAGAGAGAGATACTATTAGATAGATGATAGATAGATAGATAGATAGATAGATAGATAGATAGATAGATAGATAGATAGATAGATAGATAGATAGATAGATAGATAGATAGATAGATAGATAGATAGATAGATTCCATTCATAATTTAACTAAAAATATTGATATGTAAGATTTTATGTTCTTAAATGCTTTATTGCAAATTCAACTTTTCAGAATAACAAAGTCCTAAAATTGTTGAAGAAAACAACTATTATTTTGCATTGCAAAAACAAAGATATCCCATCTTTCTTGTTACAAAAAAAAATGCATATCAAATCATCTCTTAGGCAAAAGTAGAGAAAAAACAACAGCAAAACAAACACGTTATCAAATAAAAATACCTAAAAATAAAGAGCGCTATCAGTCTACATGTCAAAATACATGTCAAAATAAACCTTTTTTGTGATTTCTTTTTGTCATTACATTTAAATGGCTTCTTAATAATGTTTAATCATTACATCAACATCCAAATATCATTAAAAAACATACAATTTATATTTGTATTTACATCATCTTAACAAAACATCAATAATGGAAGCTCCTCACACACAAATATTGAATTTAGGTCTTGATAAGAGTTTTGATAAGAGTATTGATTGTGCATTAATAATCCGAGACATAATGTATCCTTCTCTCATATTACACCTACTGTATAATTACATTGAATGTTACACAATTACATTACACAACATTTTTATTCGATTTTGTATCTTACAACATGATCAAATCCAATAAAAGGTCATAAACTGCAAACCAATGACAATCTATAATACAAGTATGACTAGTCTCTCATACAGCATAACCAAACCTGCTGTCATATTTTGCAGTGCTGTAGCTGGTGTTAGTGGAGGGTGGATGCTCATTTTGGGTTTGGCCCACCTGGCTGTAGGCCACACCTGAACGGAAGCTGGAGATTCGGCTGGTGGGGCGACTCTCAGGTGCGGGAGCATCCTCTCTTCAAGGACAGACAGAAAATAAAAAGACATCAGAGCCAGATAGAGTCTCATTATCATCATCAAACTTCACATAATTGAAGGAAATGGATGGATTCATAAAGAAAAATGGAGGGGTTGATATCACCTAATGTCATTGGAGAACTCTTTCTCATGTCGATTCCAGTTACATTTGAAGATGAGAAGCCATATAATGATCAGAACGATCATGATGAGCAGTAAACATCCAACAACGGTTCCTGTGATGACCCCTGCTCTGTTAGGAGCTGTGGAAGATTAAGAAAACGATGATGAGAAATCAGTTAGCATAACATCACCGGAGTGTGTCTATATGCTTCACTTACGCTTCACAGCTTGAAGGTTAAGCCGACAGCTCTCTTTCCCAACAGCATTGGAAACTTCACAGGAATAGACACCGGAGTGGCTTACAGAGTGATTACTGATCAGAAGTTCTCCTGTGACTGAATCTAAATGAATGGAGAAAAAAAACAACAACTTTTATTTAAATAATTTAAAAACGTCAATTGTCCATAAATATATAATGTTTTATATATCTTTCTTTTTCTCATATGTAGAAATTTTATTTGAATGCATATCGATCACCTGTGACAGTTTAATATGCTTTATTATATTTCATATTATTTGAGTAACAACATCAGTAAAATATGAGTTTTGAAAAAAAGTAATTTCAGAATTTAGACATATTTATGTTTCATTTTGCTTGAATGATACCAGCTCAAGTGCATTAACTTTCTGCAAATCCTGATGATCATGTTCTCCAGCATGATTTGAGAATGAACATCTAACCATCTGTACAAAGCTCTCATTTTGTCACAAAATTAAAATAGTGCAGGATATTATAAATTTAATTTTTTTTTTTTTTTACTTGGCAAAACACCCCTTTGGTATATATGAAGAGTTCAGATGCAAAAGCCTCTAAGTGCCATATGAAATTTTCTTCTTAAATGAGCATTTGTATCAGGCTCCTATGTGTAGGTTCAGTAATTTCACTTTAATGGCAATGAATAGGTTGTTTTCACTGCTATTAAAGTAAAATAACTGAACATAAACATAGGAGCCTGAGAAAAATGCAAATTTTAGATGAAAATTTCAAACAGCACTCAGAACTCTTCATTATATTACTCTAATTAATGTCAAAACTAATTGACCCAGAGTAACTGTAACACAGGTGACTGTAATTGTGTAATTCACTATTAATATATGAAATTATGAAAGTGTTTGCTAATTTTCTAAATGACATCTTAGTTTTTACTTTCTTATGAAATATAAATCCGAACAGAAACATATTATTGTACACTGTCTATATACAATTATACATAACTTATTTAATCCTTGCTGAGCTTCAATGACAATTAATCAATTCCACCATGTAAAAACAATATATGACTTAAATGACATAAATGTTTTATTAAACAAATTAGATTTATAATTTTTTATTTGTTTTTGTTTGCTTATTTTATTTTAATTAGGTACTAATTAACTAGGTTAATTCGGTCATTTCAATGCATTTTAAATATTTTTCTCCACTAGACATAAATCAAATAAATTGTTATTGAATGCATGATATGCAGGTGCATCTCAAAAAAATTGAATATCATGGAAAATGTATTTTTGCAATTTAATAAAAACAAAAGCAAACTTTCTCATATTCTAGATTCATAGCACACAAACTGAAATATTGCAAGAATTTGTTTTAATTCTGATGTTACGACTTACAGCTTAGGAAAATAAAAAATTCAGTATCTCAAAAATTTAGAATATATTCTCAAAGCTGAATAAAAAAATGATTTACAAAACAGAAATGCTCAAGATCTCCAAAGTAGGTTTAATTATGCAGCCAATACTTGGTTGGGGCTCCTTTTGCACGAATTACTGCTTCAGTGCGGCATGGCATGGAGGCGATCAGCATGTGGCACTGCTGAAGCGTTATTGAAGCCCAGTTTGCTTTGATAGCGGCCTTCAGCTCGTCTGTATTGTTTGGTCGGATGTTACTTATCTTCCCCTTGACAATACCCCATAGATTCTCTATGGGGTTCAGGTCAGGCGAGTTGGCTGGTCAATCAAGCACAGTAATATCATGGTCAGCAAACCACTTGGAAGTGGTTTTGGCACTGTGGGCAGGTACTAAAGTCCTGCTGGAAAAGGAAATCAGCATCTCCATAAAGCTTGTCAGCAGATGGAAGCATAAAGTGCTCCAAAATCTCCTGGTAGACAGCTGCATTGGCTTTGGAATTGATAAAACACAATGAACCAACACCAGCAGACGTCACGGCACCCCAAATCATCACTGACTTCAAGCAGCTTGGATTCTGTGCCTCTCCACTCTTCCTCCTCCAGACCTTGATTTCTAAATGAAATGCAAAATTTACTTTTATCTGAAAAGAGGACTTTGGACTACTGAGCAACAGTCCAGTTCTATTTCTCCTTAGCCCAGGTAAGACGCTTCTGACGTTGTTTCTGTTTCAGAAGTAGCTTGGTAGCCCATTTCCTGAAGATGTCTGAGCGTGGTGACTCTTGATGCACTGACTCCAGCTTCAGTCCACTCCTTGTGAATCTCTCCCAAGTGTTTGAATCGGCTTTGCTTGACAGTATTCTCAAGCTTGCGGTCATTCCTGTTGCTTGTGCACCTTTTCCTACCCAATTTATTCCTTCCAGTAAACTTTTCATTTAAAAGTTAAACCCCTTTCAGTAGTGACCCTCTGTGAATTACCGTCTTTGTGGAGTGTGTCAATGATTGTCTTCTGGACAAGTCAGCAGTCTTCTCCATTATTGTGGTTTCAAAGAACAAGTGATTCCAGGAATGTATACTGTAGGGATGGTAATTTAATGAATCTCAAATGTAAATATTCTAATATTTTGAGATACTGGATTTTTGACTTTCATGAGCTGTAAGCTCTAATCATCAAAATTAAAACAAAAAAACTTTTGAAATGTTTTATTTTACATGTACTGAATCTAGAATATATGAAAGTTTAATTTTGAAATAAGTTACAAAAAAAAAAAAAAAACCTTTTCACAATATTCAAATTTTTTGAGATGCACCTGTATTGTATCATAGGCTCAGCATTCTTCTGCAAAAGCCGTAATTTAGATATCAATAGAGAATAACTGGAGAAGAAGCATGTCATTACGACACTTTACCAGCAGAGGTAGGACTTACTCTGAATGGCATCTGGAGGAATAGGCTCTCCACTCTTTCTCTTCCATGAATACAGCAGAGGTGCGGTGCCTTCATCTGACCTGCAGCGGAGAGATGCTGGTTCACCCACAGCTTCACCACCGTCAACCCAACACTTCGGCACAGATGGCCTCACTGCCATAAAGAAAAGCAAAAAGCAAAAAAAAATCTTGCAATCACAATCAACTCAATGCTTCAGCACAGGTGGCCTCACTGCCACAAAGAGAGTCAAACAACTGTTATAATTCACCCACACAAATTCAATGCGTTCTAAGAAGTGGTACACAGCTATTATCTTCAAGGACCTCTCTTTAAAATAAACCTTTCAGAGGAAAAATCATTTTCAAACTGTTTGGCCTTTTTCAATGGCTCTGAGTTTGCCTCAAGTAATTTCCGTTTCTATTGGTCGAATGAACTGATAGCCCCGCCCCCAAACACACACCATTGGTTGAGCTTCTTTGTTGCCATGTAGGGCTGGTCAGGATTCTTAAACATTTATACTGGTATACTTAAATGTTGTCTTTGCACATTAAACTGGGAAAGAGGAAAGTATTTCCATATCATAATTTGAAGGACATTTAAAGATCCCTCATGGAAATTCTGTTTATTATCATATTATTTGACCATTTTACCAGTTTTACCATTTACTTCACTGCATTATTCTGTATTTGTTATTAAGTATTTACCTGTAGTGGCTAATGAATCAGAGTCTCACACATTCACACAAAATATCTTACTTCCATGTTGCAAAATAAGGATGATAAAAAGACTGGGTATCTGTGACATTACCCATCACAATCAGTGATATTTTCCGGCTGTCCACTCCAGGTGCCTTTTTGACTTTGCACTGATACGTTCCAGCATGACTGGCAGTCAGCGAGGCGATCGATAGAGATGCATCTCCCTGGGAAGGGTCTGTAGCTGTGAAGTCCACTCCTTTCATAATATCAGAGTCACCATGGGTGTATTTCCGTCCACCTGTGTATGATATGATCTAATGGACAAAATATTGAAATATTAAAGCATCAATGAGACTGTTCAAAACAGTGCCTAGGGAGACTAGTTTGTCATTTATTTCAAGGATAGGAAGAAGTGACAGATCGCCTTACACACCATCTGGTCTTTTTTTGTGGTGTCTGGGCTGACAACTGACCACTCGATGTCAAGCTCGCCGATGTCTGCTTGACTTGACATGTAGGTGCAGTCTAGAGTAACCGGATCCCCTTGAGCCATCTGAATAGTTTGTGGCCCACTAGAGGTCACTTTCATTGCTGCTGTCACATCTGCAAAAGTATGGGAAAAGATTCATGTGCATCTATCTGCAAAATTCTCTGTTGAAAGAGCTGGTCAGTCATGACGTCAGTTTATATGCCAACCTGCAAGGCTAATCAATATCATTTATTTTGAATGAGATTTTTTTTTTAAAAGTAACTTTAAGCACAGACTTCATTACACATTAATTGAAAACTGCTATTCTAAAAAAAAAAGAAGATTTCAGAGGAAATCCATGGCTTGAAAATGCCAGCTGTCTTTTTTATGAATTACCAATGGACTACAAACATCTTCAAACTGTAACTGTAAATGCAGTTTACAGATAATTTTCTTTTAAATGTGATATATTGAAGCTTCAAACCCGAAATAATTTATAAGCATAGCTATAGTCTTCAAATTGTTCTGTCCTTTCTAGGTCAGTTTTATTCTATGTCCATTCAAAGTCCAAGGATGATCATTTTAAATTAGTCTGTAATTCCAAAATTTCTCATATTCCTGGTTTCATGCTGACAGTCTGTCCTGGTGCTCACTCATGAATGATTCATATGAGCTCATATAATGAAACTCTCCAAATGACTAATATCTGGATTTGGTCCAAATGCTTGTGAATAAATCCCATCATACATCCATGAATCGGATGAAGGAAAACTTTCAGGCCTAATTGAGGAACTTTTGCTGTGTTGTGAGCAGAATGTCAAATTAACCTGGTCTAGAATGTGTTGGAATTCAAGTTTCAAAGTACATCAAGTGTTGATTTGCGAAGAAACTTACTTGCTTCCAGAAAAAGCATGGCGAGCACAGTCAATATCATAAATGAGGACGACGGGGACAAACTTGTAAGAGTAAGACAAGGCCATTTCAGACATCTGTGAAAGATGAAAGCAAAAAGACAGCAAAAGCTAAAGAAGAAGAACATGACTGAAAGTGGCTGTGAGGAAGATAACGAGCATGTTTTGCTGGGTACCATATTATGAACACACAGTACCTTGTGTTGCAGCAGCGTTTTTGCACATTCCTGTTTGGACACCTTTCTTTGTGCCACTTTCTCCCATTCAGCTGACTAAAGTTTTTAAGACAAACGCTTGAGCCTAGAAATGAAAAGAGACTGCAAAACGAAGGATATATATTTTACACCAATAATTCACTTTATACTGAATTTTCACAAAATGACTATAAAGTATGGTTTGTTTACTTATCTCAAATGAAACCTTACATGGAATGCTTTCAAAACTTACTGGCAAGGTTCTCTCAAAGATATGAGGAAACATTCTTCCAATAATGTTTGTTAGAATATTTGTTCAAAGTTATCTGGTCTTTAATAATGTATTGCTTACAGAAGGTTTATTTTTTTTCTGGAACATTTTTGTTGGCCATTCACCTAATATTTTTTTTTAAATATTACTAATTTTAGAATGTTCAGAATGACCATTCAAAAGCAACGTTCCCATATTGTTTGCAAAATGATAAAATGGAATGTCCTTTACCAAAAAATTCTTAACCTAATTTGGTGTTCCCAGTCAAAAATTAAACTTTTAAAACCTGCTTTTAAAAATGCTATATTATCACTAAATCTCAGATTCAATCTTTTTGTCAACTTGTTTTATTTCAATTAGCACAGGTTTTGTATTTCCTTTTGGAGCTGATTGGTTGTAGGCCTCATTGATCTGAGTTGGTAAACAAATCCCAAAAAAGTTACTGATATGTTATTGAAATACCCAAAATGATCAAATTTTAGCAAGTTGTTATACTGTGTGAACAAAGTTAGAAGATTTTAGTCCAATGTGATAAAATTAACTAGCATTTTTGGGGAAAAGAATATCCTCTCTGGGTCAAAATGACTGGAAAAAAAAAAAAAAAAAGAAATTTTAAATGTTCAGATAACTTTTGGATACCTTAGCAAAACATTACAGCTTGTTTTAAATCACTTCAATGGTAATATACATGTATCTTACATATAAAAAGCAAAAATAGGACACAAATCCAGGAAAATTTTTATTCTACAGCAAAAGTCAAACCGTACCTGTTGTTACCCGAAGACATTTTTCCACAATCACAAAGCGAAAAGTTTCTTATCTACTTCCCTGTGGTGAGAAAAAAGGACATGTTGCTTTTTTTTGTAACGGACATGTTGCTTTTTTTTGTAACACACTCTATTCTTCCTCCTACACTATTTTGAGAGCCTGTACCCTCATTATTCAGCGAAATCTATCCTGTACCATACATTATACAACACAAGAAGAAACATTTTGGCTGCTCATGCTGATCGACCGGAACAACAGGTTCCTCTGTGTGCAAACGTTTATCTGAGCTAGAAAATAGGCCATAAAAAACACAGATATTTCTGCAATTATACATGGAGACTTACACATGGAGGGCCAGTTCATCTCTCTGCTTTAGTCTTCATGCACGTCACCTTCTGAATGGCTCCACTGTGAGACAACAAGTCTCCTCTGGTATCAAGTGAAGGTGGTGCCATGGTGATGTGGTCCACAGAGACTGGTCTCAGGTGACAACTGGTTACTCCACTCAGAAAAACAAAGGACAGAATAATATATTATTGGAAGGTTTCAGTATATCAACATGAAGGGCAATTGTTTAATGCAATTAAGTTTATTGACGATAAATAGAGTTTTTTTCTTGCAACGCACAGTGCATTTTTACCAAGCTAACATGCAGTGAAAGTTCATCTAAAGGTGCTTCCTTTACAAAGAACAGTGAGGCTTCCTCATGCCGCAATAAATAGGCCACTGCAACCTTATCTTTAAGAAATGCACTAGCTTTTTAAAAATCTAATGAGAAGATCATGAAAAAGACATACATTTAGGACATTTAGCAGCTGCTATGGCAACTTTGGCTTCAGGTGTGAGATTCAAATCGTTAACAGATGGCAATTATGCAGTTCACTAAGACTGCTGGGAAAAGAAATGTTTCCTAAAAAATATAAATAAACAAAATAACACTGTTTGGGTCAAAGGTTAGCAGGCTGTTCATAGTTAAAACTGCATAGCCTATAGTGAAAATATAAGAATTTTGAATAATTATGTTTTCACAGTAGCACATATGAACATGAGATCACAACTTTTGCTTCACAATCTACTATGCATTTTATTGTGCAGGTAACCTAAACATGTTTTCTTGCATAAATCTTCCTGCAATTTTTTTTTTCAAAATATTAGACTCTAAATATTATTTAACTTGACAAATATATTTGAAAGTGATCAAAAAATCCCTTTTTTTCTGACGGTTACAGTTTCTGTTGGACAAAACAATATTTTCATATTTTTGTAAATGCAAAATCTTTTGTTTTTCATAATTTTCTTAATATTTACTTTTATTTTCTGTTTAAATACACATTTATGTTTACATTGTTTGTAATTGCCATTTGGTTTGACATTTTGTTGTCTAATACAAGTCATTTTTTTCATATCTTTTCATTCATATCTTTCGTGGGGTTTTATATAATACTTAACACTTTTTGGGCACCCATAACCTAATCAGAAGTGGGAGGTCTGAGTAGGTAGCTGCCTTCCGGTGTCCCCCAACGATCCGCTTTATCAGGGCGAAGTGCCAAGTGCGTACTTTACATGGCCAGCAACAAGTGTGCGTAATAAAGCCGAACTTTCAACTTTCTTGGCTTTGCAGTTTCTCTGCAAGGACATTCGAGGAGTTGTATTCGCCTGTGCAACAGATCTGACCGCGCTGTTTGCTCTAGCCGCTGCAGGAATGAGTGAGGATCAGTTTGACGTGGTTGTGGTCGGCGCGGGCCTGTCCGGTCTCAGCGCGGCTCGCAGGCTGCAGAAGAGAAACCCGCAACTCAACGTCTTGGTTCTGGAGGCCAGAGGTGCGTCGCAGGAAGATATCCTTATTAATGAGCTATATAGGTCCGCTTGCACAGCTATACAAAAAGTATTTTTTCTCTCTCTCCTTATTTGCTGCAACACAGACCGTGTCGGAGGACGAACTGCAAGTAAAGACCTGCCAGCTGCGAATGGAGTTGACCAGTGGGACATGGGGGGACAGTGGGTGTCCAGGTAAGCATTTCATTAGTTATTGTTATTGCATGTTTCAATGAATGCCACTTTATGCAGAGTTGAGACACACTTTTAGACTCTTGTCTTTTTCTTCACAATACTATTTCTTACGCCAGATAACAAAAAATAAATTTCATGCATGTTCTCCACGTTTTGCTTTGGGTTTCCTTCTGGTGCTAGTCCAAAGACATGATAGCTGAATTGGAGACATTAAATTGTCTTTAGGTATGCTTGTGTATGTTGTCTCTGTGATGGACTGGCCATCTGTCCAGACAGTGTGTTTCCCTGTCCAAGGTCCAAAACGAGAATTTCAGCATAAGACAAACGGCATGAAAAATGGATGTAAGAGGCTTGATTGGGCTAAAAGAGTTGAGTGACCCCAAACCAGGTCCGAAATTAAAACCTGGGAAAAGTCAAATGAGGGAAGTTGTGGGCGTTATTATTTCCAATGCCTTGAGAAACACTTTCTGCAGCACCCAGCTTTTACGTTTTACTATTATTTTCTAGATTCTGCTAATTATATGAGTTGGAAGTAATACTTAGCCTATATTTCCATTCCAAAGAAGTCATAACAGCATGGCAATTAGCCTATATTTTAAGAACATTATTAAGCAGCTGAATTTAATTGAGTATTATTTTGTTCTATTCTATTCAAAATGTTGAAAATAACATTAAGATAATAAATGAGTAGGTATATTATAATAAGTTATTTTAATTATTACTGTAGTTATAATTGTAGTTATTTTAATTATTACTGTAGTTAACATATGGAACCTTATTGTAGAGTTACCAAAATACCTTTGTTCAACCTTTTAGTCTAGCTTTATTCTAAAGCTTACTCTTGCCTGAATTTTATGTCAGTGTTGTTATATTGTGTTGTTCACTTTTTAGCCGTCATTTACAGCTTGATCATATTGTGTAGTATAGTTCACCCAAAAATTCAAATTCTGTCATTAATTACTCACATTCATGTCGTTCCAAACTCATAAGACTTTCATTCATAGACAGCAACACAACTATCACGCCTAGAAAGGTAAAAAACTGTTGAATAAAGTCATATTTGTGTTTTCTTTGCATACAAAAAGTATTCTCCTAGCTTCATAACATTATAGTTGAACCAATGAAGTCAAATGGACTATTTTATCAATGTCTTTACTACCTTGCTGGGCCTTGAATGTGTCAGCTGCATTGCTGTCTATGCAGGGTCAGAAAGCTCTGTAAAACTAAAACTATATCTTTAATTCTAGGCTGAAGGATCAGATTTTTATTTTATTTTATTTAACAGGAAACAACACACATTTGTGAAGCTGGCCTTCTGAACCAAAACCTTACTGAAATATAGTGTTTGTGACAACTAGCCCCAACTTGCTTGTTTTTGAGGTGTGATAATTGGAACATCCCAAAAGCATGTTCAAGCCTACAAGGATCAAAAATGTGTTTTCAAGCGAGATGTGTATTGCTGTAATCCACTACCTGAACTATAAGAAAAATACCCCAAGCTACTCTCAGCGTCCACCGAGATCAATAAACGGCCGTTGCCTGGGGCTGTGAAAGCCTTCGCTTTAAGCAGACTTTTCATCAACTTACACAAAGTCAATTTGTAGCAGGCGTCTAGCTGCCTTTAGATGTACGAATGTGTGCAGAAACACGCTTACTGGTAATTTATTTGATTTTCACATCCTGTAGCTCGCAGACCCATGTCATGGAGCTTATTCGAGAGCTTGGTCTGGAGGTCTTTCCACAATACACCAAGGGCAAGAAGGTGCATCACGTGGGTGGTCCGCATGCCAAAATCAAAACGTACACCACTAGCATGCCGTCATACTCCCCGCTCACCCTGCTGGACTTCACCCAGATTCTGCACCGGGTATGAGAAACAGCACCATCTCATCTGACAAAGTGCCGGTCCACAATAGAATAATTATTTTTTATTGCGTGCTACAATGTGACTAATAGCCATCATTTCATATCTTAATGGATGAAGACTTCAGGTTCCATATCGTATCTAAGATGCATATTTACCTTGCACGTTCAGCCACAATAGGTCTTGTAGATCTGTATAGATGTGTGAAACCTTTTTAACTGCTATTTCTAAGAGTGGATTAATGGGTTTCTCCAATATATTGAGGTCATTTTTGACATCATGCTGGTTTCAAGCTTAACCATAAGATGAGAAATGTGTATATCGCCTAGATTGACCATCTTACTCAGACCATATCAGTTGAAGACCCAATGAGTTCTCCTAATGCCGAGCTTTATGATGGCATGACGCTTCACACCTTCATGGAAAAACATATCTGGACCACACGTGAGCATTCTGCATTTTCCGTTCATTGCATTAAGCAAAGTAGCTCATTGTGTCGATACTTATCTATCTGTGTGTCCTATAGAGGTAAAAGAGGAGCTGGCCTTGTGTAGCCGTATTGTGTTTGGCTTGGAAGCGTCTCAGGTCTCCTTCCTGTTCTTTCTGATGTACTCCGCTGCAGCAGGGGGCACCCTACGACTCCTGGAGACCACGCCTGGCTCGGGTCAGGAGTTCAGGGTCAAGGTGAGGGAGAGAGATAAGGTGGATAAATGACTCAGAGAGTGACTGAGATATACAAAAAGTATTAAAACCAAGTATTACAAAAGAATGTTAGCCTGTGTGTTTATGGATTTTTATCTTAATGGGGCTTTTTAAAAAATCCTTTTAAGGTGATTTTCAGCTGTGGTTATTATGGACTAATGTATGGAAAATAAGTTTAATAAAGATTTTTTTTGTGCGTTCCAATAAAGAACACACATCAGAATATGGGTTAGAAAAAATGAAAGAAAATACAATTCATATTTTTGAGAATTATCACTTTAATAAAAAGAGAATTATCACTTTAATAAAAAAATTATAAAGATCAATTCAACTGGCTTTGTAAAAAAGGCCTGCAAAAATGTAGAAAGAGCCAGTGCACGCAAAAGATTTAAGTTTTAAGCAGTTAATATAGTATAAAATGTAAAGAAAGGGAAAGTATTTATCTCCTCTCTCAAATTAAAATGATTAAATAAAATTAAGATAAATATATGTGTATTTAGCAGGGATTGGATTTTGCTAAATATGTCCCTTTAGACATACCTATATATGGGCATAAACGTATCCTGCAATTTTGGGGGGGGGGGGGGGGGGGGGGGGGGAGTCAGAATTGTGAGCTAAAAATTTCCAAATTAGTTTTTTATTTTTAGTTTGTGCCAGAAATGGGCTTCTATGTGAGCACCCCCCCAGTTTTAATAATTTTTTGATAATAATATAAAGAAACATAATTCAATGATACAAATATAAAAAAATATTATTAAAAAATACAAATAAATAACAAAAATACCGTAGAACTAACAAAAAGATAAATAAAAAATATAAATACAAATAAATAATACAAATATTGTAGAAATAACAAAACAATTAATAAAAATTATACTAATAAATAATACAAATATTGTATAAAGAGCAAAATGATTAATAAAAAATAAATAGAAATCGTAATAAAAAATGCACAAATAACAAAACAATTAGTATAACAATACAAATAAATAATGAAAATATATGAGATGTTGGCATAAAATAATGAAAGATTTTATAAATAACAAAAGATTAATAAACATAAATACATAAATAAATAATAATAATATCAAGTTTTAACAAAAATATCTATAAATAAATATTAAATTAAATATCATCATTGAAAAAACCTCCCAACGTGGCTGTGTAATGTGGGCCAACTTGGAACTTATCAAAAGCATCAGATATCAGCAGCTGATTTAGGGGAAAGGGTGAAAAGCAGCTCATTTCGAACAGCTTTTATCTTCTTTTCCTCTTTTACCTACTTTCTGTCAGCACTGTCAGTCTTGTTTATCTCTCCACCAGATTAGATCTACCCTTTGAGCACTGCGTATTATTACAAGGCATTTTTGGCACACAGGCAATGCAGTCTCACAACACAGATCTATCACCATGGCATGATACTTTTTTTTACACCAGATATTTTAAAAGTAATTTCACAATCACTGTGGCAGAGAAGAAGCCCAGTGGGGCATCGTGCCACAACACAGACATCTGCAAGGAGGAGTTATGGAGTTTTTCATGTGTTGAGAACAGCAGCTGTGGGTGAGCTCAGTGTGATTGGCCATCTCTCTCCACAGGGAGGCACTCAGCAGCTGTCAGAGAAGCTGGTGGAGCAGATCGGCGAAGAACGGGTTCGGCTGGGCACCGCCGTAACGACCATACGTCAGGTAACGACTCCATCAGCACGAGGTTGACACAGAGATAACGAGCATTTCTCCACCAGCGGTGCGAGTGATAAGTTCCTTTCCTTTAAACAAGATACTATTCGGAAACCAAGACTTGGGTCCCGCTGTGTGCTTTTCGCTTGTTTTGCACTGCCTCTTCCTTTCCATTTCTGTATTATACATTATGGTATGCCGAAGTGCTTGTCATGACTAAAATATTTAGATAAGCTAAATCAAATCCACTCCATTCGATCGCTCTCATTTGAGGATTGGTGACACAAAATCTTTTGAAAGCCTCACATCGGGGAATTAACCTATAATGTTGCTTTCTCACATAGAGAGGTAAAATCCATTAGCCATCTTAATGGTGTTACATCGACATGCCTGAGTAGAAAGTTTTACTTACCCCAACTGTTTATCCACATGAACTCATTGACTTATATCAAATAAATAAATAGGCAACACGTGTAACCCCACATCTCTCGATATGTTGTAAAAGGCAAAATACTTTTGCGTAATTGAATAATTGATTATATTATAAATGTCAAATATAAATATGAGGGAACGTCTATTTGAAGTCACTGTGTGCAATTTCTTTTTGCAAAATATTGTATGTGTAAAATAAGAATTACCTGACAAAGGTCCTCTGAGAAATCAGTTGTCTCAGGAACTGAGTTTTTGCTGTTTGTAGAGCCAGTGTTTTTGTTTTAAGCCAGTCAGAAAATGAACAAATCAATTGAAATTGAATTAAATTAAATGGCTTACACCACATTCAGCACCTTTAGGCAAGCAAAAAAATGATTATAAGTTATACGTTTCACAATAAAATATATGCAAATAAAATATATGCAAATAAATGCAGCTTTGATGAGCATAAGAGACTACTTTCAAAAATATATAAAATTAAAAAAATATATTTTAATTTTTTAATTTTATATATTTTTGAAAGTAGTCTCTTATGCTCATCAAGGCTGCATTTATTTGCATATATTTTATTGTGAAATATTATTACAATTTAAAATAAGTTTTTTTTTATAAATGTTTTAGCAGCCATTACCCCAGTCAGTGCCACATGATCCTTCAGAAGTCATTTTAATATACTGATTTGGTGTTCTAGAAACATTGCTCAGTGTTGAAGACAGCTCAATATTTTTGTAGAAACTATGATGCATATTTTTCAGGATTCTTTGATGTATAGAAAGTACAATAGAACAGCATTTATTTGAAATAGAAATCTTTTGTAACATTATAAACGTCTCTTACTATCTCTCAATTTAAGCAATAAAAAACGTGTAAGTGCAGCAAGGTCGCTTAACAAAGGTAGAGCGTTAAAAAAACGTACAGCTTAACAAAATACACACACAAAGATTGTAACGGTGGCAGCACCCAGGTAAACAGTTTTAGTGAAAAAGTTTATATTAAAGGGCGTATTCCAGGTTAGAGACTCCAGTGAATCGATGTATAGAAAAGTATTGTAGGAACTAGATTTTCTGGAGACGTTTTTGTGAGAGATTTTTACTTGCGCATCTGAAAACCGCCAAAACCGGAAGTGACGTAACGAGAGGGAGAGCGGTCCATTTTAACCATAGGAAAACAATGGATCCCAATGACATTTCGGACACTGAGGAAATTTTAAATGTTTATTTACACTGTATGATGTACCACAGATAAAATTATGAGCCTGCTATGCGGCCAAGAGAGCAGGACGGGCCAGGATTTGACAGAACAACGATCAGAGGAGACAAATTGAGTTGATGTGCGAGGAGAACAGGGCAGTCTTGCTGAGAGACCAGTGTTAGCTTACAGATATACACATGTTAGCTAACGATATGTAGTCAGGCAATAGCAAAGCTAGTATTGTTCATCTATGAGTATTGATACTTCCCAGTAACATAAACTAACAAGCGTTGATCAAGTATGTCGCGCTCGTTAATATCTGACAGTAACGTTACATATTATAGTGGTTTCTCATCACCGCAGTAGAGAGAGAGAGGGAGAGAGATACACGTTTTTGTTTCATTAAGTGTTTGTGTGGGAAATGCACGAAATTATAACAAATATTATTTCATAGCACTATGAATACCCAACTCAAAACACAACATTGCAACTGTTAATTATCAAAATATATATAGATATAGATATTCCAAACATATACTACTGTAAGAAAAATATACAATCTGACCCATTTAAAAACATTTAACAATCATTAATGTGTGGGTATCACACTAATGTGTTGTTAAAGTGTGTTAAATCGTGAATGTGGTGCTAGATATACACCAACAGCCTCATCTTGTTGATCCTCTGACTGGAGGGATCTGGAAAGAGGAGCAGGTGTAGTGGACATAACATGACTGTGTTCTCATGGAGCCTGTGGTGACCTGCAGTATTCCTCTCTCAGACGGCATATGCTGGGAGAAGCAAACACAAGTTTAATTAATTTGCTACATTTATATAGCGCTTTTCTGGGTACTCAAAGCGCTTTACATAGAAGGGGGGGAATCTCCTCAACCACCACCAATGTGCAGCATCCACCTGGATGATGCGACGGCAGCCATATTGCGCCAGAACGCCCACCACACACCAGCTTATTGGTGGAGATGAGACAAAGTGATGAGGCCAATCAGTGTATAGGGATGATTAGGAGGCCATGATGGTCAGAGGCCAATGGGGAAATTTGGTCAGGATGCCGGGGTTACATCCCTACTCGAAGGACATCCTGGGATTTTTAATGACCACAGAGAGTCAGGACCTTGGTTTAACGTCTCATCCGAAGGATCACATTCACTGCTGACAGTGCTTTTCCACTTGGCCTCCATCACATCTGTGTCTCCATTAGGAGTGGAAGCTGCAGTCCAGTAGAGGTGATTCATAACAGCTGGCCTCCACTGATTCAGATCTTCACACTCCCAAAGCCTTATAAACACACAACATGACAAAAAAAATGACCAATTAGCTGTGCAAACAATGTTACTAAGCTGTCACTTGACTTGATGGTTATAATATTAGCAAACTGAGGTTAACTTACAAGCTATGCCTTCTCATATGATAATGTTTTTACACGGTTTTAAAAAAAATATAACGATATTGCTAATGCTTACAAGCTAGCTGCAGTGCTTTACAACAACTTATCTACATTTCGTTGTGTCTCATTATTTAAATAATTATGTTCACTGATTTGGTAGTTAGCAAATGTTAAAAAAAACAAGACTTACACAAGCTTTACGGTGCACAGTTGACATTTTCGTGGAGCAGCATCTCTGTCGGATCCGTGAAAATCATGTCTCCCGCCGGCGGCCGAACACAGGATGACCGAGACCCGTTGAAGTTGCTGTGTGCACCGAAGGAACCGCACCAGCTCGGAGTCTCACTCGCTTCTTGCTTCGGTATCCCATGTTGAACTGCATCATATCGCCGGGATGATAATCTTCCGGTATGAAGTGATTGCTAAGTTACACACCACTGTGTTTTCTCAAAGCAGATGCATTAGTGAAGTCCCTTCACCTGCACAATCGCATCGAGGCCCGGAAGATACCGTCCTATTTCTTGTTAGGAAACCTGTGGACTTGATTTCCTGACAGGCTGGAGTTTGTGCAACCTCCACAAACACAATCATTTACCATGACTATGATAAATTGAAATAAAAATAACTACCGAAAACACACTGACTCGCACCCGCTCCCACTGAATACCAACAGAGCGCAGCACACAACTCCCTCTCGTGATGTAATATGACGCGTTGTTGGAAAAAAAGCGCTTTTTGAGAACTGTCAAGGAAAGCGTCACTTTTTCTTCTAAATTTGTGCCCTCATGCCTTGTAAAACATTTTCAAATCCTGCATTAACGGTTCATATGATACTTTCCTTCAAGGTTATATATTCAGTTGAAAGACAAGAATAAGCCTGTCAGAAAGTAAACCCAGATAGCCTTGAAGAGCCACCTGTTGCATACAATATCACAACTGCAGGGAATATTAATAATATTCCGCCACAAGATCAAATACAATTCATTGAAAACACATAAAAAAATAAATTTTAAGCTGGAATAAATTACAAAGAGAGGGAAGTAGCAAATGCCAGTGCTTGGCAGCGATGATACAAAAAGATTCAGACTCTAGGAGCGGACTATAAGCCAAAGTTCAGATGATCCAAGAGATCAATTGGGCAGGTGAAGTAGGTCTGATAGATGTAGAGGTGCAAGACCATGATCGTGAAGATCATGGAGAGGAGTAGTTATGTGAGCAACTACATTTAGCCGAGGTGAGCATACTATTACATACTGTACTGTAGCCTTTTGATAATTTTTTTTTTATTTGTCCTTTTCCTAAATAAAACAATTAATTTCTTATCTTACCTTGACATTAATAAATATTTTTTACATTATATAAATAAATCCATCACTAAAATCTGTCAACCATCTTTTTGATTTTCCAGGTAAAATGCTGAATGTATGTGGGGCCCAGCAGGGTAAAGATGTGTTTAAAGGGCACCTATTATGCTCCATTTTACAAGATGTAATATAAGTCTCAGGTGTCCCCAGAATGTTTCTGAAGTTTCAGCTCAAAATACCCCACAGATCATTTACTATATCATTTTGAAAATGCCTATTTTGCGTGGAAACAGAAACACACTGTTTTCATGCATGTCTCTTCAAATACCAATGAGCTGCTGCTCCCCACTGCCTTTTCCAGAATAGAGCTGTGCCATTACAGCCCTTAGCTCAAATACTCTGTCAAAAAAACATCTGTTTGGTTTTGATTGTCATGTCTATCACACTGAAATCACGTGTTTTGAAGCCATATCAGTTTAAACTTCTGATACACAGTTTTTTTGAAAGCACACATCTGAAGCACACAAACAGAAAGAGGCTGTAACGTGTCACATACAGACAAGTTTATGTTAAAAACACACAAGTTACAAAACACAGTCGGTTGTGTCTGTGAAAGTAAACAACTGGGAAATAAATCACATGTTTATATTAGATCTGTGTATTAAGTGACAACAGCGTAATATATAATACTTACTGCTGTCTACACTGTTAATATGACCCAAACAATAAATTAAAAACTGAAAATCACTTACTGCTCTGGACTGAACAACTTCTATGGCTTTAATAAGAAGACATTTCTTACTTAAAGGTGGGGTAAGCGATTTCCGGAAGCCAATGTTGATATTTGAAATCACCAAAACAAACACGCCCCTACCCCAAAAGGGTCTCGCCCCTATTTTGATAGCTCCGCCCCACACATACGCAACCCAGGCAACGATTAGTGAAACAAAGCAAAACTATTGTTAAACCGCGTCTACACCGGATGCGAGCGGCGCGACAAAATACTATAGAAGTCATTATAATCAGTGGTGCTGTCTACACTGGATGCTGCGCGGCTCTACAAATCCTGACAGAATACTTCTGCCGTGTTCTATTTATGACGTACTGACACAAATTCAAATGGTTTTCAACATTTGACTCATTCCTTGAGTTCTCTCCAGCACTGGAAAGCTGATCCGATATTTACACGGGTCCTACTTCTTGCCTTATCATTCTGCAGACGTTATCCGCTTTCTCTGTCTTTCTGTCTCTCGGCTCGGCTGTTCACTGTATGCTCTCCTCCATATCATGTGTAGACACGCCCCTTATTGCTGATTGGCTACAAGTTTGTTTTGGTACTCAGCCCAGACTCAGTTTTCTAAAGCGTTTTTGAAAAATTACATACCCCACCTTTAAATGCTACTCTTAAATGCTCTAGCATGAAGATAAACATGGCGGATTATGTGTGGCTCACTCAGGTCTCTGCTTTCTATCAACAGTTGTGGGTAGGGCCTGTAAAATGTATCGCCACATTTGACGGATTCTGTGAAAAGTTTGTTCCAAGACACTGCTAGATATCTCAAACTAGGGATGGACGATATAGCCTCAAAATTATATCATGATATTTCAAGAATATTTGCGATAACGATATTTATAAAAATAACCAATTACCATGGAAAGTAAGTACTGTGTTACTTTAAAAAAAAAGTTCAAACATGTCTAAATAACTTGGATGCCTTCATTATTAAATGTTAAATGAATGAAATGGACAGTACATGGAATAAATAATTTTCAAACATTGTACACCTATAAAAAAACTATTTAAATATACTCATTTAACACTGATTTTTTTTAACATTATAGCAGAGATTATACCAACAATTTGGTATAAAAAAATACCAGCACAATTTAACCTAAACTTAATAAGTTAGTAAAATAATATTTTGTGGCCACCATTTTTGAGACCCCCTTCATGCAAATAAATGCAGCTTTGCTGAGCAGAAGGGAATTATTTTAAAACATTAGAAAATATTAAATATTACAGATCCCAATTTGAACACTATGTGTGAAAGTTATACTAAATGTATTAATAGAGCTGTTGTAATAATATTGTCTTTTTAATTCTATTTAACAGAACAAAAGTAAAATTACAATACTTACATTTATGAATGTTGATGGAGATTTTATGTTGATGGAAACCCGCAGGAAGACCTCAGTGCTTCTTTTTGTTGACAGCAGCAGATTTATAAATTATTCTCATTACTAATTTGGGAAGATGCATCACATAGTCACATGCCTTGTAAAAAATCATAAAAGTGTTACTGAGCATTGAGCAACTGGCGAGTAACACAGTTTCAGCGCAGATTTCCCTTGCGGTTTGGACTTTGAACCCTGGCTAACGAGACAGCGCCACGAGCTCCTGCAGCGCTGTTTGAACACATGCAATTCATGTGTGTACTAGAAAACATAACGTTCTGCAGTGAATTTAATTGTTTAAGGCAATTTCGCGATTTTAATCATCATACAGCAACAACCACCCCTTCCTCTTCTCATCGGAGACATGCGATGCAGTACTAAACGGTCTCTCGCTGTTGGTGCTTGTAATGATTTTTGTGTCTTTCTTGGACAGTTTTAAATGCTTCCACACTGCCGTCATGTTTTCTACATTAGTGCGCGCCTCTATTTGATCGCGTCACGTCATTGTTCAGTACAATTTATTAGGGCTTTTTGTTTATTTTCGGGCGAATAATTTTGGCTGCCAAACAATCGGTGCATCCCTAGTAGGCCTAAATACGTCATCACGTCGCTATATCATGGATATCGCGATATGGCACTTTTTTATCATGTAAAAATGTATACCGGTATTATCGTGGACGGTATGATATGGCACACCCCTATCTCAAACCTTGTAAATATTCAGTGGTGAATATTTATCAATATAGGGTGGTTGTGTACACACACTGCCAACACACATTTACTTCAAACAACATGTAAAACTGAATTTTGCATAATTGGTGCCCTTTAATATGCCCCCTCGTCCAATAGCTCAGGATAACGTTCATGAATGTCCCAAATGATAACCTGCCCAGGGGTTTGGCCATAGATTCACATTTGGTAGCTGGTCTCCTTTATAAATAGTTTTTTATTAGAGGTAGCACTCATATTTTTATCTGTAGCACCTTTGGGAGTCCTACATACTGTAACCGCCAGTATTCATTTATATCACAGTCCGGGCAGTAGTGCAATCTGTTTGGGAAGGCTTTATGACATATTATTGCCAACATGCCTAACCAGTGCTAGATCTGTGTGTGTGTGTGTGTGTGTGTGTGTACTGTGTCAAGCCATGTTCAATCCATAATTCCATGAATTTCTCCCTAGGGAACAAGTTCATGTAACAATTCTCTTATTGTGTTGACTGACTACAGTTTCCTTCACAACAGGCCATTGTCAGTGTCGTTGCTATTCTAGTTAGTTTCAACCTCACAATAGCAGCCTTTATCTGGTTTAATTTTTTAATCAATTCTAATTTGTTTTTCTCTTCCAGAATTCAGAGAATATAAAAGTTACAACTTCGGCAGGCACAGTCACTTGTAAAGCTGTCATTGTTGCGTGTCCTTCTCACTTGGCAGGTTAGTGCACATACACACACGAGTCTATGTGAATCACATGGTTTGTATAAAACAGTCTGTCGAACTGACCCCAAAACAGCAGTCAATCATGTGCCCCCTGTTGTGCACTTCCTCCTGGAGTACCACCATCCAGGCTGCAAGTTTGGCTGCCACGTTTTGTTTAACAGATAGTGCTGCGCAGTCTGGCGAGGACACTTTTAATGTGACGGATCTAAGGACAGCTCTGAATTACGCAGAGTGCCTGAACTGCCATCGTCCTTCTGGCTCTAAATCAGAATTCGAGGATGGCAAGCTGACAGGTGACGGGAACTCTTAAAAACTGGAGACACTGTTGAGATTAGACAGCCGTCCAAAATGCATTCAGCGATTAAATAATGAAGGCAGCGTGGCTTGAAGTCAACCCTCTGGCTTGTCTTCTCTTGTTAAAAAAACTGAAAACTTTTTTAACAGTCTTACTGGGATTCAGAACGCATGATACAATTTGCACACATATAATTGTATATATTACGTATGAGACAATGCACAATTTTTTTTTACATTTTTAAAAATTAGCTTGAAAAATAATTCATAAAATACAATTTGATGCCGACATTTGATAATAAAAACCCCAAAACAAAACCCACCAACAATCTCTTAAAAGTTTTGCAAATTAAACTTGAGAGTAATGACAGTCAGAGAATAACCTTTTTTTAGTCAATTACTTGAACAAAGCTAGTAACTTCATCAGACATGGGATATAGAGAAACAAGTCATATTCATATTTCACATATTTCATATTCACATTCAAGTCATTTTCATATTTTTTATGAGCTTGAATTTTATCTGCTTTAACTGAATGGAAAAGCTGTGAAAGGATTAGTTTGTTTTATGAATGACATAAGTGAATACTGGGAACTGCAAGAGGGTGAGAACAATAATAAAATTGTGATTTGTTTTTTGTTGGTTGAATTGAATAATTCACCCCCCCCCCCCCCCCCCCAGATAGTTCTACTATTGTAATATTTTGTAAACGTTAATATTTATTATTACTAATTATATAAGTAATAATATTATTATAGTATTAATATTATTATATTAATATTATAGGTTCATAATTTTACTTGGGGGGTTTTGATCTGAAAATGTCTTAAATATAGTTGATTTACATTAATGTATGTATTATTACATGTTAATAGTATGAAGTATTATTATTATTATAACATGTTATTAACATATTATTATGATGTGTATATATATCATTACTAAATAATTATTTAATTCCTTTTTTTTTTTTACTTCTCTCTGTGATGTACAAACTGATCCGCTCTGGGAACTGAACACCTACAGGGTCTGTAACGCCTATTGACTCACTCACTGGAGTGTTAGCGTGTCCCACTGTGTGTCATCTTGTCATCTGGGCTGATGTAGACCAATGTTTTAACCTCCCATCCATCTATCTTTTATAATGAGTGAAGTCACTCCCCCACCACCTCCATTTCAATGATTAATGAACTGCTTGACTTGATAGTACTTTATTGTGCTTCATTTTGCCATGCCAGGTAATTGAAAACTTATGTTCTACTGGCAGCCCACAAGAGCTGCCTCTCTATGTATATTCTCATTATTGAGTTTCATATTATATTAAACATTTAAAGGAATAGTTCACCCAAAAAAAAAAAATGTGACTTCAGTATCATTCCAAACTCATTTGTTGTTATTTTCCCATATGTTTTTCCAAATCTCCTTGCAATTCAAGCTCAACACAAGTAGCATAGGTGTGAAGTAATAAGGGCAGTTTGTGTAATACTTCACTGTGCTTTTGTGGTATTATTAGACCTTTTTAGAACCCATGAACTGCTGTTGCACGTTAAGAGATGCATTTATTTTCTTTCTTTTTTTCGTTACCAAAGTCTACTAAAAGTCTAAAGTCTACTTTTCTGTTCCACAGATAAAACAAATAGCAACATACAGGTTTGCAACAACATAAGGGTGAATAAACAATGACCGAATATTAGGTTTGGTGTGAACTATTCATCTAATAGGACTCGATGTAAATTAGCCACTCTTCCCCTGGCTTTACAGTCAGCGATTTAGATATTTGTTTACTTTAGAGGTCGCAGGGAATGCCAGTCATGAGGAAAGTCAGTGAGACGGACGTCTTCTAGCGATCGCTTTAAATAAGCGTGTTAAACCTTATATGCAATCCTGGATTTCTCTGTCAGTTGGGGAGAGGACAGAATATGAAATGTGGGTGTGCGTGGGCAACCATGAGAAATTAACGTGTGTGTGTGTTTGCTGGGATTGTTGTGCGTGGGCGCGTGTGTAGCTGTATAAACCCATGAAGTATTCATGCTTTGCTGCACCAAGCCTACAATATGCCTGCGATTAGTCAGGTTGTGGGATGTATTGGCTTTTTGTCTTGGTATTTTGGTTGGCGTTCGGATGCTCAACTGAGTTTGGACGCGTTCCTGCGGTGGGTTAGTGGCATGTTCGAAGCATAACCGGGTGCAGCTGGTTGGATGCTATATATAACTCCCAAGTCTTCCTCCAAAATGCTGTACCTGACTAAGCTGGCACTGCAGCTGCATGCAATTTGAGCTGACTGGCAGAGAAAACGGTCCCCGGCCCAGCCTCCCATCGACTCCACTTTGATGAGAGAGCATCTCCAGTGACGGCGGACTACAGTGGTGGCAAGAAACCTTACAGACGCGTCACTCAGAGTTTTACTTAGAGGACTTTTTATACTGCAGGGAAGCATTAGCATCCGTTTGACTGCCATGACCTATTTTTAAGGTGTTTACAACCAAGTATAAGCTGATTTCTTTTTGGTTTAAAAGTGCCGGGATGTTTCCAGTTTCCCTGCGCTTTGGGAATGCTTTCAACAGCACAGGCTTTATGCCCAAACCTTTAATTAGCAAACTGCTGGTATCACTTTGCCATTCACAGATAAATGAAGGCAGGGTGGGTGTGTGAATGGGAACAAAGGATGCTGCAGATTTTGGGCACTGGAATTTTCAACTGAAAATGGCATTCTATGAAAGTTTTGACAAAAGAAAAAAGAAAATGTGAACAGCACTTTTAACACCTAATAGAATGGTTTTGGGAGAAAATTATTCCAGTTTCAGACTTCCAGTTTCTTATTCAAACTGGAAGTCTGGGCAATGGACAGGAAACATTGAAAAAAAAAATTCTAAAATTGTATTTGTATTTGAGTTGCAAATAAAATGTCCACACATTTGTATTATACAGTTACCTTACTTTAATAAACAGCGATTTCTGCACTGAAATCTTTGCATAGTTTATATCTATTTCATTTTATTTAAATAATCAATTTCAAAGACAATTATTCTAATTGCTTAACAATATTTAACTTGCTGTTTGTAAGCACCTGCTAACTGAAAACAATTATATTTATTCAGTTAAAAAGCACAAACATGGCTAGCTGTAGAACAAGCAATATTCAGTTAGTTCAAATATATGAGATCCAAACATACTGGAAAAGTATATAGACCCTGTTATTATGTTTTTAAAACGTTGTGCCTTTTATTCTGTTTATTAGTACAATTACAAAAATCTTACCCGTGTCTTAACTATTTCTTTTTTTTCTATGGGTGACAAATATGCATTACATTAAGCTTGCATTAAGTTGATTGATTTGTTTGTTAAAACTATAATTAAATTGGATGAAAATTTAATATGCAATTCAAATACATAAATTTTAAATGTAGGCCTAAATATTGGTATTGGGGGAGGAACAGTGTCATTCTAGGGCACATTTGATTGGACAGAATTCTGAAATGTGTTGAGAAGGATGATGCTAATGTGTTTTTATATCTACACCGTTGTAAAGTATTTTTGAAATTATTTAAAAGTTTTATATTAAAAAGTATGCAAAATTTATATTTGTATTAATTTAGATAATAATTTGTTTCATTATTCAAAACGCTAATTGAAAACAAGCATTCTTGGTTTTCAGCCTACTATGTCCAGAATTTTTTGTTTCGGTGCAAAAGTTGTGTGAACAAGTGAAATGTTCTTTTTTTTTTTCTTTTTTTCTTCTTTCCCACCCCCTGTTTTCTTTCTTTTTTAAGTACAGTTTTCCCCAAGGCTCTAGTAGGCAGGTGGGAGAATCTTACAGAAATGCTGAGAGCACCTGTGGCCCATTAGCCTGAGGTTATGCTAGAAATGTCTGTTTCACCACTCACGGCCACCTGAGTAACAGAGGTGACAGATGTCAACGAGTGAGGGGGAACAGAGACAACACAAATAAAAAAAAAAAAAAAAAAAAAAAATCCTGAGGGCAAAATATAGAGGGATAGACTGACAGAAGTGTAAGAGGAACTAAAATATGGGCTGAAAAATATCCAGGGAATTCACCAAAGCATGAACTGCAGCCACAAAGCTAGTGTTATTTATTTGCATTATTGTTTTAACACCTGGTTCACTAAAGGATTCATGTAAAGCAGGTACAGACAAACCATTGCACCATTCTCCAGCCTATTTCTCAATGCTCGGTTGTGGAGCACTTCACTGACCTTTACAGTGTCATTCCCTGAATGCTTTGTTAAAATGACAGTACTCCACTTTTTTGATACAGTATATGTCTGTTTAACACTAACTTCATAATTTGATTGTTATTAGATGAATTACTGCTGCCATTGATATATAATTGATATAAAACCACACAAATATGGTATTTCTTCAAAAGCTGCGTAAATGAATTCACTCTTCTGTCCTTCTGTTTGCCTGCCAGAAAGGTGGTGTTGCAGCAATGCTATTTCCTAATGTCTAGCATATTGAAGTAAGCAGACAGCCGCTGTCGCTTACAAGCATGCATTTATGATGGACTGCCAGGCGCAGAGCGATCGCTCTCAATCAATGAGAGCAACTCCACGGCTCAGTCAGTGCGGCTAAATTAGATCTGTTTCCACCGTCTGCCATCACAGCCCTTCAGAGAGACAGATTCATGTGGGTTGACATGGGATTGTCGGTCACATGTAAACAATTGCACATAAATCATGGTTACGAAAAGATGCATTAGCATGTTTTGTGGTTTGTTTTATTCATTAACATGTTGGAAAGTCCTTTGGGAGAAGGTTAACCCAATGGAAATGTGCTAATCAGAGCCTCTTGTTCAATTAGCAACATTCGTGAAACATAATGTAATCAAAATATCTCTTTCTGATTGCAGTCGCTTAATATAATTCCACGCATAGCGCTTCTCTGCTTTGCTTGTCTTGTTTTATTTTTCATTGTCAGGATAGAGACAATTATTAACATCCGCTCCAATTAAAATACTTTTCTGCGTAGTGCTGGATCCAGTTGAATGATGTTGGGTGATTTGCTGAATATTTTACAGATGGTTTAGTGACTATTTCCTTCTTAACAGTATCCAAGCTCCCTTTTATGTCCCTTTTGTTACAATAACCCCGCTCTGGCTTTTTAGATAATCATATTCATTTAGTTGAGATATCAAAACACCCATTCAGCTGGCATGACAGTGACCTGCAGCTTTTTAAGTAACGTTGGAAGTATTCTGAAAGTATTTTTTCCCTACTCATTTAGCCAGCTCCCAAATGAATAACAGCATTAAAACATTTCACTCAAAGCTAAAAAGTATTTGAAAATTGGAAAATAGGGAAGTATAAGACTGTGTACATAACATCTTGAGGGAATAGTGTGTACATCTGTTTTACTCATGTTTGTTTACATTTGGTGTCAAAACTGAAGAAATACATGTTTCTTGCATTACTTTGTTTTAAAGGGGTCCTGAACTGAGAAAAAAAAATTCACTTGACATGTAAGAGGTCATTTTACTTTAAAACATCCTCTAAGTTTCAGAACTCAAAACTTTGGGTGCATCTCAATCCGCTCCCTTGCCCTGAGCTCGTAAATCTCTACATCGTGTACACAAATTCGGTCACTGGTAAGTACCCTGGCTCACTTCACATTGGGACAGTGATCACTCAGCTTCCGGAGACATGACTACGTACAACGTCAACTGACAACATAGTAGAACATCACCAATTAATTAACAACAGACAGGACTTATCTCTTTTGTTTGTCCTTTCAAATCTTCTAATACTCGTCATTATATTACAGAGTTGGCTTGTATGGATAATGTTTCACGCTTAGTGAGCACTGATGCTCCCTAGAATTTGCGATGCACTGTGAGATATTTCAGGTAGCAAACCTTCCAGTGCACTGGAAGGATTTTGCAATTGATACAGCCCTTAAAATGGCCTACTGCCTGATCAGTGCCCTGACTACTGAACAAGGGAGCTGATGGAGATACATCCTTTGTCGTTAGTCTAAAAACACCTTATATTGAAAGCATTCTGACAAAAGGAAAGCTTTTGGAATGTTCTACTCTATGATGTCAGAAAATCAACGGCTGCTTCAACATTACTGCCTGTTTAGCCCCACCCACCGATTCTACAGCACTGCCTGTTTAGCCCCACCCACCGATTCTACAGGGCTGCCTGTTTAGCCCCACCCACCGATTCTACAGCGCTGCCTGTTTAGCCCCACCCATCGATTCTACAGGGCTGCCTGTTTAGCCCCACCCACCGATTCTACAGCGCTGCCTGTTTAGCCCCACCCACCGATTCTACAGCGCTGCCTGTTTAGCCCCACCCATCGATTCTACACTGCATTTTTATCCCCGCCCCACCGATTTGTGCATGTAGTGTTTACGAGAGTGGCAAACATGCAGGTCTACATAGAAAAAGTGGACGTGAGAAATCACAGCATGATTATATAGTTATCATTAGAGGAAGTTAAGTTGGTCAACTTGGTACTATGGTAATGGTCATGACCTCTGGTTAGATAAAGTGGTAACACTTTACAATACGGTGCCACTAATATGCATTAATTCATGCTAAACTAATGTACAGATAATCATGAGTTAATGTATAACTCATGACAAACTAAACCATTTATTAATAATTACTGCATCAACAACTAATGAACATTCTCTATGATTCATAGATTCAGTAATCAATAGTTAATTGTGTCATAAAGTATTAATTCCCTAATAACATATTATATTAACTAATAGTGTAAATTCATACGTTAATTACCACAGTGGGTTGAAGCATGCATCTCAACTTCCAGTTGTCTGCTTTAATTAATCATTAGCTAATGATTTGCAAAGGTATCATGTTACGACTTTACTTGTTGAGGCACGACTAATTCAAAATGAACATGAACTAATTCAAAATCCATAAGCACAATGACATATTAGTTAAAAATTAGTTAATGGTTCTGTGCCTCAGCAAATAAAGTCATAACATAATGATAACTTTGCAAATCATTAGCCAGGCGTAAACTATAAATGTAAACTAACTAGGCGTAAACAAGTGTGTAGGGGTAAATTAACTAAATGTAAACTAAAATACATCTCATTATAAATAAAATGCAATTATGTCTCCAAAAAACTTTTAATTGAGTTTGCACTTAAATAAGTTGTTTTAAAGTATATTATTTCCATAAGTTCTTTTTCACACAGGTTTTACTGTTAGACTGTAAAGTATGTGTTTCAAGTGACCGACTGAGCAGCAGACGACAATTTATTATTGTACCCCCTCTTCAAAGGGCTATAGCTGACATGTTGGCTTGTCGCCAGATGGCTGTCTCGTCAAAAATGAGGCCAGTGTCCCTTCTGGCACTGTTTGTGTTACTCAGGCGTAGGGATGGCTCTGAAGGCTGCACATAAAGTTATTGGATACCCCACACTTACACTCACAAAATGGCTAAGCCTTAATTACGGCTTTTAGGAAAACAAAGTAGTAGTGTTAAATCTCAGGGATTCTTTAATAGATTGGCAATTTCATGGAAAGCTAATCACTGGGGTATTAGATCCAATTTGCCAAAGTGCTGCTTGATTAGAAGGTATAGCCACCTGAATCAATACCAAAGGATGATCTGAGACCTATCAGTTATTCTATACCATATTCTTCCTGTCTGTGTTCCTGCGCGTACCATTTTTCCCTTTCATATCTTTGAATCCATTTGCTGTTTTCCATTTCTCTTTAAGCACATATTTCTATTCAGTCCTGTCCTGTCCTCTATAACGCCCCCTAAATCCAATGTATAAACAGTATCCCAGAATCCGTGTCAGCAAGACATTCCAAAACCTAGTGAGCTGCCTACGTAGGCAGAATTTTAAGGCATCATAGATGTGTACTTTGCTCTGAGACTATAGTAGAATGTACCCAATGTACTATTAAGAAAAACACAGCGATGAGCTTTTTGAAAATATAAATCCAAGATGGCTGCTGATGTGATTCTTGAAATGTTGCATATTATTAACATGTCTGTGAGCCATGTATTGGCTGAGTTTCGGTTCATTTTTGTGAAGCGCTCCTGTTCAAGACCGAGACGGCAGAAAGCGCATCATGTTTGTTTTCTTTATTTTATAAATTCACAACGTTTTGTTGATATTGTGAGTGCACGCAAAAAAGTAGACCCTTCACAGTTCCGAATGGTGTATTACTCTTACCTTTATTAGAAAAAATGACGAAGTATTTTAAGTTGTTTCCACTGAAAAAAAATGCAAGTGATCATGCTGCCGCCTCCATGTTCTGCAAAGCGCGCTTTAAACATTGTTATATGCTTGAACTGTTAAGCGTCTCAAGGCCGGGCTAGGGCCTAAATTTGAGGCCTGTGCAGGGCTCTAATACTGTCTCAAATCAAGTCATTTTATCATAACACTAGCAAGGTTGTCACCCAACAGTCGTCCAAAAAACAATACTTTAAAAACAATAACAACAAATAGAATTATACAGTGATTTCTTTTGTAAATGTAGGGGTGGTGATGGCGCAGTGGATAAGACACATGCCTTTGGTGTGAGAGACCCGGGTTCGATTCCACTGTGAGACACCAATGTGTCCCTGAGCAAGACACTTAACCCCTAGTTGCTCCAGAGGTGTGCGACCTCTGACATATATAGCAATTGTAAGTCGCTTTGGATAAAAGCGTCAGCTAAATGAATAAATGTAAATGTTTCTTTGACAGCTCTCTACTGTTTGGAATTCATTGCAGTTTATGTTATATGGTCCATTTTTACATGAACCATGTGTTGTGTGTGTTTGTTTGTTTGTTTGATTTTTTTTGTTTGTGTGTAGCAACCACAGTTTTACTATAAATACAATGGTTGAACTATAGTTAGTGTGTTAGTGTAGTGTAGTGAAACCATGGGTGATTTGTGGTTACCATATTTACCTTTTTTTGTGTGTGTATTTTTTTTTTGTTGTTGTTGTTTGTTTTTGGTTTTATTTGTAGTAAAACCATAGTTAATTTTCATAAGGGCAAGTCCTCTTTTGTGGAGATGGTATTGAAATTGAATGCCTAAAACCTGTTACAGTTGTTTTCACTAATTGTTTGATAGAATTTCTTTTTTTAAGATGTGGAATTATTTCAATATAGTCTTACTGTAGAAATGTAGCAGAGGTTTAACAGCTATGTAAACGTGCAAATAGGCACAATGGTGGTGGTTGTGTCTGAGTATGAAAATAATTCATGTAATTTGAAAGGCGTAGACAATGAATGTATTTTGTGCTCCAACAATAAAAAAGTGGCCTCCAGTTTAGTCCACATTGACTGCTGTTGTGATAACTGCACTTATTTAAGTTTTTGAAGTAAATTTTTAAAACAAAGATCATTGAAGTATGATATGGTAAATCTATCTTTCTATCAGTCCTTCTACTCAAAAATGTCATGCTTAACTCAATTGTGGTTTCTTTGTAATTAGTTGTAATTAGAGTAAAAATAGTTTCTACGCCAATATTTTTTTTTTGGAAGAGTTTTGAAAATGTGACCTAAGTTTAGAAAAATGGGTCCTAGCATTTGACCGTTCGCAAAGAGCTTGATTTACAGGCCTTCTGACCAATCATAATGCCGAATCCACCATCTTGCCCGACAAACAAATCAGACAGGGGTGCATTTCCCAAAAGCAACTATGGTCGCAAGTTACATCGTTATCAATAGAGTTCAATGGGACTTACCACCATAGTTAGCTAAGGATGCTTTTGGGAAACGCACCCCTGGATAGTAGATTAACTTGAAAAATATTGTGTATTAATGTCTTTCTGTGGAAATAAAATAAGTTCTGATGTTCATTCATGTTCATTATGCTTTAAGTAAATATGAAAAGACGCTCGGTTCACATGTACCACTTTCACTAGGGCAATATAGTAATCTGTCACGATACATTAAAGAGCCACAAAAAGGTATTTATTGAAATACTTCTGATTCATACCAGAAGTAACCTGTCCTGTCTTGTCTGTAGGCACGTTGTCAGTTTCCTCTTTGCTCTGCGATGTATTTTCACTGCGTAAGAACGTGGTGTGTAGTATAAGAGAAGCATGCCTAGCAACAGTAACTAAGGAGGGTGGGTTTTTGTGAGGGGTCAATTGTAAGAACAGAGCTGTCTTTCCTATTTAATGTCAGTATCATTCGTTTTCTAGTGCTAAATGGCTCTTATTTAATTCAGTGGCACTCTGATTATGCCCTCCCTTTCAGCCCAGATCCGTTATGAGCCTGCCCTGCCGGCTGAGCGCCAGCACCTCACCCAGTGCCTGCCTATCGGCCACATGATGAAGTTTATCGTCACGTACCCCACTGTGAGTAACACGCATAACCCATCCACTTACCCACAACCAGCTTACTGGCTTTTCCCAGCTTTCCCAGCACAGTGCAGTCACTTCCCCTACAGCTCTATTGCATTCAACTCTATAATGAAGTTAAAATGTGCAGAGGCATGGAAAGCTGCCTCCTAGTGCTCTGACTAGCACATTCAGCATAAGCCCTCGCTTTAATTTAATATTTAATCTTGGCTCTGCAGTGACTGGAGATGCCACCTTAATCAGAGGATACGATTTGTCTGTCAACTGTGAAAGCTGTTTTTGAACATCTTTTGCATATTAAATAAGATAATAGGAGTATTCACTCATTACTTGTGTATTAAATGTTTAAAGATAATGATAAGTTTGCACAATTAGAGCCCACTGAAAACCAAACATAAACAAAAATCACTCCCAGAGTTGGCTGTGAAACTTTTAAGATTACGTTAATATGAAATGGTGGTTATCACAAATGTAATAATCAAGTAACTCTGTAGTAAGTTGTATTTCAGAGTAACAAAATGATAGATTAACCCTGTTGTGAATGTTTGCATGAGAACCTTTTCTGCACAATGCACTTATACGCTAATTGTTAGTCCATGATACCCTTAAAAATGTGTTTTAATCTTTTATTATTATCTTTAATTGCATATGTTCATGAATTATGTATAACACATTTATGAATGCTGTTGAAGTTACATATGGGAGCTCCATAAGTATGCAAATAATATATTTACATTTTATACTTGTTCATTTAGCAAATTATTTTATCCAAATTGACTTTGAAATTGAGAAATACCACATAAACACATTTTGTTTTACATTTTTGCCAGTAAAATATTTTAAATAGCTTGTATAATTAGTTTTTAACTTTCTATAAATATATATATATATATATATATATATATATATATATATATATATATATATATATATATATATATATATATATATAAATTATAAAAATTACAATTTATGCAAATATAGTTGACATTTGTGCAGATAATGTCTGTTTTTCAGCATTGCGCTGGTTAATAAAGAATGAATGTTTTTCTTTTTCAAGGCTGTTCATTCTCTGCTTTTGTTATCTGACTTCACAGGCATTTTGGAAGGAAAAAGGTTTCTCAGGGGAAATTGTGGCACGTCCCTCCGAGGACTGCCCTTTAAGCGTCACATTTGATGCCACCAGCCCCAGAGGCAATCCTGCGCTGGTGGGGTTCATCACTGGAGTACAGGCCCGTGACTGGTGCGACAGAAAGGTGAGAGACAGATAGAGAGAATGAAAGTGAGGGTTTGGGAAAGAGAGCAATGCATTTTAATAGCATATAGCAAGAGTGAGAAATGGAAAGAGAAAGTGAGAGATACAGAGAAGGAAGTTTAATATGTCAGGTCTATTCTCAGTTTCACACTTTGAGGGAATACTGAGACAATGAGTCAAGAGGTGAAAATAGATATATATATATATTGACATTTAGTTGCTCAAAAACCGCCTTTGTAAAGCATAGCAGTCACAATACCCTGCTGAAGAGGCCGGCAGAGCTGCTCATAACCATAGGTTGGGTTTTGGAAGCTCATGTGCTTGTTTTCTTCATCTCGCTGAACTTGAAGGTCTATAATATGTGGAGACAACTGTTAGCATTCCCATTTTAAAGTTCTTTTCACACTTTTAAGAGCCTTCAAAACCATGTATTATAATGAATGGGTGGTTAGCTATTTAATAGGTAACTATTTTAGGGTCTCTTAACTAGTTGCTTATTAGCATGCATATTACTAGAATATTAGCCATCTATTAGTTGTAATTAAGCACATATTAATGCCTTATTCTACATGACCTTAATTCTACATCCCTAATCCTACCCAATACCTAAACTTAACAACTACCTTACTAACTATTAATAAGCAGCAAATTAGGAATTTATTGAGGCAAAAGTTGTAGTTAATAGTGAATAAGTGTTCTCTATTCTAAAGTGTTACCATTTAAGAATATTATCTGCAAAAAAAATGATATAATATTAGATTTTTTGTTTAGATTGCACAACTACTGTACATTTCAAAGGTCTTTTGATTCCACTTACAGCATCTAGGGAATAACTGTTAACCACGCTACCCAACAAAACTTTGACCACTTATTGTATCTAAACAAGCAAAAAATGTCTTGCTCAACCAGCATGAGCTACATTTTGCTGGAGAATAATGACTTGTTGGTTGCTATTAAAATAGTTTTGGTAGATGGAATCAACCTAAAATAAAACCTGAAATAAAATGTAAATATTAAACAAAAAAAAAAATTCAAATTCAATTCAGAAATGTTGCAGGTCAGACTTTATTTTAAGGTCCAATTCTCGCTATTAACAAACCATTAATTATGACTTTTGCCTCAATGAACTACTAATTTGCTGCTTATTAATAATTACTGAGGTAGTTTCTACGTTAAGGTATTGGTAGGATTAATGTTGTAGAATAGGATAATGCAGAATATGTAGAAATGCTAATAAACAGCCATTATTGTATTAATAGGCATGCTAAGAAGCAACTAGTTAATAGTGAGAATTGGTCTCTACTAATGTGTTACCATGTTGCCTTGCATGGCAATTAAAGCTGCAATCCATAAGTTTTGCCTCATTGTCGCCATCTCTATTTGAAAACCTGGAATTGTTTTGGATGTCCTCTGGCACGGCTCGGATGAAGCTAATGTTTTGAGGTGTACGTGTGGTAGTCAGTCACGCACCGGTGTGGATGTTTACTGTACTTCGCAATCACAGATTCTCTCCTATGTCTTGGAATATATGACCCAAATAAGAATTTTCACCATATATTGTCATCTGAACAAGTAAGTAACAAGTCTGCCACATTTGTTCAGACCAACTGAGGAAAAAAGCCTTACAATAAATCGCACTACCAATGGTGATTAAATCTAACGATCTGTTAGCTCATATCACATCAAACCGTGCTAAATATTATTACTGTTATACTTTATTCTCAAATTATTAGTTAACAATATCAGCATTGCGTGACTATGAATATAGTGTGTATTAATGTGTAGATTTCAATTTCTGTACAATCTAATCTAATTGTCATGCCATTCGAATTTCATAGTAAGAAATGATTTTAAACCAAAAAGCAAATTGTGCTCCCTTAGAACCAGTTTTCTTTAAAATACAAATCTTGTGTAATCCCAGGCTATCTGTAATCAGAAGCACATTTTAAACTGGAATATAGTTTAATTTCATTCACATGTGTTTCATAAACACAATCCTTTCTGTATTACAATCCGCCATTAAAATTATATATTTAATTAATCTAGCTGCTGTTAGAAAAGGCTGTAAATGATCTGCCACCTGCAGGATCGTCACATGCAATAGCCTAGTAGCTGGGACAACTTCTTTATGTTTACAGACGTGACGTAATGATGCAGTGCTATGCTCGAATTTCCTGCGAAAACCTACTCGTAAAACTCAATTTAGAAAACATTATTATAAGCTAACAGTTGTGAATCATGCTAAAGTAAGGCAATAGTTTTGAACACTGGCTGGTTATGTACTTGCTCCAATATTGATTTCGAATCATTTTTAACCAAAAAAAGTTACAGACTGCAGCTTTAACTAAAATACTTTTTAGGTTGAAGTACTAAAATTACTAAAACTAAAATGAAAATAAAGCAATTAAAGCTAAAACAAGCAACATCTAATAAAAATGACACAATCATGTTATAAAATGACTAAAACAAACTAAAATCAAAATTAAAACTGAAAACACAAAAACGATTCAAAGTATTAAGATATAATATAAGAGTATATAGATAATACTTGTATTGCTAGTCTTTCTGCTACCAAATTGTCTGTAAACTAGCAATATCAGATTAGCGATTAGCCAAATGTCTTTGGTACAGATTAAACTGGAAGTGTTATCTTGGGAAAACAAATATTTCCAGCTCTGAGTCTTCAAAGAGACTTTCCCTGACTGATAATGTGGCCAACTATTGATTTATCTGTCACTCGTCATTCAATCAAACAAAGAAGGCCACACATCTTGCATGCAGAAATTAGCTAGCCTACAGCTAACATCCATGAAAACCAGATGAGACCAGAATTCCCTCTTTGAGATGAACTGGTCCGATAAGCACATTTCCATCTCGCCTCTTATGATAAACCTCCAAGACCGTCTGTAGTCATGCATTATAGACAGGAGCAGTGAGTTTATGGTCGCTTCATTCATAATGAATAAGATGGACAAGCCAGTCTGGTTCTCATTTGCTAATACAACATTACTAGTTTGCATTAGGTCATTAAGTAGTGTTTTATTTTGAAATACCCTTTTCTCACCTCCATTAATTGAGATTTGTCCGTAAAATGAAGAGTCATGTACTCTGCAATGCATTTGTCGACAAGTTCTGGGTCTTACAGATGTATGAAGAGCCCAGACTGACTACGCAGCACAATGCAGCTGTGTGCTTTCTGCCGTTACTCGACGTTACCTTCACATGAATGAGCTGGCAAACTTTGAAGTGTGGACATGAAGTGTAATTTTGTGTGGATTGTTTTATGGCCGGGCATTAGAGATAGTGGCTACCCCTCCAAATTATGGGCACTTTTATAACACCCCTGGTGCGAAGCCATAACTGAACGCTGAATTATGGGCTGGGACACTCGGTTCAAGTGGAAGTGTGCACAACATGCAGATGCAGGGTTTTATATGTTCCCTTAACATCTGTCACTCCCTGGCATAGTAACAGCAAGGGTGCGCTGCCTGGCCCCTTTCTGCCCATAACTCATGGAAAACAGAGACCAAAGAGGGTTTGAGTTATTCGGATCGATGGAGGTTGGAGAACCGGATCCAGCCCGGTTCTCACCCTTGTGAAAAAGAAGTAGTTTAGCATAATTTTAAAAAGAATACTTAAGGAGATTATATACTTTAGAAGAGAATAAATAATATTTTTGGAGATGTTATTTGTAATTAAATGAAAATATATTAAAGTTTAAATTTATATATAGTTTTTTATATTTATATATACTTTTAGGATTTTAAGTTCATTAGGGGCCAGATTTACTATCAGCTTGCGCCAGTGCAAGCAGTGCAGGCAGTAATTTGCACTGATCTTGGTAGATTGTGCTGGTCATTATGGAAATGAGATGTTGCGTCTGTGATCTTTAATGTGCACCTTGTCAGTAAATGACTCGCAGAATTTTCCCCTCCCATCTACGCTTTTATGGAATTGTGCTCTAACACTAATTTTCCCCGTATAAAGTAAATCTGGCCCTAGAAGTGTACATTCAGTATTTTTACTCAGTATATTCAGGACAATTATATTTTTTTAATACCTTAGTGATATGTTGATAAACACATGGTTTTGTGCTCATTTTAGATGGAGGAGAGAAGAGATGCTGTGATCTCCAGCCTGGTGAAGTACCTTGGTCCGGAGGCGTCCACCTACATTCACTATGAAGAAAAGGTATGTGGTGAATTTCAGCCAATATGTGCACTGAGCCACAGAAAGTATTGTCATTTTGCGAAACCCTTCACTTCAGCTTTATTTAGTAACATCTAGGAGCACCTGGAGCGTACGGGAAGACAGTGCCGAGGGAAAATGAAAAATTATGCAGAAAAATATTTTATGAGTGAAGTGACATTCAGCCAAGTATGGTGACCCATACTCGGAATTCGTGCTCTGCATTTAACCCATCCAAAGTGCACACACACAGCAGTGAACACACACACCGTGAACACACACCCGGAGCAGTGGGCAGCCATTTTATGCTGCAGCGCCCGGGGAGCAGTTGGGGGTTCGGTGCCTTGCTCAAGGGCACCTCAGTCGTGGTATTGAGGGTGGAGAGAGCGCTGGACATTCACTCCCCCCACCTACAATCCCTGCCGGCCGGAGACTCGAACCCACAACCTTTGGATTACAAGTCCGACTCTCTAACCATTAGGCCACGACTTCCCCTGTGGTGTCTTACACACAGCAGACAAAATGTGGAAACTAGACTGAAGAAGACACTATATTTTTTTGTGCATTTTGGGGACACCATTGATTCTGTGGAGGTTTCCCTCTGCAGTTGTTTGACTAATTTATGTTAATCTTTGATCATGGAGAAATTGTGGTTACTTTTATTTTTACTTCATCATTCTTGTCAAGAAAAATATACTGTTTTAATAAATAGTAGTGCTGTCAATCGATTAAAAAAATTAACTAATTAATCACAATTTTTTCCTGAAATTAATCGCGATTAATCCCACCTAACATTAAACTTTTTAAATCTACTTTTATATTGCAATAATTTCACATTTAATCTTCAAATTAATGTAGAAACAATATAAAGACGGTATATTTTTAATATTTGATTAATGGCATCTTTTAAAAGAATGAAGGCCAGTATCACTGACACCAATATTGATGTCTCTATAAAATAATTATTTTTTCCCTAATATTTAACCATTGACTATTGCCATTCAACATTACAGTATAATTGAGAGCCATCAATTTTAATATTTATTAGACTTTAATAAAAATAACTTCTAATTTAAGTGAACTTTAAACAATTTTCTCATAAACACAGTATAACCAATGTCATATTTATGCCCTTCAGCAAGTAGGAAATATACAGAAATTGAATAAAGTTATCAAACACTAAATTCTAAATTAAATACAGATGAGTCCTTAAAGCTATAAAGTTATTGATTTCCTTTTTTTTTTTTTTTTTTTGTTCTTTGATGAACAGACATCACAGCAGCTGGGTTAATAGGTTATTTTGGCTGCTTTTTCTTTAAGAGCTGCAGAGGCGGATCTGACACGCATCGTGTTTTCTCTCTTTACACTCACTTTACATTTTCTGACCCACTTCAGGTCTTAAAGTCTCTATTAATGATCTGACGAGTGTGTTAGATGAGTGAGAAAGTGCAGGACAGTTTTGAAAACCATTTCAGAGACATGTTCTTAAATGTGACTCATATATTTCACGCAAGCACAGTTTTAAGGCAGTTTTAATCACCTTCATGACTTAACTGACCACGACATTGCATGCACATCGTTTCTTTCGCGCTTTGATATGAAATGATAAAGGCCTCCTTTGACTCACGCCTGACGCTGAAGTGAAGTTGAAGCACGCGTCTGAAACATCTCCTATTTGAAATGCTCGTAAAGACGTTCTGTGACTAAATTAGCAAGAAAAAAGAGACAGAGGCAGCAGTTGTGAGTGGGGTGGCCAACACTAGCCCCGCCCCTGTGTTAACACCGTTAAATATTTTTAACGCGTTAAACTGAAAAAATTAATCACCTGCGTTAACGCGCTAATTTTGACAGCACTAATAAATAGTAATTGATTATTAGCTTAGCTGCACCCACTGGTAATTGCTGCTAACTCGTATATTTCAGATTGCAGAACAACCCATAGGAATTAACTGGAAATGTATGTCAACAATGTAGGATATTATTGGATCATTCTTAATGGATCTGGGATGAATTATTACATTGCAAAAAATGCTGCTTTTGTTTAAATTAATTGTTACATTATGCAGTACCATGATCAAGGTAAACGTTTCTCACAGTCAAAATAAATACAAAATAAGTAAAAAGCCTCACTTAACAGCAATTTCAAGTGATAACTTTAGTGATTCCTAACATTTCTACAATACAATCACTATGCTGCTGTTATATATGGGTGAGCGGTTTGGAAAATGGATGGATGAAAGTGTGGCAGTGAAAACATCTTTTAGTCTTGAATGGATCCAAATGTTAAAGCTCTCAGTTTGCAGTTGCTGTTCTCACTGAATAAGTCAGCATGTGAAAATAACACACATTATCTAGAATCAGGCATGAAACCTATTAAGACCTGCTAGAGTTCATCACCTCTGTCAAATCTCTGCCAAGCCTCCATGTGACACTCACCACAGGTTTCAACTGAAAATGGAAATCTCTGCAGCCACCTCTATTCCCCATTGACCAAAGCTGAGAGCCAGTCCTACACTGTGCCTAAAACGCACCATTTCACAAACGAAATGGGAATTCATTTCTCCTGAGAGGTAAAAAGGCACCATAAAACATACTGGAGGCATAACTGAGATTGACAAACGGGCACAGTGGTTTGACAGCCATCAGCTTCAACAGTATGTTAACATTTTACTGCCTTGGTGCGAAAGGGGTGTCAGGCCACATCAGCACTGTAAGTGAAAAGGGAGAATAGCCTTAAGCAACTCTGTGGCTTGTGGATATAGAGCGGGAGAAGATGATGGGACTACTGATGGTAAGGCCATTTTCCAATGAGCTGCAACTGAGAAAGGAAATACACTACCTTTTCAACTAGAGAACTACCCAGAGTGCCCTGAGAGGTCTCATGCGCTGGGCTTATGGGTGCATTGTGGAAAGCAAAGGCACATCAAATCAAAAATATCCAGATGATGTTTAATGCATATAGTGTAAAAGAGCTAAAGCATATTTGTTCTCCCCTAACAGGCTTTAAATAACTTAATAATAAAAATGAAGGTCCATTTCTGCCACATAAGAAAAAACAAAGATTATGCTTTGGTAAATCATAATTATTACGTAAATTATTAAACACAAGTCACAAAATGAAAAGTTGCGATTTTCTAAGCTGATATGGCTAGGATCTAGGATATTACCGGAATGAGAGTATAGTTCCTAGCCATATCAGCCTAGAAAATCGCAACTTTTCATTTTCCGTCGGTCTTAGTGCACGATGTTACCGCCAGACCCGGAGATCGGCTCAATGGATTCAAAAACGGTAAAACTCAACTGTTTAACTCTAGGGGAGTTGTAAAATGAGCCCATTTCCAAAAAAAGTGGAGTGTTCCTTTAATGTGTCTGCTATTGTTCAAAATGTTTTATTAATTTTGACTACTGTGTATACAGTGCTCTCCATAAATATTGGAACAGTAAAGACAAAATTGCTCTGTTGGCTGTGGAGTCAAGACATTTGCAAATATGATTAAAAGATGAATATGAGACAAAACTACAGAATGTCACATTTTATTATTAGCCGTTTCAACACATGTTTTACCAAATAAAAAGAACAGCACTTTTAGAGTTCATCCCACTCATTGATGTGAGCATAAGTATTGGGACAGTTGAACATAAGGTAGATATAAAAGATTAAAAGCTATTATTTAGTTGCAGATCCCGGCACAATCACAGCAGTGAGTCTGTGACCCATAGACATCACCAGACGCTTGGTCTCATCCTTTGAAATACTTTTCCCAGCCTTTAATGCAGCCAATTCCAATTGTTGCTTGTTTTGGGGAGTTTCTGCCTTTACTCTCCTCTTCAGCTGGTGAAATTCATGTTCAATCAGATTTAAATCTGGAGATTGACTTGAGCAATCTAAGACTTTCCATTTCTTTGCCCTTATAAACTCCTTGACTGAACTGGCAGGGTGTTTTGGGTCATTTTCCTGATGCAATATGAAGCACTTCCCAATGAATCTGGTGGCATTTTCTTGAATATTGGTAGGCAAGATGGTTGTGTACCCTTCCAAATTCATTCTACTACTGTCATCATACATTAAGTCATCAGTAAAGTTGAAAGGGCCTGTTTCAGAGGCAGCCATGCATGCCTATGCCATGACAACACCTCCACCATGCTTTACAGATGAGGCTGTATGCTTAGGATTATGTGCAATTCCCTTTTTTTAAATTCTCCACACTTTTGCTTTCCCATCACTTAGATAAAGGTTCATTCATCTTTGTCTCATCGGTCCATAAACACAGTTCCAAAACTCTTCTGGCACACCTTTGTGCTTTTTTGCAAACTCTAATCTTGCCTTTCTATTTTTGGTGCTGGTCAGAGGTTTGCATCTTGCTGTGTAGCATCTGTAATTCTGTGTCAAAGTCTCCTGAGGACAGTAGATTGTCAGAGCATCACCCCAGCTTTCTGGAAGTTGTTGGTGATTTTACAGACACGTCTTTTAGGGTTCATTTTCACAGCTTTTATGATTTGTCTGTCATCAACTACTGTTGTTTTCTCAGCCGATCAGGTAGTTGCTGGTGGTTTCCAAACTCTTGATTTCTCCATGCCCTTTGTTTTTGCTATACCTCTAACTGACTTCCTCTTTTCTTTTAGCATCCAAATTGCTTGCTTTTCTCTCAAAGTCAGCTCCCTCATCTTCATCCTGGTTTGCGTGTGTCATCATCGAATGCAGGATTCAGAATGCAGAAGTAATGGATATAACTGATACGACACATTCCCTGCTTTTAATATCTGAAGAATTAATGCAACAGGACACAGCTGATCACTTAGAAAGACCCGTGAGGCAACTGTTCCAATACTTATGCTCACATCAGATAGAGGGATGAAACTCTAAAAGTGCTGATCTTCTTAGCTGGTAAAACATCTATGTGTAGAATCACCCAATAATAAAATGTGACAATCTGTAGTTTTGTCTCATATTCATCTTTTAATCATATTTGTAAATGTCTTGACTCCACAGCCAACAGAGCAATTTTGTCTTTACTGTTACAATACTTTTGGAGGGCACTGTATATAATTAGAAAGGTCTAAGAGTTCAGCTTTGATATCTGATCACTGTTTTACAATAGAAATGTTCTAGCAAATGTAATATAATCATTGTGTCAGGGGTACAAGTCACACCATTGAAAATCAAAATTAATCTTCACACATTTTTATCATGAAATGGCAATCCACAGAGAGTGCAAGCCCAGTCGGTCACTTGGGTAAAGGGTCTGTGCTGAGCATCCGGTGCGTAATGTCCAACTGCAGTTTTAATACACAAAAAATGATAAATCAGAGAAATACTGATATTTTCTCTATTGCTCATTTCACATTTTGTCCAAGACAATTATCCTGTATCATAATTCTACAACAAATTATCCACTGCATTTCTTTGTTAAAACTATATTCAGTCTTATTTGTAAAATGAGCATTTGATGCAGTGTGTTACCTTTTGACATTAAATTAATTGGACAATGTTGAAGGGTCCATCGCCAACTAAATCTTTTCAAATCCATGTTGGTTATGTATTGTATGTCCGAGGTTTTAAATTTATAATGTGAAGGGATTATATGCAATTCTTAAACTTTTTTGTGTTGATCTTGCCAGTGGTCTCAGACGTATACTGACACCTAGTGGTGTGGAGGTAGCATCTGTTTTTAGTATTCAGCTGATAGCTAACAATGGTTAACTTTAATGGTGTTATTAATTTTCATAGAAAGGTGATGCATGCTACCAAGAGATCTGCTTGAGAAGACAGCCTTCTTTTAATATAATCATCTAAGTCCAAAAATACATTAATAACATGTAAATCATTCTAAGAGGCTTAGATAGTTTAAGGGTTTCCCTTGAAGTACCATTATAAAATCTACAGGTGCAATTAAGTACATTCAACATTAATAAAGATGCCTACTTAAGACCATCAGGGTATTTCATGAAGAAAGGCTACAGGGCTCTAATGATGAATAATTCCATGAATAATGAATATATCTTCATTAAATTAAATTATAAATAATTTCTAAACCTTTTATTTAGTTTGAACATGAACTGAAGGGAACATTTAGTCTAATCCACACAGAATTCATTGAGGTGGCCTTATTAAAAGAGAGAAATAGGAGGTTGCAGGGAGTTTACGAGGATGTGAAGCTGCATTAATATAAAAATACCCTGCTCATTGTGAAGAGAAACAAGAAGACTGTCTGCCAAATGTTGTCTGCCAGACATTGAAAAGTTTTGTCAGTGTCAATGCAAATAGCACCTGCATATTAAATCCGTCTCTCTTGGGAAATAAAGGACGAGCTACATCACAACCACAGTGTCTTAATGTTTCCCAGATCATTTATTAGCCCAAAATTAGAGTTTGCATTGGCACTGACTGCTGCAAAATGTTAATTGTGTTGTGTTTTCAGGACTGGGCAAAAGAGGAGTGGAGTGGAGGCTGTCCTGTGAATGTAATGACCCCTGGGATGCTAACGTATTACCACCCGAGTCTTCGAAAGCCTTTCGGCAGGTAAACCAATCCACTATGCTGGCCAAATCCCTTCATGTTCAACAAAGCCTGTTTCAAAGCTCCAGTGCCTCATTTCCTTTACATTCTCTGTCCTTCAAGAAATAGTTCACACAAAAATGAAAATTCTGTCATTATGTACTTACCATCAAGTCATTCCAAACCCACTGGTGTTTTTCTACAGAACACAAAAGGAGTTTTGCTCTTTCCCATACTATAACAGTTCATAAAGTGACCATAGCTGTCAAGCTTAAAAAAAAACACCATAAAATTAGTCCATTCGACTCCAAGCCTGTATTAATGTCCCCCTGTGGTGAAAATCAAGTTATTTATGCTGTTTATTTGTCTATGTGGTGTTTTTAATATGCTTTTAGACCAATCCATTAATTAATTCCTAGAAATGCGGCTTAAAACAGCCCTCGGTTTGCTGTGTCACAAACCAATAACCAATAACGTCAAGGGATCGATTCCTATCACTAGCATGCAAAATATAGCAATACCAGCACAAAACCAAACATAAATTAGAGCAAAAAACCCATGAAGCCGTGGTTTAATGTGAATTTAGAACCGCTAACTTGCATTATAACCCGCGGCAATAGTGTAAAAGTATCCCGGAGTCAGACCCACTTCTCCCGCATCGGCGTCTGCACTTCACACGCGTATGCTCGAATTAGAATCACAAACGGCTGCATTCAGTCTTAAAGGCATTTTGAGGACACAACATCATCAAGTAAATAACTTTAACGAATGTTACCGTATTCACTGTAGTTGTTCGCTAGTAAAAACATAGTTTTATCAGTCATTATCCGTGTAGGCCATTGTTTTGCATTTGCTACAGTTCAGTGGATCAGGAGTCGCTAGCTGGTGCGACTGAGTGGATATTGCATATTCATAGATCAGATTATAGTAAATGAGGCAAGGGTGTTCAGTTACATTCAAGCTATTTTAAGGCATGAGAAAATTATTTTCACAAGAAAAAAACATTTAAATATATGATTGTGATGATCAAAGATGAGTTTTAAGGGATAAAATAATTGACTACAGGGGGACTTTAAAGCTATTGAACGCCTTCTGAAGACTTCGAATACAGAGCACAATTCATATAGATTACCTTTATGGTCTTGGAGTGAAAAAACTAGTATGAAAAAAATCCAGTTCTCTTTGGGAAATAAAAGGAGCTCAGATGTCATTTTGGTTGTGATCAGGTCTTAGTCCACTTTCCATTTTTGTGGCACCAAGACCACTGCATAATTATATTATTTTATATTTAGGGCTGTCAATCGATTAAAAAAAATTAATTAATCGCATGTTTTTCCCTGAAATTAATTGCTATTAATCCCACCTAACATTAAACTTTTTAAATATACTTTTATATTGCAATAATTTCACATTTAATCTTCAAATTAATATAAAAAACAAAATAGAGACAGTATATTTTTTATATTTGTTTAATGGCATATTTTTATGACTGAAGGCCAGTATCACTGATACCAATACTACTGATGACTCTATAAAATTGTTATTTTTTCCTAATATTTAACCATTGACTATAGCCATTCAACATTACAGTATAATTGAGAGCTACCAATTTTAATATTTATTAGACTTTAATAAAAATAACTTCTAATTTTAGTGAACTTTAAACAATCTTCACATAAACCCATTATAACAAATGTCATATTTAGCTACCTGTGCCTTTCAGCAAGTAGAAAATATACAGAAACTGAATAAAGTTATCAAACACTAAATGAAATATAGATGAATTCTTAAAGCTATAAAAAAGGATTGATTTCCTCCTTTTTTTTTCTTAAGTAGCTGGGTTAATAGGTTATGTTGGGTGCTGTTTCTTTATGAGATGTCGCTGCTGAACATGACTGACGGCTGAAGGTCTGGAATAGATGCCCGCTTTCATTGGCCAAGGCCCGCCCATGAGGCCGTTTGACCGACATATCAAACAACCAATCATAGTTTGTTTCGTTTAGCGTCACGTTTCGGGGCGTGGAAATGTCACCATAACAACAAACCGATGTGTGAAACTCTCTATGTATTTGTAAGATTCGATGCCGCAAACTTTATATACTTTTGAAAATCTAGCGTTTATTGATCCTGATAAGTGTTTGTCGTCACATTTGTAAACACGACGGCTTTCTTCTTTCGTGAGAGGGTTTGGTTTCTTTGTTTCCCGGCGGACAGAAAATAAACGCGACACTCGCGTCTCCCGGAAATCCGGTTTAATTCAACCAGTCAGATGACGACTTCGACATTCCTGAAGTGTTTTCAGAAAAGTGTGCCATATGCATCAGATGTTTAGCCAACGGTCCGTGGACGTGACGTCTGAGGCTGAGACTACTGATGAGTTTAATCGGGTGTGTTAGATGAAGAGACAGTGCTGGGCTGCTCCAGGACAGTTTTGAAAACAGAGACATGTTCTTAAATGTGACTCGTATATAACATATAATACATGCATGCACAGTTTTAAGGCAGCTTTAATCGCATTCATGACTTAACTGACCACGACATTGCATGCACATCGTTTCTTTCCTACTTTGATACGAAATGATAAAGGCTACAGCACACGCCTGCAACTTTATGCGTGCAATTGAAGAGCGCACCAAGTACAGTACCATTTTCCACACTCGTTTGACTCACGCCTGGCGCTGAGGTGAGGTGGAGTGCCCGTCTGAAATATCTCCTGTTTGATGTGCTCATAAAGACTTTCTGTGACTAAATAAATGCACTTCTTAACAAGAAAAAAGAGACACAGGCAGCAGTTGTGAGTGGGGTGGCCAACACTAGCCCCGCCCCTGCGTTAATGGCGTTAAATATTTATAACTGAAAAAAATTAATCGCCTGCTTAACAGGCTATTTTTGACAGCACTATTATATTATATAATCTTATCTTTTATTAAATCACTATCACAATTATAGTATATTATCACTGTTATTAATAATAATAGTAATCCAGGCACAAAAAAAATAAGAATAATTTGTAATATATAACATATAAATTGTGACGATAATAATATTAATAATAATTGTTTATAATTCAATGTTATTAATAATAACAGTTGTCTCCAAAACAAAATGTATTACTATTAGAATGTATGATTATAATAATAATAATTACTTTTTGTCCTTTTTCGAGCACAAAAGACATATGACCTGACATTGTAAGGGAATTAATTCTTAATTTACGTTTTTAAATAATAATAGTAATATAACAGCATACATGTTTGGAATGACATGAACAAGAGTAATGTTACATTTTGGGTAAACAATTGCTTTCATCACAGATCTCCTTGACTAAGATAAAAGTGAGACTGGCACATAAATGGACATTTTACCTTGAAGTGCAAATGCTCCCCGAATGCATGACTAGATGTCAAAAGGACAGCGCTCTCGGGGGAAAACGTCTCAAAAGCTATTTGAAATGGCCCGGTTAAGCGATTGACAGGGCTGAACTAATGCTCGCCCAAGGAGAATGTACAGAAAGAGCGTGCAAGAGAGAAAGCAAGAGCGTTCGGTGGCTGGAGTGGAGTGGAAATTTCCATAATAGAATTAAATCCACAGGGAGAGGAATGAGTTCATCATATAAAGGTGGTTGAGGCATGTACAGGCTTCCCATTCTGTCTGGGACGGGCGATGAGCCGTTTGCTGAAGGAGGGCTGTAATCTGTCCTTGACCCACTTGGAAACAGATGAGATCTTGAAGCTCTTGATCTCTCGGATGCTACAAGACTCTTTCATGCATTAAATCTCCATCCATTCTTCCTCACAAATGGACTAAAGCATGAATTAATGACTGGTCCACTAGCACAGAGTTCTGAAGCATCCCAGTCAAGACGTCTCAAGAAAGTTCTGTAGTAGGTTGTACTACATGAAAAGGTTCTGTAAAATTATAAAACTTAAAAATTAGGGCGTTACTTTATTTCAAATAACAAATGCTTTTTATGACTTCAGTTTTAGTTAACTATAATAACCCTGGAGGGAGCAATGTTATGACAAGGGGGTACTTGGATGTTCTGATTTTGTTTTAAGGTGATACTTGGCCTGAAAAGTTTAAAAACTGCAGGACTAGACTCTAATATATTATGCTGGCTTCTTTTGATGCAGTACTTCCAAAGTTAGAAGAGCATATCTCTCCTGCCATAGATGGTGGAATAGAAAACAAACTGCTTTTATGTCTTAGTGATTCACACAGACAAAGAGCATAGGTGAAAAGCACTGTGGGTAAAGGATATCCCTTAGGGTTTCGTGAACAACTAAGTCCACACATCCATAATGCATGAAGACTAAACTGCGTGGTGGATGGGAAACAGCCTTGCATGAGAAATACGTTGTTGAATGCAGCGATGAGCATTTTTTACAACCCAATTAAAAGTTGTTTCTGTTAAATTCACAGCAGACATAAATGTGTGCATTGTCTTCTGGAGGCTTTCTGATCTGTTTTATATTAACCACGCTATTGAGTCAATATCACTAGCTATTTACTTGTTTAGTAAATATATTTAGCTTTTTTTCTTCTTTTATTAGTCGCTTTGGATCAAAGTGTCTGCTAAATGTGCAGTTTAAAATTTTACTAGTTTACCACAGTATAAATTTTGATATTAATTTTACTACACTTTTATATTTTAATTATATCTTTGAATATTGTTAATATTAAGTAATCGTTTTTAATTAATTGTAAAATTATATGAATTTATATTATTTATAATATTTAATTACTGTTCCAAAGTTTGGGGTCAGTTACATTTTTTTATGTTGTTGAAAGAGTCTCTTTTATGCTCACCAAGGCTGCATTTATTTGATCAAAAATACAGGAAATATAGTAATATTTTTTACAATTTAAAATAATTCTTTTCTATTTGAATATATTTGAAAATGTAATTTATTGCTGTTATGCACAGCTGATTTTTTTTAGCATCATTAGTCCTTAGTGTCACATCACATTCTCCAGAAATTAATAATCTGATTTTGTTTAATGCTGCTTAATTTTAAATAAATAAAGAAATTCAGATCATAATTTATTTGAAATGAAAATCTTTTGTAAATTTATAATGACCTCGTTGTCATTTTTCATCAGTTTAATGCTTTATTGCTGAATAAAAGTATATACGGTTTATTTATTTTATAGTAGATGTGATAGTTTAGTCTAAGGTCTTTTGAGTGTTCAATGACATACTTACCTAAAGAGTCATGACTGCTATTAGCACAAATTAATATAGCCATTATTCATCTTGACAGGCATCAACCATGAAGTCACCTTGACATTTTCCACGTCCCGGGTCTTGATACTTAGTCATAGTGGTTTTTATAGGAAGTTGTAATACTTGATTAAGCACTTTAAACATGATTAATTCTTGTTTCTTAATTGTCCGTCTCTTTTGTCAGGATTCATTGGGCAGGCACAGAGACGGCTACCCAATGGTGTGGATACATTAATGGGGCAATTCAGGCCGGTCAACGGGCGGCTATGGAGGTCCTGGCTCAGATGTGTCCTCCTTCTCTGTCTCAGGAAGAACTGGACGCAGTGCGAGCTTCCCTCAAACACAGTGACCCAAGAAAGGATTCAGAGTACAAGTCATCTAAGTGTTACTACCTCTTCGGCGTGGTAATGACAGCAGCTGCTCTGTTGACCGCCTACCTGCTGGCCAAACCACAACTGGGATTTTAATGGATTTAAATGGATTACTGGCAGCATTTTGTGCCTTGAAATACGCAACTAACAGTAAAATAGATCAAGTTGACATGAATCTGAAAATTAATTTACATAACATGTATTTATTTACAACGCATTTCTGAATGAAACATTATTTTCAAAGGAAAAACAGAGTAGGATTTGATTGGATAATGGAAAGTTGCATACCAGAATAGAGCCAGATGGTTGGTGGGAAGGTGTTGAGAAAGAGGGCTTGGAGATGTCAGCCAAAAAGGAAAGAAGCATTTCAAAAGCACAGCCAGTTTGTGCTGAAAGTTTACGCAGACATTTTTTTTTTAAATCGTGCATGCACAGGAATTGTGAATTATTAAAGTCTGTCAGTCGTTAAGTTTCAGTATTCTAAAATCAAACATGGTTACAGTATAAATCAGTCCTTGTATGATTTATAGCCATATCACCCTGCAGCCCAAGACCGGTTGCCCACTGAAGCTAATGCAGGGTTGAGCCTGGTCAGTACCTGGATGGGAGACCTCCGGTGAAAACTAGGTTGCTGTTGGAAGAGGTGTTAGTGAGGCCAGCAGGGGGTGCTCACCCTGTGGTCTGTGTGGGTGCTAACGCCCGGTATAGTGACGGGGACACTATACTGTCAAAAAGCACTGTCTTTCGGATTAGACGTTAAACCGAGGTCCTGACTCTCTGTGGTCATTAAAAATCCCATGGCACTTCTCGTAAAGAGTAGGGGTGTAACCCCGGTGTCCTGGCCAAATTCCCTCCACTGGCCCTTATCAATCATGGCCCCCTAATAATCCCCATACACTTGATTGGCTCTATCACTCTCTCTCCTCTCCACCTGTAGCTGGTGTGTGGTGAGCGCACCAAGTGGATGCTGCACACTGGTGGTGGTTGAGGAGAGACCCCCCCACATGATTGTAAAGCACTTTGGGTGTACAGCAATACACAATAAGGCGCTATATAAATGCATCATTCATTCATTCATTCATTCATTCATTCTTGTATATAGGGGTGGTGGTGGCGCAGTGGATAAGACACATGCCTTTGGTGTGAGAGACCCGGGTTCGAATCCACTGTGAGACACCAAAGTGTCCCTGAGCAAGACACTTAACCCCTAGTTGCTCCAGAGGCGTGCGACCTCTGACATATATAGCAATTGTAAGTCGCTTTGGATAAAAGCGTCAGCTAAATGAATAAATGTAAATGTTGTATCTTGTACTTAATGAAGCTGACTTGGGAAAAAGATATTTGATTTTCTAATTTGCTTTTGGTGCCTCATATAATTGCAACCATGCATTATCTGAAGCGATTATGAAACATCAAAGCACAGAAGTGAAGCAAACATACAGTGAGCAACATGAAGTTTTTTGTCGAGCACAAGTGCCACTCTTCCTTTCAACTCCATGAGAATCTCTATTGTTTTTAGGAAAATATAGCACGTTGGACACTCAAGTTTGTCAAGGCCTCTTTGAACATGTCAAATGAGTTTACTGGCTCTCGTTGTGCCACATCATTTTAGTTAATAACAGTATATGGTCAGTGAAAATGTGTTAAAACTATAATAAGACTGCAACCAGACAGTTTCAAAAAATGTATCAACATTATACAATATCAACATAAACAAGTCTTGAAACAAATATTCACTCTGTATACTTGCCTACAATGTACATTAGATGGTACTGCATGTTCTTTACAGACTGCTTATTGTTAACTTAGTTTTGTTCATGTTCACCTGTTTGTTAACTTTGTTGCAAATTATAAGCTGCAGCTAATATTACATTTATGCCTTCACTTTTGTGACAGTATGTTTGAAAATGCACTACGTTAGCCAGTGAATACATTTATAATCTGTTAGTGTTGTAATTTTTTGTGGGACAGTATTTGTAATTAATGCTAAATAATAGGGCACAGAAAATCCATATTCATTTATATGTTATAACTGCACAATAAAGCAATGTATTTTTTTCTTTTTCTAAAAAAACATTATGTATCGATGCAGTTTGCAGCTGAATTTTTCTCTTATATTTTCATCAATGGTATGTTTAAAATAAAATCATTAAATAATTTTTGTCTCATCTTCATTATCTTTAACAAAATTGTAACTCATAGTGCACAGTAGGTCTGTCTTGGACGAATTAGAAGTTATCTTTAAAAATCAATTCCCCTATGGAGAAAATAAATGAATGGGATTTTCACCGTTGTGCATTAAGGAGCCAGATGGTTAAAAGAAAAGAAGTGTTTAAGATGCACAGCAACTTAGTGTTTAGTAAAACTGTTGACTTTAAGCACGGATCTTTTAAAATCAACTTAAACCGGAACATCAGTCATATTATCTTAAAACGAAACTTGAATTTGTGAAATTTCCATATTTGATCTAAGCGGCGTTCGGTGCCCTGCCATATAATTACGATGTTCCTGTGTGAAGGGAATACGAAACATCAAAGCATAGAACTGAAGCAAACACACCGTGAGCTATAGAAGTTATTGTCATGCAGAGTAAGTGCTCTCTCTGTCAGCCCCATGGGAATGTCAATTGGTTTCAGTGCTTCAGTAGAATAAAGTACGCTAGACACGCAACAAGTTTGTCAAGGCCGCTTTAAACGTGTGTAATTGCTCTTGTTGCACACAGATGGAAAAAGAAAGGAAAGCGAGGGGTTTAAATATAGACAAAGCCAGATTTGTAAAAAACTTTGAGCAAATCTTGCCATTGCAACTAAATAAATAAATTTATCAGTACAGCACAGCAGATCAAACACTCATGGACACACGTGTGGCCACCCACACATGCATGGCAGACACGTCTCGAGGAGTGTGAGAGATGGATGAGCCATTCATACTGCACAAACGTCCCTGTGAAAGTGATTTAATCGCTAGTGCTTGATTACACAGATGATAGAAAAAGCTCAAGCTCAGATGCTCTCCAAGGAGCGATTTAACTCCTACGGCGGCCCTTAACCGAGCATTATTTGTCTTCATTATCGCCGCCTCGCGGGGGATCAACTCTTCATTTTCCCTGCTTGCACGCCCACCCTATCAAGATCAATCCTTAGCCTGACCGACATGTTTTTGTAAGCGTCCAATTTATGGGCTCCAGTGGTGGTGAGATGACACAGCCGGCACTTCCTCTGCTCGCTCTGGCCAGAAGCCACGGGAAAGATGAGTCTCTTGTGATCGTGAATCTGATTTTCCATTCCATTTGCTAGATTACCTCCATGGCTGGCCACAAGTCTTCATTTAGAGCCACTCTGCCGTGTGGATTGGCTATTATTTTGGACGTCTCACAAGCAGCTGCGTGCGTCTCAAAGGATCCACTGCCTAAATATTGCATAATGTAACAACTTGTCCCAAGCTTTGGCAGATCACCTGTGTCGGTTTGCGGTTTGAAGATGTCTGATTCAAAGCAATGCACCAACTTCAAATAAGGTGTATCCTTGCCTGTCACGGTTCATGGGATCACGGTCTCATCCGGGCTTTGTACGGTTGTGTGCGTGTGTGTGTATGAGCGTACCTGATTACCGTAACGAGCTAATCATCCAGGTGTGGCTCGTTTGCGGCTCTATATCAGCTGTGCTAACCTCGCCTTGTGTTGTCAGATCCTTGGTGTTTGTCCTCACGTTCCTGTGTGCTCCGCTGGCTCCGGTTTCGGGATTCTTCGCTGACTTCTGGATTTTCCTGCGTTCCACTCCTTAGTGCCGTCCGCTGCAGCCCTGCGCTACGGAGATCTGCCGTCTGGGAGTTTCGCTGCCGTGGACTCCTTTCTGTGTGTGACTCATCTTAATAAACTGTTTGTTTAGCATCCGCAACTGAATCCGTCTCTTTGTTCCCGTGACAGAAGGATCTGACCCTACCTTCATGGATTCAGCAGATGCCTCAACCCTGCAGGGGTTCCTCGACTCCAGCAACGCTCGGATGAACCGACAGGACGAACAGATGCTGGCAACCGGACGTGCCGTGCAAGCTCTCGTAGCGCAGGTGTCCGAGCTCACCTCCCAAGTACAACATCTAAGAGCACCCGCTGCGCCACCCCCACCGATCGTTCCCCTGATTCCAACAGGCAACGCGTATCAGCACGAGCCCAGACTGCCCACACCAGAGATGTACGGAGGAGAACCAGGTCTCTGCAGAGCCTTTTTGACCAAATGCTCTATGTTTTTTTCCCTCCAGCCTTTGAGATTTGCCACTGAGGAGGCCAGGGTGGCTCTGGTGTTAACGTTGCTGACTGGTAAAGCAGCGTTGTGGGGAACGGCGGTGTGGGAGAATCAACATCTCTGCTGCTCTTCCTTCAACGACCTCAAGGAGGAGATGAGACGGGTCTTCGATCGCGCCGCGACAGGCCGTGAGGCAGCTAGGAAATTAGCTGACCTCCAGCAAGGAGAGGGGACCGTCTCCTGCTATTCCATCGAGTTTCGGACTCTAGCAGCAGAGAGCAGATGGAACGAGAGAGCGCAGTGGGACATGTTTCTGCATGGGTTGGCTGATCGCATCCAAAGAGAAATATTCATGTTAGATTTACCTCCGGATTTGGACGGACTCATAGACCTGGCACTGCGTGTAGACTCACGCCTCCAGCAGAGGGGTCAGCGAAGTCGTCATTCTCGGGATTTCACATCTTCTGAGTATTCTCTTACCCACACCGATGATGCGATCAGTCATTCGTCAGGAGACGAACCCATGCAGGTGGGGAGAGCTCGGCTTTCCCGGGAGGAGAGAGAGCGTCGGAGAAGGCGGGGTCTATGTTTATATTGCGGAACTGCTGGACACTTCCTAGCCGAGTGTCCCGTAAAAGGGCAAGCCCGACCGCAGATCTGAGGTTGCTGTCGGGTGGTATCTCTCTGAACAAGACCTCGGCTAATACTCTCCTCCCGGTTAGATTGCAGTGGGCGGCCAGTAGTCAGGAGTGCACGGCTTTATTGGACTCTGGTGCTGAAGGTAATTTTTTGGATTTTTCTTTTGCCAAACAGCTGCACATTCCCATCGTCACTCTCGACCACAGGATTTTTGTTAGGGCACTCAACGGACAATCACTGCCTCCTGTTACTCACTCCACTAATCTCATTACTCTCATCACCTCTGGCAACCATACCGAAAGGATTATATTTTTTCTCACTGACTCTCCTTTAGCACCCGTCGTGTTGGGCCATCCTTGGCTCGCTAAACACAACCCCCGGATCGATTGGGGCCAGAATTCTGTGTCTGCTTGGAGCGAGTCATGTTATGCGTCTTGTCTAGTGTCTGCCTGTTCCTCTGTGTCTTGTTCTCTGTTGCAGGATGAGGCGGTGAACCTGTCAAACGTGCCCGCAGAGTACCACGCCCTGAAGGAGGTGTTCAGTAAGTCCAGGGCTGCTTCTCTTCCTCCTCACCGTCCCTATGACTGTGCGATAGACCTAGTTCCAGGTACGTCTCCGCCTAAGGGCAGATTATACTCACTTTCGGTTCCTGAAAGGGGGGCCATGGAGAAATACATTTCTGATTCTCTGGCAGCCAAGTTCATTCGTCCTTCTTCTTCTCCAGCTGGGGCAGGATTTTTTTTCGTCGCGAAGAAGGATGGCTCCTTGCGACCGTGCATTGACTACCGAGGCTTGAACAACATCACGGTAAAGAATACCTATCCTTTGCCGTTGATGTCTTCAGCTTTCGAGCGGTTGCAGGGAGCCTCCTACTTTACCAAATTGGATCTGCGTAATGCTTATCATTTGGTCCGTATAAGAGAAGGAGATGAATGGAAGACCGCTTTTAATACCCCCAGGGGGCATTTTGAATATCTGGTTATGCCTTTTGGGCTATCCAACTCCCCCGCGGTCTTCCAGGCACTCGTCAATGACGTGCTGAGAGACATGGTCGATCAGTTCATATATGTCTACCTGGATGACATATTGATTTTTTCTTCTTCTCTCCAGGAACATGTTCAGCACGTCAGGCGGGTGCTCCAAAGGCTGCTCGAGAATGGGCTTTTTGTCAAGGCGGAGAAGTGCGCGTTTCATGCACAGTCAGTTCCGTTTTTGGGTTACATCATCTCGTCCGAGGGGATACGCATGGATCCCGATAAGGTTAAGGCTGTGGTGGATTGGCCAACCCCTGATTCCCGTAAGGCCCTGCAGAGGTTTCTGGGGTTCGCCAATTTCTACCGGCGCTTTATTCGCAATTTCAGCCAACTAGCCGCTCCTCTGACTGCCTTGACCTCCACCAGGTTGACGTTCAGGTGGTCGAGTGCGGCGGAGGCCGCATTCTCCAACCTCAAGAGCCGCTTCGTTTCGGCTCCCATCCTCGTTGCCCCTGATCCCGCACGTCAATTCGTGGTGGAGGTCGACGCGTCGGAGGTGGGGGTAGGTGCGGTGTTATCTCAGCGTGCTGCCTCGGACGACAAGGTTCATCCCTGCGCGTTTTTCTCTCATCGATTATCCTCCGCCGAATGTAATTACGACATTGGTAACAGAGAGTTGCTGGCGGTTAAGCTGGCTTTGGAGGAGTGGCGTCACTGGTTAGAAGGGTCGGGGGTCCCTTTTATCGTCTGGACCGATCATAAGAACCTTGAGTATATCAGAACCGCCAAACGCCTCAACTCCAGGCAGGCTCGTTGGGCATTATTCTTCGGTCGTTTCGAGTTCAACCTTTCGTATCGACCGGGGTCTAAGAACACCAAACCCGACGCGCTGTCACGCATTTTTGATCATTCGGAACGCCCGTCCTCTCCCGAGTGTGTTATACCTGAGAGACTTATTATCTCCACACTCACTTGGGAGATCGAGTCGAAGGTTCGGAAAGCCTTAGAAGGGGTAACGCCTCCTCCCGGTTGCCCAACGAGCCGGTTGTTTGTGCCGGAGAGAGTTCGGTCCGACGTCATCAGGTGGGGTCATTGCTCTAATGTGGCTTGCCATCCAGGAATTGGTCGCACCAATTTTCTTGTTAGGCAGCGGTTCTGGTGGCCTGCCATGGCCCGCGACATCCGAGATTTTGTTTTGGCCTGCTCGGTCTGTGCTCGGGGTAAGACTTCCAATCGCCCACCAGAGGGGCTACTCCAACCGCTGTTCGTCCCTTCGAGACCCTGGTCACACATCGCACTCGATTTCGTTACTGCCCTCCCGCCCTCCCAGGGCAATACGGTTGTTTTGACCGTAGTTGACCGGTTCTCGAAGGCGGCTCATTTCATCCCCTTGCCCAAATTACCCTCTGCCAAGGAGACAGCGGTGACCGTCATAGATCACGTCTTTCGTGTTCATGGCCTCCCGGTAGACGTGGTCTCTGACAGAGGGCCCCAGTTTGTATCCAAATTTTGGAGAGAGTTTTGTCGTCTGTTGGGGGCGAGTGTTAGTCTGTCTTCGGGTTTTCACCCTCAGACCAACGGTCAGACGGAGCGGGCTAACCAGGATCTCGAGAGAGTATTGCGGTGTTTAGTCACACAGAATCCCACTTCCTGGAGCCAGCAACTCTCGTGGGTTGAGTACGCTCATAACTCGTTACCAGTGTCGTCTACGGGCCTTTCACCGTTCGAGTGTAGCTTAGGTTACCAGCCACCTATTTTTCCCAGTCTGGAATCTGAAGTCGCTGTCCCTTCGGCTCACGCCTTCGTCCAGAGGTGTCATCGCACCTGGAAAAGAGCCCGTGAGGCTCTTCTCCGGGTGGGAGCTCGCACCAAGGCCAAGGCCGATCGCCACCGGTCGAGGCCTCCCGTCTACGTCGTTGGTCAAAAAGTGTGGCTTTCTACTAAGAACATTCCTCTCCGCCCCGTGTGTAATAAACTTGCTCCCAAATTTATTGGCCCTTTTGCTGTCACTAAGATCCTTAACCCAGTGGCAGTCCGCCTTAAACTTCCTCCGGCGTACCGGAGAATTCATCCCGTGTTCCATGTTTCCAAAATCAAACCGGTGTTTCATTCACTACTTAATCCGCCCACCCCGGTTCCCCCACCGCCGCGTCTCGTAGATGGGGAACCCACCTATTCGGTTAATCGTATTCTGGACTCGAGACGAAGGGGACGCGGATTCCAGTACTTGGTGGACTGGGAAGGTTACGGTCCGGAGGAGAGAAGTTGGGTTCCTGCCAGGGACATATTGGATCACTCACTGATTGATGATTACAATCAACAGGTAAGATCGGCAGAGAACGCCAGGAGGCGCTCTTAGGAGGAGGGGTACTGTCACGGTTCATGGGATCACGGTCTCATCCGGGCTTTGTACGGTTGTGTGCGTGTGTGTGTATGAGCGTACCTGATTACCGTAACGAGCTAATCATCCAGGTGTGGCTCGTTTGCGGCTCTATATCAGCTGTGCTAACCTCGCCTTGTGTTGTCAGATCCTTGGTGTTTGTCCTCACGTTCCTGTGTGCTCCGCTGGCTCCGGTTTCGGGATTCTTCGCTGACTTCTGGATTTTCCTGCGTTCCACTCCTTAGTGCCGTCCGCTGCAGCCCTGCGCTACGGAGATCTGCCGTCTGGGAGTTTCGCTGCCGTGGACTCCTTTCTGTGTGTGACTCATCTTAATAAACTGTTTGTTTAGCATCCGCAACTGAATCCGTCTCTTTGTTCCCGTGACAGCGGTTTGAAGATGTCTGATTCAAAGCAATGCACCAACTTCAAATAAGGTGTATCCTTGCCTAGACGGAAGGCGGCCCCTGAGGAGAATCGCAGGGTCATTTGGGCTCTTCTTTTGGGATATGACGTGTTGCACTACACTGCAGTTTGTAATATTCATAATGACAGATTTATGAATGTCTGGAGGGAGGCTGAACTCAAGAGAGCACACAAGAGCAATCACAGACACTTAATGACGTGCAAAAAAAATGAGTCAGTCACCTACAGTGATGTATGATGTGTTTGTTGCATTCCTTGCATTTTCGCTTTCATGCAATGCAATGAAAAAAATATTAAAAAGATATCTATATTCAACCTGTAAATTGATGTTCCATCAAAAAAAAGAATTGGTAGTTTAAAGGTAAATATTTCAAATGAATATTGCAAAAAGGCCTATCGTAACATTTCATACCATCTAATCTTTTTACAGAGTTCCAAGCATTCAGGACTCTTCAAATAACTTCATATTTCATTGTAATGCAAAAGACCCATAGAAAAGACAGCTCACATAGCTGGTTTTCAAAAGAGAGCCTATTTGCATATTTCTTTCTTGACTAGCCTTGCAAACATTCTTCCACTGACAAGGAGCCGATGGCCGATCTGGAAACGCTCCATGCATTTTCACTGCAGAAAAAAGCAGCAGAGCCTAAAACCTGCTGGTCATGCAGCAGGAATCCATAAAGTGGGGACACAGAGTTGTCAAAGAACCCAACTTAGCAAAGACTGATCCAAAAGAACAGTAGACTGGACAAAAATAAATAGACTGTGTACAGTAGAAATGCCTGTTCAGTTGAAGGACGTCTGATTTCTAAACACTACTGTTTAAAAGTTTGGGGTCAGAAAGATTAAATGTTTTTGAAAGACATCTCTTATGCTCCCCAAGAAAACAGAAAAACAGTAATATGAAATATTATTACAATTTACAACTATGAGTAAAGTTTTGCGAACAAACTTTGAAGCTTACTTGAAAAAGCCTTGATTGAAAGTTTGAAGCACTTTTAAAAGCTTGAAGTTCAAAAGTTTATAAACTTTTTGAAGTTGGGAGCACCAGTGCTGCCAAGTAAAAAAGTAAATTTTGAGCCCTGATTAAGATTTTGTTATGAAATCCGAGAGCTTTCTGACCCTCCATAGACACCATGGGAACTGCCACGGTCAAGGCACAGAAACGTAGTATAGACAACAGTAAAATTGGCCATGTGACATCAGTGGTTCAACCGTAATTTTATGAAGCTACAAGAATACCTTCTTTGCACAAAGAAAACAAAAATAATTACTTTATTCAACGATTTCTTCTCTTCTGGGTCAGTCCGGCACCATTATCGAGAGTACCACGACGTATGCATGTGCATTCCGCTTCTCGCGCATGCATTTTCCTAATCAGCAGCACCACACGCATGCGCCGTGGTACTCGTTGTAATTGGTGGTGGACTGTCCCGGAAGAGAACAAATCATTGAATAAAATCATTATTTTTGTTTTCTTTGCGGACAAAAAGTATCCTCATAGCTTCATAAAATAGGGAGATAGAAGGGAGGCACACACAGACTTTGAAAACCCTTGTATTAATGCAAACAACATTGTATTTACAAATTATGTGACAAGCACTGGGCATCAATACTTGAGATTCAGTTTCTGTGTTTGTTGGTGTGTTCAGTAGGCCAAACAGGGTATCTGTCTCAGAGACTTAAAGGAGCTCACACCTCAGAGGACATAAACAAGCACCTCTTCAGGGTTCGCAAATGCCTGGCTGAGAAGATCAGTGACATATATTGTGCAAAGACTGTCAGTGGTGAGTATTTGCATAACCATTCCGAAAGTTACACTGCTCAATTTAAATGGACGGTTAAGCACTTCAGGTATAGTAAACAAATCAGAATCGAGCATCAAGACCTGCAGTGTAAATGCAGCCTTAAGGATGGGCTATAAAGTTTACAGTCTCTATGTGTATCTTATTTCAATATTTCAATGAATCTTGCTTATTTGTTTTTGCAGGATTTATCAGCGAGTCTGAATGAAAGCCAGAAAACACATTCATATTTCCTTATTTTTAAATAAAGATGATAAAATGTTAAGTTTTTGTGTTTGATGTTTATTTCCCTCCGAGTTAAGAGGCAAGAGATTAATCATTTTTATGGTTTTGATTGCATGTGCATGGTCGATAAATTGACATTGGAAAATCACAACTTGTAGCAAAAAGGTTTTGTGACATACTGCCAAGTATGGTGACCCATATTCGGAATTCATGCTCTGCATTTAACCCATCCAACGTGCACACACACACAGCAGTACACGTGCACGTGCACGCGCACAAGCACACATGGAGCAGTGGGCAGCCATTTATTCTGCAGCGCCCATTTGGGGGTTCGGTGCCTTGCTCAAGGGCACCTCAGTCGTGGTATTGAGGGTGGAGAGATCGCTGGACATTCACTCCCTCCACCTACAATCCCTGCCGGCCTGAGACTCGAACCCGCAACCTTTGGATTACGAGTCCGACTCTCTAACCATTAGGCCATGCCTTCCCCCTATGCAAGTCTTTACAATATCAACTTGTTATGTTTTGGCAACAGTTTATCAAAATATATGTTCTTGAGTGGTGTTTCTTTCAAAAACAAGGACAAAACCAGTGCATAATTGTGATGTTATAATTGACATGACCAGCAGGTTTTAATGGCTGCCTGAGCACTTGACTGCAATGGAAACCATTAAAAGTGTGCAGATCAAAACCAGTACAAATCTGTGATGGAAACCAATAAAAGTCTGCAGATCAAAACCAGGGGAAAGTCGTGGCCTAATGGTTATAGAGTCGGACTTGTAATCCAAAGGTTGCGGGTTCGAGTCTCGGGCCGGCAGGAATTGTAGGTGGGGGGAGTGAATGTACCCTCAATACCACAACTGAGGTGCCCTTGAGCAAGGCACCGAACCCCCAACTGCTCCCCGGGCGCTGCAGCATAAAATGGCTGCCCACTGCTCTGGGTGTATGTTCACGGTGTGGGTGTGTTCACTGCTGTGTGTGTGCACGTTGGATGGGTTAAATGCAGAGCACGAATTCCGAGTATGGGTCACCATACTTGGCAGTATGTCACTTCACTTCACTTCACAATACAAATCTGTAATAGAAACCATTAAAATGCCTAAATCAAAACCAATACAAATCTTTAGTGGAAACCAATACAAACCACTAAATTTAATGGAATATGTCCCAAAACACACTATACTCTAAACAAAATACTGGGTTAAATACAACCCAGTGCTGGGTAAATATTGAACAGAACACATGCTGGGTTGTTTTTAACCAACAGTTGGGTCAAACACTTGGGCCTGGACAGTAACCCAACCGCTGAGTTTAAACAACCCAATCGTTGGGTTCATCCATAGTTTACCCAGTGCTGGGTTGTATTTAACCCAGCATTTTTTAGAGTGTACGTAATGGAAACCATTTGGTAAAGGTTTATTGGTTAAAAGTATATGGTTTTTAATGGTATTTGTAGTAGAAACCATTTAAATTTCTGTGATGGTTTCTATTTTTTTTTTTTTTTTTTTTAAGAGATAATGGAACCATCAGAACTAATACAAAACTGCAATGGAAACCATTATGTGCAAATCATGCCCAAAACACAATATGTAATGGACACCATTTGGTAATGGTTTTAATGGTTAATGGCTGATGGTTTGTAATTGTTTTGATTTCTGTAATGGTTTCTATTGGGTTTTTTTTTTTTTTTTTTTTTTTTCAGCAGGGTAGATAGATTAGATAGATGTTGCTAACATGATTAGTATGTGCTAGCATGTTTCTAACATGATTAGCCTGTTTCTAGCATATTCTTAACAAGATTACCATGTTTTAGCATGATTGGCATGTCTAGCATGTTGCTAGCGTATTTCTAGCACAATCACCATGTTTTAACATTATTATCATATTGCTAGCATTATTATCATGTTAACATGATTGGCATGTTGTTACGTTTTATCATGACTAGCATGTTGCTAGAATGTTGCTAACATGATTTTTAACTTGATTAGCATGTCGCTACCATGTTTTTAGCATGATTAGCATGTGTATAGCTTGATTAGCCTGTTATTAACATGTTGCTATCCCGTTTCTAGCATAATTAGCATTTTGCTAGCATGTTTTTAACTTTATAGCATGTTGATAGAATGCTTTTAACACAATTAGCATGTTGTAAGCAATGTTGCTCCATAGTGCTCCCTAGAATTTGTGATGCATCATGGGATTTTTCAGGGTACGAACATTGCAGTGCACTGGGAGGATTTTGCGATTGAGCCTGTAAAATGGCCAACTCTCTGATCAGTGCCATGACTACTGAACTAGGGAGTTGATTGAGATGAACCCTTAGAATATTCTTAGCATGATTTAGTATGTTGTCTAGGATAGTCATTAAGCTTTGCCGATAGACAGCTTAAACACTCTAAAAGTCTTACTGTACAAATGTTTTGACCCCCTCAATGCAAGTCTATGGGGTTTTTGGTGGTTTTGATAGTCTGGTTTCTGAAAGCCATAAGCCAGATCAGTTAGAACAGTCTGAAGGTTTGGTGGTTGTAGCTTTAAAGATACTGACAAAATTTTGTTATGTAATGTTTTCAAAATTTGTAGGGGTGGTAAAGGGGCACCAGAGAAAACTTTTATTGCTCAAGGCTGCTCTTTCGTTTCAGTTGTATATCAATAAAATTAAACTTAAAATTTAAACCTACCTTTTACACAAGTTTGTTTATTCATACATAATTAAAATTTTACTCAGCTGAATAGAGTCAACAGGTTTAAAAAAATATATATTTAAATTTGAAACCAAATTTAAAAAATACCAATAGGTCTAAGGCCAGATTTATTAAGAGCTTGTGCCAGTCCAAACCCTCTCTTGGTGGCATAAAACAACCTTCAGGATTAACTAAAGACAAATGTTGAAAAATTAGCAATGGAAAGGTGTGGACAGTTATTTTTGAAGCTGGCCTTACGGGATTCGCATTTGTAGGAGTTTCCCTTTTAGATCAAAATTTATAGGAGCAGTATTTAAATCAAGCAAGGTGATTTAGTGAGGTTTGTGGTAGATTACTATTATTTGCACCATTATTCAATGCCCCAAAACCATTTTGTGCTTGACATGGTCATTATGGAAATGTGCAGGCTGTGTCTGTGTTCTTTAATTTATGCATTGCCAGTAGATCACCAGCAGTACTTTCCACTCCCAACTGTGCTTCTATGGAATTGCACAGTCACACTATTGTACTGTTTAGTAAATTTGGCCCTTAGTCTCTTTTTGATCCAGTTAAAAACATCATAAGGTAGTTCTGTGTGACAACAAGAGACTGTAATACACTGTTGAGCCAATCTGTTTTAGTTAAGCTCATTTAAATAAAACCTTAATGAATATATTAACGGGGCAAAGCCCTCCACCGCTTCGCCTAATAGGCCGGCCTGGGAGATCGGGGAGTCCAAGAAGCGATGCTTGTCAGCCTCCCTCATATCCACCAAGGTCAGCCATAGGTGGCGCTCCTGGACCACTAACGTGGACATCGTCTGACCCTGGACCTGCGCTGTGACTTTTGTCTCCCTTAGGGCGAGGTCAGCACCACCCTCGTGCAACTGCTTCAACGCCTTGGCCTGGTGAACTTGCAGGAGGGCCATAGAGTGCAGGGCAGAAGCGGCCTGACCAGCAGCACTGTAAGCTTTGGCCGTTAGAGTGGACGAGAACTTATAGGCCCTGGACGGAAGGCGTAGATTACCCCTCCAGGCGGCAGTGCATTGCGGGCAGGGCTGCATGGCAATAGCGCACTTGACTGGGGAGATCTCCACATGCCCTTGGACCGCCCCAACGTCGAGAGTGGTGAGGATGGAGGAGGTGCCAGGCCTGTTTCGGGCAGAAAAAGGTGCCTTCCAAGACCTAGTCACCTCCTCATGCACCTCCGGGAAGAAAGGAACTGTAGGCGGCTGCTGGCAATCGGCCTGCGCCCCCAGGAACCAATCGTCCAGCCTCGAGCGTTCGGGAGAAGGAGGAGGCCTCCAGTGCAGCCCGACGCTCTTGGCGGCCCAGGAAAGCAAAGCAGTCAGCTCTAGAGCTGACTTGGGCAACGCCACTCTTCCTGACGGAGGCAGCACAGCCGAATCGTCATCTCCAGAGCCTAGCTCGCCCTCCGATGCAGCGATCAACATCCTGTCATCTGCTAGTGCTCCGAACGAGATGCTGGGCCCCGCCCTGTCCGAGGACCCCGCGAGCTCGTCCAGGAATACCAGATGGTGCGATGCGCTGGAGGAGTGAGGCCCGCAGAGACGTACTCGAAGGGGAAGTGCTCACTGCGATACTCAAGTCACCCTGACCATGAGCCGAAGTTGCCCTTCGAGAACCAGAGGAGCTAAAATGGGGCATGGCAAGGGGGATTTGACGAGGAGGTATCTGGAGCGCAGCGATGCTGGAGCGCAGCGTCGCGATGGTCATGTTGAATGAGAACATGACTCATTCACGAGCGCTACCTCAGCGTGCTGAACAGCAACCCCACTGACGAGCAGTAACACCAACACACAAGGCTGTCTCGTAGACACTCGCAGAGATTCAGTCTACCTAGAAGGCTCGGCTCCGAAGCGAAAAGCTTATGAGGCTTATCGCACGCCAACTGTCATTGGCTTGTTCTGTTAACAATCGAAGGGGATTGGGCTCTCGGGCGAGATCCCATTTACGTCAGTCACTTGACGTTATGTCGAACGTGACTGACTGAAAGGGAACTCACCTTTTTCCCACGTTAAAGGAATAGTACATCCAAAATTGAAACTTTGCTTAAAATGTACTCACCCTCGGGCCATCCAAGATATAGATGATAGATCATCTTCATGTCTTGTCAAGTGAAAAGCTGAATGTTTGTATAAACAAATCGGTCATTAAGACATTTTTAACTTCAAATGGTTTCTTCAGGCTAAAATAAATCTCCTTTATCCATAATTTTGCTATTGCCAGATATACTGTATGCACAGATCAAGTATCATTTGCAAGCAAAACAGTCCAAAACAAATATAATCACATATTGTGATGTTTTTATCAACTGTTGGGAGTCTCATTCTGAAGACACCCATTCACTGCAGAGTATACATTGGTGAACAAGAGATATAATGTTAAATTTCTCCAAATCTATTCCCATAAAGAAACAAATTCTTCTACATATTGGATGACCTGAGGGTGAGTAAATTTACATCAAATTTAATTTTTGGCTTAACTATTTCTTTTACCACTGCAACGTTATCGGCTGGCTTGTGGATAAAACAGACTACTGGTTTTAATATTAATTAATATAGGTTCTTGGTCTTTTTAAACTATATCTTGTACTGTGTGGGTGAACTGGGCAGTCTAGGTCATCTCAGCTTTTAATTAGCTATATGTGTCCTGGAAAGACGATTTCTGGCTGGGTGTTGCATAGGTTTTTCCAACCTCTTGCTCCCTGGAGAGTGTGCAACCATGTGCTGCTAAAGATCAAGAATGGGCCAGTTTTCTCCCTAACGAGATATTCCCTTGAGGCCTAATCTTTCTCAGCAGTATACTGTAATTTGACACCCACATCAATCTGAGATCATCTGTCAATCAACTGTGATGATTACTACTGATACTCTGAAATCTCATCTATCCATATAAGTATTTTTAAACCGTGTCATGATCATGTCTGTCTATTCCTGTACATATGGAATGAAAGATACATTTTATATCACACAGTGAATTTTGTTATTTTGTAAGCATTAACTAAAATGTACCTGAAGCTACAAATAACGTATGTACCGTGTCTCCTAAAGGACACTTTGGACACTTAAATCAAATGTAAAAATATATGAATGCATATTTAAACACATAAAACCAAGTAGCACTAATTAAAAAATAAATAAATAAGTTAAACATTACACAAAAATATTACCTATACAAACAGTTTCTGTAAACTAGTTCCTAGTGACTTCCATTGTATGGACAAAAATTACAATGGAAGGCAAAGGGAACCAAATCTTTCCATTTAAGTGCAACAAAAAGAATACATAATTAATACTTATTTTTATTTTTCTGTTCTGGCTAACAACAACAACCATTGAATAATCTAATGCTGCAATTATTTTCTTTCCATCCATATGCAGCAGCCCATATTCTGCAAGTCCAGTAAAAATTCAGCAACTTACTTTTTAGAGACTTGTTGATCATCGTCAGTTTTGTGTTGGCAGCTAAATATGCAGATGCAGTTGAATAAATTATGAAATGACTCACTCATAATAACAGCTAATAATATAATAACAGCATATTAATAAATAATATGTGCTTTATAAACAGCCAATATGCTAGTAATAAGCATGTTAATAAGCAACTAGTTAATACTGATTAGTGTTTCCTAATCTAAAAGTGTTACCCAAAGTAGTTTTACTCGATTGTTATAAATCAGTCTCAACAAAAGGTCTACAGTAGCAGTGATGGCATGCAATAGAACGTGACGTCTGCATTATTTATTGGAGCAAGTATGATTTGCATTATAAAAAAATATGACTGCGCTCTAAAAGAAAATACTCAAGAAATATAGAAGCAATCGAAGATATAGAATAGCCTGAAATCAAATTAATGCACAAATTGAACAAAGTATTACTCCAAGTTTTAGTTTGACATTTAACACGCCTTTTACTTCAACTCACACAGACTATTTCACAAAACTGATTTTTTTGGTCTTTTGTGCCTGTGCACTCTTGGGGCATCATGATTGGGGTTAATAGAGCACACAACAGCCAATATCTGGATGCAGTCGGGTCCTCTGAACACAACACTCTTCCAGTAGGAGGCCGTTGACTGGGCGAAATGTCAAGACTCCTTTCCGAATGAGAAGGGATGGGGGCGATGAATAATTCATGGGGAGAGTTCAGTCGAACACAGTGCTGTGTCTGTTCAGCTGTCGCTTCGGCAAGCAAGAGAGAGAGAGGGGGGTGGGGGACACAAGACTGTAGGAAAACACCGGAGCTGATTTGCCATCTGGACCTCATATCAGACAGCTTGACATGTTCCTGGAGGAATCGACACGGGGCGAACTCTTCATGTTAGCCCCCTCTTGAGAAATGGCATATTTAGTGGTAATTATGACATGCCGGGATGAGATTTGAACATCCAGGGCTTTGTTTGTTTGGAGAAGGCAGGGTTGGCACAAATCGGAGAGGCTCTCCTTCAGGGTTATGAGGCCAATATTGATCTGACAGCATCTCAAAGAGGAGATATATGGAAAGACATTTCCTTGAGCGTGTGGATGCAGCCAAGTAGCTTGAACTTTCTTTTACTAACTTGTTTACAATGACAGATTTTCGCAGCTGAAGGTTACAGTACCACCGGTCGCTGGTAGGCGATGCTGCTGGGAGTGTGGAATTGGCTGTAGATTTTGAAAACTAATCACAAATGAGAAAAAAAATGCCTACATCGTCACCCATGCTGCCAAAAATTGCCAGCTCATATTGAAAATTAATGACTTATGGTGATTTTGTCAACGCAAATCATGGTCAGTGCGGACAGCCCCTTTAGTCCAACAAACTTCATAGAAAAATTTGAGACTTAGACTCAATAGAATGAATATACTTCCTATACTTCCACGAAGATTCAGCTTTGCAATCATAGGAATAAATTGCATTTTAAAATATATTCTAATGGTTTTTAATTGTAATAATATTTGTAAGAATATTTACTGTATTCTTCATTAAATAAATGCATTGTTAAGCATACAAGACTAAGTCTTATTTATTCCAAACATTTTTCAAATTAAACCTAAATTTTTACCAAATTGCAGTTGTTTAATTTTACAATTGAGCTACATGAAATGTTCGACAAGTGAAAAACAATGTCAAGCTTACTCGGTTCTTCACAGTCTTTTTTTTTTTTCAGTTTTGCTTTTGCAAGAAAATCCATATTGTTAAATAAAGTATTAATAATAAATGCATAAAAATGAACAAGTTGATCAATACTAATTTCCATTTGAAAAATGTAAATTTCTCACCATTGATTTTGACAAGGTTTTCATTATTAAACAGACCTTGGTGGCATTCAGTTCATACAGTTTGGTTACAAAATGTAATTAATTAAAGTGCTGGAGCGTATAAATAAATGACACTTTCAAGTTGCAATATTTGAAGATTGAGGGGCAGGTGGAACCTGAACAAATCTCAATACCCAATACACTCTCACACACACACCCTTCGCCCAACAAACATACAGTTTAAAAGGTGCTTCATTTCTGCGCCACAAGTGGCACCAAATGGAAAGGGTATGAGGTCATTTCAACATCGAGAAAAAACACTTTGCCTTTAAACTAGGACTTAAAACACATTCTCTATATTCACATCTTGACATTTGCTTACACACTTTCCTATAAAATAAGACTAAATATGTACACGCAAACATTTCAAACAGTGTTGGCATAGTCAAGATCACAGGTGTTTAAATTACTCAGAATAACAGTATGAAGTTTATTACTGTTATGAAGGGTAAGTAAACTTGAGAATCTCTTCAAATAAAACTGTACAGAGAAGTTTGCAGAAACTCAAAGCACAACAAATCCAGTATTAGGCAGCAAAGATAAAGGTTTTATCTGTCGTTTTATTTAGTTATTCTGACACACAAATTTTCCAAGGATTTACATTAAATAACAAAGGAAAGGGCAAGTCCTGTTTTAAAATCGAGAATATATTAACAAAGTGAATAGTTTATGTAAAGGTCCACATAAACGTCAAATGACGCTGGGTGATTCGTCAAAGGCTGGATAACTTTCATTGGTATGTTCCACTGAAGACTTCCCAAATAAACCTGACACATGTATCCAGACGCATTAAATAAAGTGAGGCATCCAAATGAGTTTTAGTAAAATATGCATCTGAGGCATCTGTTCCCACTGTCTCTCAGATGTCCGTTTGCAGTGTCTGACTGAAGAATATCCACCACAATCCATTAAAGAAGCACTGAAAGCATGAGTGGTATCATGAGAACAAAGCTTGATGCGACTGATGAAATGCAGGTAGGCACAAATCCTCCGCCGGTGGATTATTTTGGGGAACAAAACAGTCCCTTCAGTGTATGGTGGGTATGTCTCCAATCCAAGCTCCAGGTAACGGTCTGGGACATGTGTATTCGTTCTGCAGGGAACAAACAAGACGTAAGATGATTATCACGGTAAAAAAACATGAGGTTCAGCTTAGTACTGATACAGGGGTCAATGACATTAGGCTTTTTTTTTTTTTGTAGGTATATTTTCATAAAGGGAAGCCACACATATAACAACTTACACACTTTAAAAAAAATAAAAATAAATTATAAATTAGTTATAAACGTGAATGTGCATATGTGAAAAGGATTTATCGCCTCATAGGTAAAACGTATATGTATGTACGTATGTATATATATATATATATATACATACATATACATATTATGTATATTCTATAGTTATATGCTATGGCTTACATTTACATTTATTCATTTAGCTGACGCTTTTATCCAAAGCGACTTACAATTGCTATATATGTCAGAGGTCGCACGCCTCTGGAGCAACTAGGCGGTTAAGTGTCTAGCTCAGGGACACATTGGTGTCTCACAGTGGATTCGAACCCAGGTCTTCGAAGGGGTTCGAAGACCTGGTCGATGACTTTGGTGTGGGCTCTCACACCAAAGGCATGTGTCTTATCCACTGCGCCATCACCACCCCCTTATATTGTTTCTTCATGTAATACCATATAAAATAATCATCCATATGGAAGTTTATTAAAACTATTTATGTAAAAACTATTTGTAGTTTGCATGTAGTTGTAATACATGTATATCTTTTATATTTCAGTTTACATAGGGGTTTAATATGGATATACAGTACACATATATGTACATATATACATTGGTATGGGCTAAATATATATTATTATGAAATTGTTCCGGTTACTATTAGGTTCATATGACAAATTATTTCATAAATGGAAACTGAATTATTGCATTAATTTGCATATGGGAGAAACCCTTAAGTAGTCAACATATTCTTTATTTAGTTATTATTATTATTTTTTAACAAAATTGGTTCGCTACCTATTAATACTTGACATGGTGTGACATGCAAAAAAAATATATAATACAAAAAAAACACAATATATAATATATATATTGGCAATAATTCAGTTTCCATTTATGAAATAAATGGTCATATGAACCTAATAGTAGCCGGAACAATTTCATAATATATTTAGCCCATACCAATATATATGAATCCAATGAGTACAAGGAGCACATTTCTAAAATCTCAGCGCTAAACTAGATTTTTGAAATTTTCTGTATATTATTTGTCATTGACCCACAGAACAAAACGTTAATTAAAGATACATCTGATTATATAAAAGTGTCAGGATAATAATACAGACACACCGATTCACCCGCATGCAATTTTAGTGTAAAATGAAATGCTCATGCATGGCCAAAAACAAACAAACAAAAAAAATGAATTTGTGAAGCAGCACTGGATGATTTGTCAGCTTTCAGTTAAGGAAGTAAGAAATCGAAATATAGCAGCACATTGTGTGCCATCTTTGTTAAGATGTTAATTAGAGTTGAGACGACTGAATTTACTCAGCTCAAGTGACCTTGCTGTCATGAGCACTTTGTCTTAAATGGATTAAGCAAACTGCCACGAATACTAATTAGCAATATGTATTGAGCACAATCATCATTATCTCAATTATCCCCAAGTTCAACTAAGGTTCTTTCAGAAACCATGGGAATAACAGCTATACAGTCCAATGAGTCAACGTGAAGACATCTTTTCATACAAAGATTGAAGTAATTATTTGATAAAATGAGCACAAAAAGGGATGCTGCGTTTTCTGTGAATAACAGTCTTCATGGATGAAATCTTTCTCACATATATACATACATACATACATATATATATATATATATATATATATAACAAATTTTGAATGGCAAGTTTGTAATCTTTCTAAGGGAAAGTTGACGCAGCTTATTCCAATAGTCCCCATACACTTTTATTGTATGGAAAAGTGCATCTTGAACATTCTGCTAAATATCTAATTTTGTGAGCCACAGAAAAAAACAAAAAAAGTCATACACGCAAAAACAATGACCACATTAATGTTTTCTGAACAGAGAAATGGGACACAAGTTTCATAGTTTCTGCAAACAATGCACAAGTAGCAGATTCTTCAGGAGGTAGCTCTCGGAAGGAGAGAAATTAGCAAAAGTAAGGGAATCTGTTTTTTTAGTTATAAAGACATGTTTTGTGTTTAACACCTTAGAAAACTAAAAATGGCAGCTTTTTACCACCATTGTGAGACCATGTTTGAGCTGCCTGAGGATGAGCTTTGATTTTCTTGTAGTCAAACTGGCTGACACAAGCTGTACCCCAGACTTACAACTGAAATTAACTTCTACTGAGAATGCAAGTATTGTCAGCGAGTTCTTTCATTGACAATCATCAGCCAATGCAGGACTCTATATACAGCCATTGAAAATTACTTGGATGTGTGTATGTGGAAAATTACTGAGCTGCACCGTTAAAATTCATGGATAGACAATGTCATCAAAACTCCATAATTCATCTGACCTTAAATGCAAATGTGTCAACTGTGCATTCTGCTCCATTAAAAATGGCATCCAGTATGTACGCCCCAATGCAAAATTAAAGTATGCTGGGTGAATATTAAATGGATCATGCAGATGTTGTTGGGTAACCTTCTGAGAGTGTCCAGTAACTCATTAAATATTCATGAGCATACATATTTGTTAGTTAGTGAGTGGATTTGCAAACACCTGGAAATGTCAAATCTACCACAGACAGATTGCAAAATGCATTATTGTGGACTGTAGGTCAATGATAGTCTTTGTTTTTGAATTATCTATCTATCTATCTATCTATCTATCTATCTATCTATCTATCTATCTATCTATCTATCTATCTATCTATCTATCTATCTATCTATCTATCTATCTATCTATCTATCTATCAGATTTTAATCACTTAAGAACAACAAATGCTCTTACGCAAAAATGTGACTAAAGGACCCTATAATGTATGGAATGAAGAATCCTTACAAAATAACAAGCACTTCAAGACACTCAAGACAAAAGCTGGGTGCAGATGCACACTTTAGAATGCTAAAAGCAGACTTTATTTTCTTGCACTGTGCTGCTGAAATCAGCATTCGATTAGCAACCTATGAGCTTGACCTTTAACTTCAGAAGGATTGTAATGCAACATAGATGACATTCAGTATTTGTCATCGGCTGTGTTTGGAAAAGATTATATAAGGAATAACTGACTACAGACTGTTGAATTATTACGAAAAATAATACTTGCTTGGTCAGTGTCATTGTGGGTTTTGGTTATTTTGCTGCTGTAGGCTGTTATGACTTTTAGAACAACTTTGAAGTGGTATACGGAACACTAGCGTAGTTGAATAACCTGGCACTACTTCATAGCTGCAAATTCCTGAAAAATAACTGCAGACTTTAGAATGTTTTACTATATATTTAAATAATTTTTTACAGTAAAATATTACTACAGTAATATTTCTTATTTCTAATAATAATAATTATTATTATTATTTATTAGCTATATTTACATATAATCAGAAAATTATGTAGCACTTCAGACAAGCACCGCAAACCTGGATTTTTCAAAATCAAATAAAATTTTAATGACAATTTTTATCAGTTAAAATGCAATTATATTCTTTTCTCCAAATCGTGCAGCCCTAATAAGCATGTTAAACTGTAACGTGCTACCTTTTGCATGTTTAATTCAGCAAGCTCTGTCCATTTATTATCTTGCAATAAAAATTAAAAAAATTTTTTTTTTTTTGCATTTTATTCCAATTTTGTGTTAAAACGTTTTAATGTTAGTCAGATCAGAAAAAGTCACATACAATCCTCAGGGATAACACCTATCACTGGAAATGAAGATAAAGTGAAGCCCAATGCATTGTGGGATAAAGTATAGCAACTAATTTTTTAAATTGGCATAATCCATAATGATAATAATTAAGTTGTTAATTATTAAGGTCTTTGCACTATGTATATTTCTATGACAAAAAAAACAGTTTTACAGTTATATTCTTACATTGTGAGTATTTAAAGCAAATGAATGAAGAGACTGAATGTTGCTGTCGTCATTAAACTGCAAATTCATCTTAACTGACACTTTCTATACATTATATCCATTACAATACAGCAGAAATGATACAGACTTCAATATGGAATATTTATTTGTTCAGTTTATCAATCAACAGATTAATCAGTTATTAAAATAGTTGTTGCTTACAGTTCTAATGGATAGTATACATGCTTCACACTGCAGAAATAATAATAGCAGTATGGTAGCATGTGTTAAGACAGCAGTGACAGACACAATGACAGGGTAAACAGCACAGTCCTGTCATTACTGACAACAGACCAGCCACCAATCAAAAATGACGCGGCAAAGATGCGATAAAACAGACAAGGTGAAACATATTTAACACTGAGATGAGTATGGCTGGAAATTCCAACAAAGAGATACACAGAAACCCCAGATGGTAAAGCTGACTTAACTAATTAGTGTGCTAATAAGTTTTGCCTGGCTGACCCCTTGGCACCGCCAATTATCACAAAACACGCAGTTTAAAGCCAAGTTAAATAATGGATGATCACTTAGACTTCCACTTTGTAGGCCAGGGTGATTACCTACACTGCGTTTAGTCTTTATTTAGGAAAGTAAAATTAACCTCACTTCCTCGTGGGCAGAGCTGTAATTAGATCATATTAGTGAGCTTTAATTAGGATCAGAAATATGTAGTAATTAGCTTGTATTGTGTCAGGAGTATGAAGCGCTAAGTGAGACATATGTCAGACTAAACCTGTCAGTAAAACCACGCTGTTTCTCTACTAGTTTCCAGCCCAAGGCTCCAATTATCCCATTGTGTCTGCCAAACAACGGGAGGTCAGCTGCTGTGCACAGGGTCTCCTGCTTTCCTTTTTGCATATCGCAAACATGAGAGAATGACCAAATGAGAGAAGTTTTAGAGCGAGGAGAAAAGGTTGCCTTTGAAAAGTGCTCCAACCTTACAGTGAGTTTTGCTCTTTTTAAACTGATGCCTTTGAACTGAGGCTCTTTCGAGATGCCTGGATGTGTGATCATTTGTTGATTTTTCAAATAGATGTGTAGGTTATGTATATTGTCAGAATAACTTCTTCAGGTGTATCTTGAATAAGTATCATTTGAATCAAAGAATCAAGTTGAGCCTGTTACATTCAAAATTCAAGAAGTGAAACATTAACAATGTCATTAGTAACCATAACTAAGACACTATTTTACTAAATGTATATGGTCCAATAAAAGGATAAAATACATAATACACAGTAATAATTATCTACATTAGAAGTAAAACATTTCAATATAAGACAATTGGACAAATATAACGGGCCATTTAAGTATTATTTATATACTATTATAGTATTTATTGCAATTATTATTTTAGTTTTACATTTAATTTTATTTGCTTTTTGTCAATTTATTTTGTTTGTTTTACATTTAATAATTTTATTTGCTTTTTTCCTGTCTTTTATTTAAAATTTTGATATAGTGTTAACAGATTTTAATTTTAACACCCCAACTTGCCAATTAAGGCCACATTTCTAATTTTCATTTTTTTCAAACATTTTATTAATTGATTTTATTTCAGTTACTGGAAATTACTTCAGTTTAGTAATAATAGTTTCAGTTTAGTTAACTATACCAAAACAAATGGGGAACATTTCTGAATTATCAAATGAATTATTTGAGAGATGAATTAGTGAAATTTTAAATTGATTCGTTTGAAATGATTCACTGAAATGGACCGAAATCACCAACTCTAAACAGCATTTTGGCTACTGAAGTTTAAATCAGGAAGTATCATGACACAGCCCTAGTGTCTTATAAGAGAAAGAGGACGTTCAGTCTTCGTTCTGCTCTGGTGCTCTTGGACTCATTCACCATGTATGACAATTCACATTACACGGGGCATTTCCACCCTCCAATCTCTCTGATCCAAGGACAGCGGCGGTCTGTTTGAACCCCGGAGCTGTGTTTATTTATTTTTGCATTATTGAGCTCATTACTGCTGAGCCACATCTGAGCACCCGGACACATTATTCACCACAAGACGCCGGATATCACTGATCTTCCTTTTGTAATCTTGAGAAATGCAATATTGAAATTCAGTAGGTTATTAAGATAATAACTGGATACGTTTTCGTCCACTAACAATACTGATGTTAATAGGGCACAGTATGTGTCATGGTTTCCATCAAATGCTATGGAAAGATCTTCTTTTACAGTGATAGGGAATTTTCAAAAGCGTAACTACCCTGGTTTCAAGTTAACATATAGACTAGTGTGCTCTTCCACACTGTAAAAAATGTCAGACCTCCCAACTCAATTTTCTAGTGACTGATTGCATCTAAATTTTTCCATTGGCCCAATTGAATTTCTGAAAACTGAATTTGGCAACAGTCTGTTAACATTAGCTCCATGAGAAATAATATGTTAAGACAATGGAAAAATATCAGTCACTAGAAAATTTGGTGTTGGGAGGTCTGAAATTTTTTACAGTGCACACATTTTTGCCATAATATCATATTTTGGTGTGTTAAAATATTGGGGACAGTATGCGTCTCGGAGCAATCCAATATTTTTCAATACATACCTTTCTTCAGCTACTTTCTTGAATTTATTTTAAAGCAATTATCTGAAAATATTTTTGGAGAAAATAATCTTGTTTGATTGGATTATGTGGATTATTTCCCATTAGTCATTTCAACTGTGTTGGAATCATATTCAGTGTTAGAGCCAAAAATAAAAATAAAAAATTCATAAAAGTACTTCTGTCCCTTGTGGCACAATATGAAAAAAGTTAGAGGTAGAGAGAGAGAGAGAGTGAATGTGGATTGTTTGATTTCGCTGGACTGCAGCCTCCATATGTGAAACATGCATTCGTGCGCCCACAGGCAATAAAAAAGCATCTCTTCAACCATCTTTCCACTGCTCATCAGCCTTCAATAATTCAAAGATTTGTGAAAAAAAAGTTGATAGAAGGTAGCTATGAAATATGACTAATAACCTTTTTTTTTCAACTGAAGAACTAACTATACATTTAATAAAAAACTACTTATTCTTTCTGTTAAGATTATGAAATGAGTAAATAAAAGATGAAGCTATAAAGCTATAAATTCATCTTCCAAAACTCAACTTAAAAAAAAATGAAACAATAACATTTATAAAATAAAATAAAATAAATTAAAATACAAATAAAAAGACTGATGTTGATGAAAGGTACTGTATCTCTAAGAAATGTGACTAATAATCAGTATTTTTAAAATTAAAGAAATAACTATACATTCTATAAAAAATTATCTTATAAAAAATTATTCAAATAAAAAAAAAATGCAAGTTGTTGACTGAATCAAGGAATATGGACTATGGCAAATGTACAGTTCAAAGGTTCTTGTTTGAGGTGTCATACAATGGGACATGTGTTTGCTTGGAGAAACTGAATCTTTGCCATGTGAATGATGCACAGATCAGCTGATATGTTCTCTGTACTCAAGACAAAAGCTGAGGAATAACAGTCTTTGACCTCTGAAGCCCTATACTGAGCCTTTTACATGGTAGAGCATCCTCCACACAATTTCAATTGCACTAAAGTAAACCCAAGTCCACAGAGATTACAGATCTTTTTTTTTCTCTGTATTCCATCCTTGCACATTCACTGAAGCTCTTTGGTAAAGATTTAGTCTGTTAACTCATGGTTGGAAGCTGTATATCAAAAATCTAACTGTGTAGCCATCAGATTTCACTGACCTGTTTAAATGAAAGTTTGCTAGGAAATGCACAAACAGAAGATAAAAAGAATTCAATCATTAAATATGCCTCCTGTATTTAATAAGAAAGATGTTTGAGCCAAATACTGAGGCTCCACTATATCAACAAAGCTGAAATGCATGTTAGATCGGCATGATGGGGCTACAGTGTGAATCCTCCATCTGTGTACTCATCAAATGAAAACTTGAATGACGTTTTGAAAGAGTTTAGATATGCCCAGAGTGAAAGCAGCATGTCAATTTAATCATTTGGTTGTTTATTCTGCCACTGCAGTAGATCAAGAGTATCTCTCTCAAATCGCTGCGCTCTCACATTTATTTTAAAGCTCCACCAAGAAAGAAACCAGGCGTGCCTGTTGTCTTCGCCTGAGGACTGTATATTGTTACAGCTGGGGCTTTTAATAAAACCCAAGACCTTTTGTACTATTAATTGTCCATTTGGGGCAAGCCTAGAGTCATTTACAATGTACAAACAAGACTTTCATGCTTGGTTCACTAGAAGTGGAAAAGTATTTATGTTTGGCCTAATTTGTTAAATTCATCCTACACATAATCATTTCCTACACCCGACTTACCACGTGGCCTAGTTTTGTATTTATTTTCGAAGAGACGTCTGTTTAAGTGTAGGAGGAGAAGGAGACAGAAGTTTGAAAGACATGTTCTACTTCTCTTGTTACCTTTGGACTTTTAACTATTTTTACTCTTTCTTCAAATTCATAATGACGGCCCATTTTGGCATCTAGAGGCATTAAGTATATTTAATGGACATTTTAGTCTGATGAGGCAATGAGAATCAATGGGCATGTACTGGATCTGGTTAAAAAAAAAAAAAAAAAAGAGGAAAACTTGCTTACAGTAGAGTTAGAAAGCTGAAATCTGAAAATGTAATTTGAAAATATTTCTACAGTACATTGTGAATGTATTTAAAATATTTATGACATATCTGATTTACTGATAAAAACGATCATTCAATTTTATTTGGAGTACTACTTGCGCACAGTACACATTTCTTCTTATTAATCCTGAAATGTGTTTTAATGTCACTGAAAAGTATTGTATGATCTTTGAATAATATTGGTCTTTAAATGCAAGATATTTAAAGTGTACCCAAAGTATACTTGCAATAGTTCCACTTTAGCACAATTAAATATACTTCATTATATCTTTAAGTAGGACTACTTAAAGACACTACTTCTGCACAATTAAATTGTATTAACTACAAAATGAGTTGTTCCAATTTAGCAGACTTTAAGTATACCAGTTTAGTACACTAAAAGTACAACTGCACAACGTTTTTAAGTACATCAATATGTAAATGTATTTGTAGTATACTTAGCATGAAATACATTTCAAATGTTTTCCTCACTAGCATATCACTAATTGTCTTAAATTGATCTTACACAATTTCTTTCACCTGACTTAGCACGTAGCCTAGTTTTTTTTTTTTTTTTTTTTTAACAATAGTGGTAAAGTTGCTCACGCCTAAAGAGTTTCAATCCTCTTCGATGTTTATTTATTTATTTAAAGCTTCATAAGGCTATGTCAAAAATAATTTTATGAAAAAATTTTTTTTTTAAGATTTTCTGAACAGGCCCAACTATCTGAATGTAGAAAAGATACTGATCACTAAGGCCCTGTTGTATTTGAAACTTTTTGCTAAATTTTTTGTAAAATATATGAAGAAATATCTTGAGTCACCATTTTCAATCACTAAACATATTATAGTTCAAATAACCAAATTTGTTGCAGAAGTGTTGTAATTTGACCTTGTTGTACAACAACAAAAAAAATTCTAGAACTATTCCTGAAATGCAGCTTAGAGTGCACTGTAGAAATAACACTCAAGTATTATTCAACTGCTTTAAAAATAAGTGGTTTTGTTATAGTGGGTTTTCAAGGGTTAAATATAAATAATAAAAATGTTTTATTATGGATGTGTGCACTTTATTTGACGTATTGTGGACCGTTTAACAGAAACACCCACCCACTACAAAGATAAATCAGGACCATTTTTAATATAACTCTGATATTTATTTATTTTTCCAGTTTTGCTGAAATGTATTTAGAGGCACGTATTTCCAACGAGCCTATGTTGACCATTTCCGTCTTTGTGCTTCAACCAGGGACTGGGGCTGCAAATTAGCCTCTGGCTAGAAGCCTATATGTAGAGCATCGGCTGCATGAAATTGTAGCAATGTTATACTGCATTGTCCCTGTTAAATAAACTAATAAATAAATAAATAAATATTTAGTATTTAATTTAAATGTGTTTCACCAAAAATTATAAATTCAAAAAAAATGTGATCATGCAGATGCCTAAAGAGCACCTGACTGTATCCCTGAGATATCTGAAGCATCTTCCCCATCCACACTGTAAATGTATTTCCACGTATTGAAAATTCAGAGCAATCATATCTGAATCTTACTAATGCATTCTGTGGGAAAGGAAGAGATGAATAAGCTCATTCAAGTCCAAAGAGCTGCCTGGGCTTTCATTCCTTCTCCCCTTCTTGCTCGCCACTGCAGATTCTATTATAAACCAAAAGCTTCAGCACACTGTGATACATGGGTACTGCTCATGATCAGCGCGTCTTACCCGCATCCACAGGGCAGCCTCCACTGTGCATGGCCTAAAATGAAAAGCTCTGAACCCGCCACAGCAACACTGTGCTCGCATAAGCAGAATGGACGCCTACTCTTGTATTATTAAACATCGTGAGGAACCCGTACAGTAACAAAAACAACAATTCTACTGAGACTAAGGACCTGAACGATCTAGTAAGTGATACCGTTATATTTAAAGTTTTGTGTCACAATCTTTGCTTTAATCTTTACACGATTTGTTTTTCAGTTCCTTTGACAATATTCAAAGGAGTTTTAATCATAGGAATAAAAATATTGTATAATGAGCAGCCTCATTTCTTAAAAGTTTTACTGCTCTTGTTGAGGTTACAGTATGTTTATTATTGAGTCATAATGAAATGTTGTAAGAATGAAGACATTCAGCTTTAAAAGATGACTAAGATGATACCTGGACTAAGAATTAAAGACTAAACATAACGAAAAGTAAGCAGCAAAACATTGGTAAAAAAGACAGAGTAATTAAGAGCAATTTAATTAATAAAGATACACTCTAAAAAAAAGGTGCTACATAGCACTAAAAGTGGTTCTTGGCTCGTAATCATAGGGGGAACCACTTTTGGTGGTATCTTTAAAGGTGATATACAGCATCTTTGTCAAACTGATATCTTTACACGTTTACTTCATTTTTTTTTTAGACAGAATCATAATTGTTCATTTTCCACTTAATGATGCAACCTGATGAGCATTAGTAGCTTCTACCGCTGTCTGACTGTTTTCTCTTCTGTGATCACTGTTATGACTCATATGAAGATCATTTGCTGCTCACATCCGTCTTAAGTCACTCATATTACATGTTTGTAGTTTGTAGAAGTTCCGATGTCGAAATTCCATGTTGTTGCGTACATCATAAACCCAGAGAAACGTTTCTGCATGTGAAACAAAGCTAATAAACACACGATTATGATAGTATATGATTTGTATACGATTTTCATGCGTTTTGTGGTATTATAAAGTATGTTTATGTGAGAAATACTAAGCAGCTGTAGCGATTAGCTGTTTATAAAAGGCTCCTAATAACATTTCAACAACATTATATGACCAAAAGCCACATTAGATTACAACCGGAAGATATTACAAACACTCGCTGGTGTGTTTAAAGTGAGTTTTGACTAAAAGCAATCTATTAATGTTATAAATTGTCTTTTGTATTATGATGCTAATAGTAGCTCTAATGCGATTATATTTCATGATGCATTTTGGCAAAATAATTCAGGTTGGGTCATGTTTTCTTTAATTCTGTAGAAAGACTCTTGATAATAAATGGATAAATGTATATTGGGATCAAAGCGATGTGGGCAAGGAGGCACTGGATTATGAGGAATGGGTGAAGAGGTTTTATAAAATAAAAATAAAAATTGGAGGCTGAAATTTTCTGGCTCTGGTTGTGACACTGTGTAGATGAAAATAACTTTAATGCAGTGTTTAATGTTGATTTTCAACTACTCTGCAAAAGGGCCCCTTTTAGCTGTTATTTTGTATTTCGTGTTCAGCAGGTTAGCTTTTTGTAGAATATGCTTTAACTATCATTGTCTTCAGTTATCTAATTATTAGAACATGTCAGTCACAAAATATGCTCCGATATGTGTATCCACATTAGCTCTGGACATCCTAATGGCCGATGCATGTCAATGCTGGACAAGGGAAAAAAAATGAACACAGTACCAATGGTAAAAAATAAAAAAAAATAAAAAACTTGTCAGCGGGTGATAGTTCCTATTCAGTGTGAATAGCTCCATGGGAATCCATTGCCTCTATTCAAAATCTTCTTCTAAGACTTAGACTAAGGAATGGTAAGGAGACTTTTGGAGGAAAAGAACTCCATTCACCCCTTTCACCATAAATGGCAAAGACATTGGGGTGGAATAGCTCTACATGGGGGTCCCCCGGTCAATAAACGAGAGTGGGTAGCAAAAACAACTCCTTGTATAAGAAGGCTTGCAGTACCTAGGCAGGAGGTCCCACAAGGCTCTAACTTAATCAAGAAAGGTACCTCAGTCCAGCACCAAACCTCACTCTCCTGCAGGTAGTGGTTGAAGGCAATGCTGTCCAGGCTTTCGGAAATCACGAAAAGCATCCAAATCATGGGGCTCCACTGAATCCCTTCTTCCCTGCTGCCATTAAAGGAACACTCCACTTTTTTGGAAATAGGCTAATTTTACAACTCCCCTAGAGATAAACAGTTGAGTTTTACTGTTTTTGAATCCATTCTCGCTCAAAAATTACCCTAGTTACATAGCTGGGGACTACTTTCAGGCACTGCGTCATATCACTGGGTCTGCTGCACCCACTGTACGACAGCAAATTTCCTTGATTATTACACCAGAACGAGAGTATAGTTCCTAGCCATATCAGCCTAGAAAATCGCAACTTTTCATTTTCCGTCGGTCTTAGTGCACGATGTAACTACAGAAGAGTCAAGTTTTAAATAGGAAAATTATCGAAACTCTTTAGTCATTTTTGATGACCAAATGCTAATGGTGTAATCATATTCAATTATCTATGCTAAGCTAAGCTAAAAGTGCTACCGCCAGACCCGGAGATCGGCTGAATGGATTCAAAAACGGTAAAACTCAACTGTTTATCTTTAGGGGAGTTGTAAAATTAGCCTATTCCCAAAAAAAGTGGAGTGTTCCTTTAAGGTGTGCAACTCTCTCAGATGAATATGTTTAGAAAGAAGTATAGCTGCTAAAATAACTGAATTTCCTTTTTGGGATCACTAAAGTGTTCTCTTGCTTTCTCACAATTCAAAACAATACGTATCTTCTTGGGGTAACACCAAGTGCACTGACAACGTGCAAATGAATCTGACATGTAACCACCCACGTTGTTATGGAGGTGGTGTTTTACACAGAATCTCTAAAATAACACTGAAAACTTGTACAGAAATTCTGAAGCATCAGTTAAAAGGAAACTTGTATTGTGTGGTATTGTATTAGCACTTCTTATTGTTTGTTCTATCATGGATGTTCATGGTCTCATTAATTCAACTCAGTGATGTTTTCATTGCTCAAACTAAACATTTACAGAGTTTAATAGATTTTCTTATTCACTGATGTTTGGTTACTTCCATTAGCTAATTTGAATAAATAGATTACTTACAGTTGAGTATTTTGGTTTCCTTGCCATATACAAATTCTCTTTTAAGTGAAAATAAACCTTTTTGTTCAAACATGCCCTGTGCCTGTCCATTGATAAGATTTATCTCTTTGCAGTGAGACATTCTTTACAACATCAAAGAGGGAAAGACGGAAATCAAGATTTTACAGATTTTTACAGACTATTTCTGGCTGAACTGAAGCAGATCTGCATCATGGGATTTTGCATGACTGTTAAAAACAGCATCTTCACCTCACATTATGAACGCTTGTGACAAACTTCCCTATTTCCCTGCCTTTCATCACCTATGTCATCCTATTATGATTAAAATATAACAGTCATTGCTTTGCACATGAAAAATATCCCAAATTAAAATGCAGCCTTAAAAATCTTTCAAAAGAGCTGAATAAAAACCAATTATGGATTTAGACAGATAGAGAGAACGATGGTTTTAAACATGACATTAGGGAGTAAAGTAGGAGCCTTTTTGCATGCTCTAATGGGTTGTGACAATCAATATATCATTAGCCCGCACTGCAATTTTAATTATCGACACGTCTTTTTTAAAAGTTCTTTCTGCTGTACTCTTAGAAGCTAAATGATGCAAACCCATCCCCAATGCAACAGGCAGGGTTTTGACTGTCTGCAAGTGAATAATAATAATAATAATCAAATCAGAGGTTTTCAGAAACCCTTTTACATCTCAAGTGAATATCAGTGTCCCAAACACAAAGCATACTAATCATAATCATTAGGAAAAACAAAATGAATAAGCCTTTCACAAGTGAAATAATGAGGCCAAAACCAAGATGCAGATGTGTGCGGTAGGGCAGTGCTTTTTGGTAAAAGAACCATTGACTCCTGGTTTGGGGTTTATTAGGGGTGGAATGTTTCTATGGTCATATTGGTATCACTCAGTAAATGTGACTGTTTATCAGTCTGACAAGTAAAAAATGCAGATATATTTAATATATTGTTTGGTATCAATATAAGCATGTAGATGTCTGGATCTTTAAAGTAAGATGTCAACCATCAGCTAATATCAGCCAATATACCAGTTATCATCTTCAAATAATAAATAATTATTGGTATCAGCCAGAAATGCCCAGATAAGTGCAAACCAAGACAGTGTGCCTATTAATTAAAAAAGTGGAGTCAAGGAAAGTAGGCTAAATGAGACATTTCAAGAACCTAAGGAGTCAAGGGTGCTTACCCTTGCTCTGATGAATATTTGCAGCATGCACAATGAAGAATTACCTCTATTTCCTGAGTCGTTCATTTGTTTTGATCTGATTTGATTTTAGGCTGCTTTCACATGTCATACCTCACATTCCCGGGAGCTGGATATGGTGCAGGTGCAGGTACCTGTCCCATTGCCCAGCACCTCCAAGGCTTCTGGGGTGGCTGCGGGGTTGTAACTCATGTAATATTCTTGGAGCTGGGAGCTCAGGTTCTGTTCTGGCTCCTGACTCTTTTTCCTCCGCTTACGGCCCACTGAACTCTGCTGCAACAGCCGGGTGGTACCGGGGTAACGTTTCCAGGAGACATAAATTACCGACAAGACAAGGGACACTGAGAGGAACAGTGCCACCCCACCCATCACCACTTTGTGAAATGACAAATTGTCTTGCTCAGGAGCTGGTGTGGCTAATAAGCTGTCGGATGGTGAGGGTGTCCATTGATGGGAGTCTCTGGGATCTGGATTTGCACGGCTGGGGAAGGTGGGGCGTTGAGGTGGCCGAGGATAGGGAGGTGGAAATGGCGCCTCAGAGGCAGGTGAAGGCATGGGTGGAGGCGATGTTGTAGGAGCCATTGTTGGTTCAGTCGGTTCAGGGGTAAGGTCAAAATTTGGATCAAAGGTCTGCAGATACAAAGGTGATTGAGCAGTAATTTCATAATCATCACAGTCAATGTAGTTCTTTGAAGCCTCCAAGACCTTCTCCCCTTGAAGGTGCTTAGGACTGCTGCAGATTATACTAGTGTCCTTGGTGCCTCCGAAATTCTTGAGCCAGACAACAAGAGGACAAATGCCTGGTCCACAATCCCACATGTTGCCTGCAAGGCTAATGGTTGTTAGCGAGATCCAGGCAGCCACAACTTCCTGGGACACATTGGCCAGTTTGTTAGACTCCAAGTTGAGGACCTGAAGATTGGGGAGACATTGAAATACTACAGGATCTAGTACCTGTATATCATTGCCAGAGATATCAAGCTTTTGCAAGGTGTACCAGCTCCACGGAAGGCCTTGGTTGACAGCTCGAATACGGTTCCATTGTAGATAAAGGGCGCGAAGGTTAGCAAGGCGAGGAAAAAGAAAGAAGTTGATTCGTGAAAACTGATTATGCTCCAGGTGGAGCTCCATAAGTCGAGACAAACCCAGGAATGCCGTACGAGTAAGAACCCGAAGCCGATTATAGCCCAAGTCTAGAAACTCCAAGCTTCTGCACTCTAGAAATGCCCGGACGGGGATTGTCGTCAGCCCGTTGGAGCGTAAGTGCAGATTCTGCAGTTTTCGAAGACCAAAAAACTGGCCTGGCTGCAGCTCCTGCAACTTGTTGTACGAGAGGTCGAGACTGCGTAGGTTAGGTACTCCGTGAAAAGTGACATTATGAAGCTGTGAAATTCTATTGGAGCTCAAGATCAACTCCTTCAATCGCCGCACCCCTTGAAAAGCACGACTATCCACAAACATGATTTGATTGTGGTCCAGGTACAGCCACAGTAGCTGGTTAAGATGGGCAAACTGGTAAGGGAGCATTGTGTGCAGATCATTGTAGCGCAGGGATAGACCTTGACAACTAACTGAAATATTTTCTGGGACATCTTGGAAGCCAGCCGACTCACAATGGACAATCTTTCCCTCGCAACTGCAACTATAGGGGCACATCCTTTCCCCAGAACTGAACAGCAGGAGGGAGGAGGCTTGAAGGAGGAGGAGGCCCGCTAATCTCTTGTCACAAATAACAGAACCTGCAGAGGGAGAGAGCACAACATCAGCTTATCATGTTTAACAAGAAGACCAATTTTACTTGGCAAAATATTCAGCTGTCAAGGCTCATATGATTAAATTGCTGCCCCCAACCAGAGCTATAATATTTTTCTTAGGTCAAGAGGTCATTATCTAATTTGACATAACTGTTTGATACTCTTCTGTATGACTCATCTGCAATCTTGGTGAAATTTAATTAGCATTCAAGTGAAACAAGTTCAAGTAAAATATTACCCAGGACTGAAATGCTGTCATTCACAGAAATGTTAAAGGGATAGTTCACCCAAAAAAATACAATTCTGTCATTAATTCTGTCATTCTGTAATTACTCACCCTCATGTTGTTTCAAACCCGTAAGACCATTGTTCATATTCATCACAAATTAAGATGTTTCTGATGAAATCCGAGAGCTTTTTGACCCTGAATAGACAACAATGCAACTACCAAGCTGTGCCTTTCTTGCAAGCGGAGGAATGTACATGCATGCATCGTGGTAATTGTTGAATAAAGTTGTTATTTTAGTTTTCTTCGCTCACAAAAAGTGTTCTCATAGCTTCATAACAATACGGTTGATCCACTGATGTTACATGGACTATTTCAACGATGCACTTACTATCTTTCTGGGTCTTGAATGTGTCCGTTGCATTGCTGTTTATGCAGAGTCAGAAAGCTCTCAGATTTCATCAAAAATATCTTAATTTGTGATGAAGATGAAGGAAGGTCTTGCGGGTTTGAAACCGCATGAGGGTAAGAAATTAATGACAGAATTTTCATTTTTGAGTGAACTATCCCATTAATAATAATGGTAATAGTACCATTATTACCACAATGGTAATAGTAGTTAATAAGAATGGTCATTGATAGGACAGTTTTCTGTTTTAGAGTATTGCAGATTTATGAGAAACTGACTGTACATGATGGCTAAATCAAATAAAAAGAATAATATTAAAAACTTTTGCAATATTAAGTCAATTTTGCAATTGTGCAGCTCAATCAGTATTAAACAACAGGAAGTGTATGCATATATTCTATCTTAATTATCTTTATAAATACAAAAGCACATTTTTCTTTCAGACTCTTTGTTTGTGGTTTATTTCAGGATTGGTTGACCTCATAATTGGGATTGGCGGTTTGTCTGTTTCTTCAAACTGAGAGATAATAAATTAATTCATGATCATGAATAAACCTTCCCACTCCCTGTCAAGATTATCACACACAGCTCTTATACATCTGAATGGCTTGCAACTGACATATGAGAATATGAGAACTCATATTTATATTATATATGAATATGGGATCATATAGATCTCATAATGATCTCATATTCTAGGAAGACCTCAAAACGACCAATGGCAGATGTTGTACACATCCAGCTGTCACGACATCTGCACATATATTATTCAGTGACACAACACCCAGGATTTAGAAGTTCTACATCTCACAGCTCTTTAATCACTATAAAATCTTTTATTTAGCCTTTGGCACTCTCTTTTGAATTACATAAGGAGTCTCAAGAGAGTCATTTGGATTAATTTAGTGGGAACCATTTTTAAAGCTTTTTTTTTAAAGTAATCATCACCTATGCACTAATCAACTTTAAGATGTGACTAATGTCCGGCAATATCTTTAATACCATATTTTATACTGTTCTATGGAAATTGATTAGTCAATTTAGAGCCAAATCATTACATAAAACATAATTACTCCGAAGCGTTTCATATTGTGTTACCCATGCCAGAAAAGATGATGCAAAATGGACAATTTCATTACAATCTTTTGCATCTAATACGTTTTAAGTGCAACTTTTTTTTTGCCAGGAAAAAGAATACAGCAATATGCAGAACAAAGAAGAAAAAAAAATGTATCAAAGTTTTAACGTATAAGCATTCAGTTGAAGATCTGTACTGCGTGTACCATGAACTTATGGTCTACTGTAAAAAAAAAAAGAAAGAAAGGAGGATGGAGGCCATCCAAGCATACACAGCAAATTACAGAGTCATCAGTTTTACCAAACTATAATACCACTGATGCTGTTAAGACTGGAAAAATTTCAGAGGAAGACTGGAGAAAAAAAACCTAGAGATCACTGTCATTATATCTTCAAACAGTCTTTTTAAGGTCTATTTTTCTCCACAGCGGTGAAAAAAACAATTCAGAGTCTGAGCAATCAATCTCATAATTGCATATCATTGTGGTTAGCATGCAGTGACTCAGTATAGATTTCCAAGTAAACTTATGGATGCCAATGAAAGCCATCACACCAGCTATTAACTGTCCTCTGAGGCTTTTTGAGGAGGAAAAAATGACCAAGGGCCATTTCTCTGTCTTTCTAAATGACCTGTTGACTATTATCAATTCTTATGCTTCACTGGTAGTCCATTACTCATAATATCCCTCTCTGCAAGGACACACATTTGTGAAGTGACACTATGTTTGGTTCATGTTTCCTTAAGTGTCCATGTACAGGAAACATTAGATATACAATGAACAAGAACAGATTAACCTTCACAACGATTCCCTACAAACACACTGAGCTGTCCACATACTGCAGCCAGAACAATACTGAAGTGTTCTTAAAATACCCAGCTTCAAATTCCAGGAAAACTCTGTAAGTACAAATGAAAAAGTGTAAGAATTACCTGTTTGTGTGCTTCCATACAGTAATGGGCATTATTAACCCAAGTGGTCAGGGTCTGTCTCGAAAGCGTGGCCCTGTTATCTTCAGCTCGTACATGCCCTAACTAGACCATCTGGCTGCAAAGAATATATTTCTCTAGTGCCACAGCAAAATAAATCAAAAATTACATAAACTGTGAAATGCGAGTTTCCAGGCTGAATTAAATGCAATAAGATAAAAAAAAAAGACACTGTACTACAAAATAAAGGAAGGACTTTGTCTTTTTACTGAGATATTCTTGCAAGCAGCATTGTAGTTTGATTCATGACAGGTGACTGTTATGGGCCATTCTTTTAATGAATAATAACAAAAACAAGAACTGCATACTCAGTCTGATTCAGTGAGAATAGTTACCCAATTAGCATGAGCTATATGGACTAATCTCACATTTATAGTAATTATTTATTCATAAAAAGGTTTTCCATTAGTCAAAGGCTAACCAAAATATTACTCTGGTTAATTGTGCACTAAAGAGACTTCAAAAACAAAGAAGACACTAATCAACTATTGTTAAATAAAAAGGAAATGAGAAGAGTCTCGCTGATTTAATCAAAAGAAAATATGCTAATAATAATAAAGGAGATAAAAACTGATAAATAATTCATTGCAAAACAATCTGAAATAAGTCATTTATCCTCACCAAGGCTGCATTTATTTGATCAAAATAAAGTAAAAACTGTAACAATGTGAAATATTATTAATTTAAATATTATTTATATAAAACCATCCTTCATAAGGTAAAGAACATTTTGTGAAAATGTAACCTTGATATCTATTGACTGAGTAAGACCATGCCAAAGATTTGACGCTTGTTATCTCATAACTAGATCGTGAGAATTTAGCCTGGATTTCACAGACAAGGTCACATATTAAAACAGAAAACAGTTCTTTTACACTTTAATATTTCACAATATTACTATTTTACAATTATTATCATCAATAAATCAAATAAATGCAGCAATCTTGATGGTTTTTCATCAGGCTTACATTAGCGTGAGTTTATTGTTGCAATGTAAAAATCATCTTAGTCTCCATTTCACATTTTGCAGCAATTTGGTATCAAGGATTTTTATATTTCAGTTGCAACATTTGATATTCAAACCAACACACTGCCAGCTGATTGCAGTGACTCTCTAATGCGGATCCAATGCGGTGCCAATCAATGGCACTTAAGTTTAAATATTTACATTACATTATTTACATTACCATAAACCAAACCTCAGACTCTGTCTATGATACAACTCAAATCAAGAGAATAACGAACAAGCCACTTACAAATGCAGCGACAAAGTAGTGTTTGACTGCAAATGTCATTCGGTGTCGAACGAATCAGAGCTTTATGGCAGACCGTGGTAGCGAGTCTGCCACCTGTGAGTAATACTGCAGATAAAAATCGATCCAGAGACAGCACTTTTTTACTCAGCGAACTAAAATACTTTGAAGGTCCATATGCCATAGCTCATCCAAGGTTAGTTCATTTAAAAGCCACTCATTTAAAACATTGTACAACTGTGGCAGGCCCCTATTCAAATGGCTAGGAAGATGCTGGCACATCCAGCAGAGTCAGCTGTCGTATTCCTTGGCACTGTGACAAGCCTGATATTTCATATAAATGCTACGGTGAAGCTAAGACTATTACCCAAAGTGCCAAGATAATGGCAAAACCCGGATGAAACATGAACTTTTGTAACTGAATGGAATCAAATGATTTTGACACATAAGTTTCCCTATTTATATCAGTTTCAGTAGACTAATACTTCAAAAAAAATCTATAACCGACTTCCTGCTGCTTGCATTAAACTCAGCTTTCAAATCAACACTAATTTTAAATGGCACGTCAGCTGTATGATAGACTGCGTAACTGTTTAATGGAAGAACTGCACTTACATCTCTCTACACTAAACTTTGAGCAGAAAATTGAGTGCAAATACAATACTAATGACTTACCCGAGACCAAAGTGGCCACAGGAAATGCAAATGTCTGTTCTTGGAATGTAAAATATGAATGTTTAATCTATATGAGGTATTACTTTTTTGACCCTACAAGTAGCTTTAGGGGTGAGTGACAGTATAAATAAAATAAAAAATACAATAAAATTTTACATTTTTGTAATGGCGGGTGAAATACAGTAGGATATGCTTTAAGACAAAAATGCATGTATTTCTGAACAGATTCCAAAACAACATCTTGAGAGAGACTCCAATTTTATTTGGACGGAGCACACAGTGGCTCTTCTATAACAATGTTAAGCACCTGCTTAATGTGTTTCAAGATCATGAAAAGTTTTAGGATAATGAAATTTTAGGGTGGTTAAATAAGAGATCACTCAGCAGGATGGGATACATCCAGTTTTTAAACAAGAGATAATAACTTTCGACTAATTCCAGAGCTGGGATACTGGATTCTATCCATACGAGACTACAGCTCAAGCACATACAGTAATTCACCCAGTCAAACCAAAGCTGCAATATTGAAACAAAGGACCTCCTCCATACTTAAGGCCCATTATTCAACACACATTAATTGTGAGATTGAAGAGTGCTGTAACTGTGCCTCAGTCAGGATGTGGAGCGCCGAAAAGTGTGATTTAGCAGTATTTATGGCACAATTGTGGTTGTAAAATCAGCTTAATCCACTGCTTTGAATAAAGTGTGCTGCGGTAAGACAGATATACTGTACATTTGAATTGTACACAGTAAGTAACAGGCTTCACGATGGTGCTCAGGATTAAAAATGCTAAAAGCTTGGTGGAGACTACTCAGAAATAAATTAAACATGCTCATAACTGTAAAGATAAGCATGCAGAGACCAGTCATCTTTCTTCATTCAATATTAAGAAGAGAAACTTCACTGTGCAGCTGTATACTTTGTTGTGAGGGATGGTTCAACCAAAGTGAAAATTCTGTCATCATTCCAAACTTGCATGACTTTTTTCTTATTTTTTTCACTACTTTTGTCCATAGAGTGAAATTCAATGGGGACCAAAATAACAAGACCCAATTGACTTTGATTGTATGGACAAAATTATTTAACGAGGCACACTTTTTTTAGTGTGTGTTCCACTGAAGAAAATAATTCAAACAAGTTTGGAACTTCATGAGGGTGAGCAAACAATAACAGGATTTTCATTATTAGGTGAACTGTCCCTTTAATATTTGCAAGGCTTTCAGCAATTTCGACATCCTTTCTCAGTTATATTTACTTAAGGTATTGCATTAAAATGATAAATAAGTATGATGATATAACCAAGTGAAATTAAGGTACCTGTGCCATCTTCGAAAACCAAATCAAGCTAGAAATACCAGCTTTGAAAGGAAAAAGGTCTGTGTAATAAAAGCAATTGTACAAATGCGAGTCACTTTATTTTTTTTTCTTAGAAAAGAGATCTTTAGTCTACAGTTTGATTTAAATCCTTGGATCTTCTCAGAATGCATGGGCTAACATATTTAAAAGTCATTTTCAGTATGGTAAAGTGATAAAGCACTGTAGTTTTAATATAAGCCTTCCCTGTAGGCTTTTGAAGTATGTATGTAGAGCTAGTGATCAACATAATGGCCTCAAGAATGGATTTGATTCATGTAGACGTGTATTTTCATGACAACTAGCAATTTCTAAGTGCAATCCATCATCCCGACCCCGCCATGGCCCATCTCTACTCTTCACTCAGCAGGAATAAATGTGAAATCATGTTAGCTAGGTTAGTTTGTTTGGGACTCTGGAATCCAATACTGAATTAGATTTAGAATTTAGATAGAGAATTAGAATATGAAGACCCATGTAAGAGTCGCTACCCTCACTGTAAAAGCATCACAAGCCATAATACAATTTAATTGATATAATATGCATACAGTCATACAGTACAAGGAAGTTCTTAAAATGACTATATCTCATTAAGTAAACAAGTAAAACTACGCTGACTTAGATTCAGATAACGGTCAACTATAATAAACAAAGGACTCAACTAAAAGGCTGAACTGGAAACTCAGGACAAGTTATTTCTCATAAATGTCAAGTCAGGGAAAGATGTGTTTTAATGTCATAAATGTATACTATTGGGCAAAGGTCAGTGAGTCTTTACAGTGTGTATTATTTTTTTCTGGGCAATAACAGTGGAAATGTTCACTGGCTTTTTTTGTAGCTCGGTCTTTAAAGCAGCTACTCAGAACTTGTCTTCATCACTTGTGTATAAAGTGTGACAACAGCTGGCCCCAGTCTCCCCTGTGGGCTACATATGAAATCATGCTACAAAACAGTATGTTGTAAAAACTGTGTTTTGCCAGGTAATCTATATCTAAATCTACAATAATTAAATATTAATGTTTTTAAAGACAAGGTAGAAAAATGTCTATATAATATCACATTGATTTCATTGTTTTGAGGGCAAAAAAAGGTCCAGAAAAAGAAGACCAAATGGAACAGAGTAAAATCTTCCTCAGTGACTGTGCTCCACTGAACTATTAAACACAGGACATTTCTTATTCTCTTTACAAAGGAAAGGTGGTGGTGAGCTTACAATATTGAAGCTTTTTTTGGCTTCATTACGTTTCGTCATCTAACAACATTATATGTCAGATTCGTGAACTAATCGTTTTATAGTCGGATATTTTAATGAACCGTTTACAAAATCGGTCTGGACCACGAACTGAATCAGTAAGATCACTGGTCACATCGGATCTTTCGGACTATCCGACTCCTAGTGATCCAGTTAACGACTCACCGAGAAAAAAAATACAACAATAAACAATAGGCTAATAATAATTTTAACAAGAGCTGAGCAAGTAAGAGGGAACCGAGTGAGCTGATTCTAAAGAGCCGTTTTATAAGTGAGTTCAAGCAGTATTTTTATTGAAACGTGCTAACTTTTTTTCTTAGGAGATTAATTAGTAGTTTAATAGCTACTAATTATATTTAGGGTCTTTTTTGCTGCAAGCTAAACTGGGACAAAAGAAATAAAAATAAATACACATTAATAAAAACACAATCGGAAGAACAGTCATAAAAAGCAATATGCGCATAAAAAGATAGGCTATTTATCTTTTTGTTGCATTAGGCTATAGCACACTGTCAGAGACCACGTGCTTACTTAAAACGCAGTTTTTCGAACCGCTTCTTTGAAAGGATTTGTTCGAAAGAACCGATTCGGGAACATCGAACTTCTCATCACTAATTTGTACATTGAGATGACAATAAAGGCCAATCATTTTGGCAGACAAGCCAACATTTCTTTAAAATGCGACGCTATCTGTGCCTGAAATGATTTTCATATTTCTATGAATAATAGCCTACAGAAGAAGAAAAATTGTAGTTTCCTCATTTTAGATGTTAAGAGTGCAATTTATAACCCTCTTTCATTTTGCACAAATGGACCTATTAAAGTTTTTAATCTGTAAATGATATAACATCGATTTGAAATATAAAATTAATGAATCCTCATCAATAGGCTACTAATGAATAAACTTTATGCCAGGATGCCAAGTAGCTACTCACCCATATCAGCCGCGCGCTTTTGATTCCACTCGCGTTTAATCCCTGCGGTTACTGCACAGATATTCAGTCTCTCAGGGTCCACTCCAACGAACACTTTTACCTTTAGTCCGAGCAGTATTATAGCTCAACTAAAATCATTATCGATCCGACTCCATGTCGCAAAACACTTTAGAACGTGCTGCGTCCCCCGTTTAATCCAACAACACGGCAAACGAGTGTACATCGAACAGCAGTTAACATGATGGGCATCCGTCGTTCAAACGGAATATGAATGAATTCTCGCTACGCAGCAAGCAACTGACTGAAGATGAGGGCAAAAGTTGTTCTGGGTCGCATAACTGAAACAATAATGTTTAAATCACGCGGAGCTTATCGACCAGAGGTGCCAGAGGTAAGCAAAGCCAAAAAAAGACTGAGTCTTGAGGGCTTTGCGTGAGAGGAAAGCTGTGCTCGCCGCCGCAGTAGAGAGTCTCAGAGCTGAGAAATATCACAGACCGTGATGATTGTGCGCTCCCGCCCTCAGGTCCTCTACAGTCATAATAAAGGTGACCCGGAGGCAAACCTGCTGCGGTAAACACTAGCAGAATGCCAGAACACCCCTCTACCAACCATGACTGTTGATGAATGTAAAGGACACCCTGCTAATCGCCATACAATAGCAAGAGAGATCCAGTGTATATTAAAGGTTTGGTCACCAACAATGACTGATTGACTGACTATTTTCTTAATATAAACATACTTTTAAATATATGCCATTAATAAGACAGGCTACTAGTTTTGACCAAATTGATCTTCACATCCTAATGTCCAGAATCTGACAGAAAGATTTTTTTTTATAAAAGGCATTCATTTAGCCCATCCAAGTGCACACACACAGCAGTGAGAAGTGAACAAACACACATACTGTGAACACACACCCAGAGCAGTGGGCAGCCAATGCTGCGGTGCCTGGAGCAGTTGGGGGTTCAGTGTCTTGCTCAAGGGTCTCACCTCAGTCGTGGTATTGGGAGTGTTGGACATTCACTCCCCCCACCTAAAATCCCTGCTGGACCTGAGACTCAAACCTGCAACCTTCAGGTTAGTCCAACTTTCTAACCACAAGGCCACGTCTGCCCTATGGAAACCTTGATCTGGAAGCCTTTTGGTCACACATCTTCAAATAATTTAATCTCAAATCAATATTTAATGCCTTTTGATTTACTAAAACCCCATAATAAGCAATAATGATTTTATGGTCAGGCCATCAATGTGAAGTAGAAATATTATGTACAGATAATTTTTTTTCTTGATGTTCTTTTTTATGCACTTAATGTAAAAAAAAAAAAAAACACTCATGCAATCTGTAGAAACCAATTATTCTGATTCATCTTCTGGTTTGAAAAGCAGGTTTAATTTGATCCAAGCTATTCTTGTGCTCTGCCTGACCTGACTTCTACAGTATGTATGTTTCAAAGCAAAGCAAATAGTTAAAAGCCTCAAAGAAATACCAGCTTAATTTACGTTTATAATAAGAATGTCATGGCTGGAACATTGTTTTTTCTAACCATCCTTGTGGATAAATGTAAATGACTTGGAGCTGGTTTGGGAACATGAAATGAGTGCATGTTGATGAGTTTTCTTCTGGTCTTTACCGGTGAATCCATCTAATTGTACGCTCCATAAGTCAATTATTTTATCACAAGCTCTGTTAACAAGGTGCAACTACAGTTCTTGATACATTCAAACGGTCTCTGGTAGATTATCCACAAGTGAAAAAGACAATATGATGTGCTTCTTTCGCTAGAACAGCTATTTTTCTCTTCTATTATTTTTTCCCTAACTCAGTTCCATCTTGGCTGTCTTATACAAGATTTTCACAATGAAAAAAATAAAAAAAAATTCTTGGAACTTGCACATTGGCAGTCGTGATATGAGTGGATTAAGGATGCTATGGCTTTATTTGATCTCTTGCCACATTGAAAACATGCAGATAATTTTAAGCAATGGAATATATTTTAGCAGGGGATTATCCAGTTTAAGCAGCGCAAGTAGTTAGGCACAAACAGGCAGTAGCCGATGGCAATGTAAGGATGGATGACAGCGAACCAAGGTCACTGCTAGCAGCATATTTACATTTACATTTATTCATTTAGCTGACGCTTTTATCCAAAGCGACTTACAATTGCTATATATGTCAGAGGTCGCACGCCTCTGGAGCAACTAGGGGTTAAGTGTCTTGCTCAGGGACACATTGGTGTCTCACAGTGGATTCGAACCCGGGTCTCTCACACAAAAGGCATGTGTCTTATCCACTGCGCCATCACCACCCCGATAAACCAAGATAATGCTGTGTAGAAAGATGTTTATTTATTAACTAAACCACTGACAAATGTAGGTCATTAGCAATACTTTAAATGAACAGAAAGACTAGTAATGAGAGTTTCTTAAATATCGGAGTCATTTAATGTATAACTGGTTAATGATTAAACTAACAGATCTCCCTGAAATCAAAAATGTATCTCCTATATAGTAGTTGCAGGTCTATAAAAAGCATATTGTCTTTTGAGTAAGAAGAGAGAGTGAATGAGGGATGTGATAATCAGTGGTAAAAAAACAACCAAAAAACCTGAGTCCAGACAGGAAACCAATTGTCACCCATTTGTCTTGAAACAACACCAAGAGCTTCTACTATGCTGATGTAAGCCAATTACATGGCTCTCAATATCTCTCCCAGGGCGTCATAAATATTTCATGATTATGAGACGTCATAACAGGCATTCTGGATTGAAGTTCACAAATGAAATAGCACGCTGGCTGAGCTTCACAAAAAGTTCTAGCCTTGTGTGATTTTCTTTGTTTAAAAAAAAAAAAAAAAATGAAATGCATTCTCATAGGAATATCTTCAATAAGCATCTGACATTTTAAGAGTAATAAAGGAAATCTCTCATAACTTGTCATTTCTGCCAGCTCCATTTGAGTGATTGAACTTTAACATGGGTCAGGCTGAGTTGTCTTTCTATTGATTGCCTTTAATCTGGAGTCTTCTATCTGGAAGGAATCTGCTGTTTTAGCAGGCTCAACAACTCATCACAAGTGAAAGTCAAGTTTTCATATATTAAACTCTCTCAGAAAAAAAAAAAAAAAGGTACAAAAGTTGTCACGGAGGCGGTACTTTTCGAAAGGTACACTTTTATACCCAGTGTAGGGGAAAGTTACTTTTAAAAGTAATGCATTACAATATTGCGTTACTCCCAAAAAAAGTAACTAATTACGTTGCTTAGCTACTTTTTATGGAAAGTAATGCGTTACTTTTTAAATATGAGCAGGGCTTGCTTGTTTTTAATACAAGAAGTTCTAATTATAGCAAATGCAAAAGCCCTTTCACACCAAAAAGTGTAATGAATAAACTTCAGGCTGAAGGAAAAGTAATTTCACGTCTGTAAAGTAGAACGCAGGAGAAGAGGGTTCAAATCTCTTCAGCAATAAAAAAAACAATGAAGCACAATTGTTAGTTTATCTAAAGTCATTTCTGATTATTAGTATGGTTGAACTGGTCATCAAAGGTCAACAGCAAAGACATTGGTTAATAAAATGGGATTAGATACATTTGTGTTATTTAAAATTTAATTAATGCAGGTTTGCGTCATATTCTGAGTTTGCATTTCACTGTTGTAATCAATTTTGATGAATACTAAATCAGTTTTTTTGTGAGTGGGATGAATTAATGCACATTCACATTTAGTCTAGAGCTAAAGTAACAGCATGTTCATGCAGCACACTGTCAGTCAATAAAAGGGAAAAAAGTAACTGGCGTTACTTTTATGAAAAATATGTTTTAATATGTTAATATTATTACTTAACTCACTTTACTTGTAATGCAATACCTCATTTACCCCATAAAGGGTGCATACTTATACCTTAAAGGTGCATATTTGCGTAAAAAGAAAAAAGTTGAGCCAACTTAAAATTTTAGGGCAACCAGCTTCAGCAGATTTTTTAGTTTTCTCAACTTGCGAAAAGTTAAGAATCTCCTACAAAAATAAGTTGAGAGAAATCAAATCTGCAAAAAGCTGGTTGCCTTCATTTTAAGTTGGCTCAACTTTTTTTTTTTTTTTTTTTACAGTGTACTATTTTTTTCTGAGAGTGAATCATATCTTACATTTAAATTTTAATTGTTTTTGTTAATATTACCACCTCCTCCCTGACACTTAGAATTACATTGTGCCTAATACATTGAATTAAAAGTAAAATTTTGAAGAAGAACCCTTGTGAAAAAGAAGTGCACTTAAGTATACTTTTATAAAGTGTACTTATTGCAGAAATAATATACTTTAAAAGAACACACATAAGTGCAAATTAAATGTTATTTTCGATGCTAAACTACATTGTATTTGTAATTTTTTTAAACAACTTAAGTGGTACTTTTTAGTACATCTTTATATGTACTGTCATAATTGTTTCTAGTGTCTTTAAAATATGGTTAAAGTGTACTACTAATGTACTGACAAGCAATTAATGTTAACTAAAATACACTCCGACATTCTGACGTAGTATTTTTGGCGCATGCGCATAAAACAAAAGAGATGCGTGGTTACATGTTATTTCAATTACTATAAGACAGTGTTCTACTTTAGCACAATTTAAGCTACATTTGAAATCATGTATTTCTGTATTTTGAATGAAACTTTGAGATGTAAAATGTTTTAATTGTTTGTAGGAGGACGCTTTGTAGTATTTATAGGGGATATTTTGTAGAAATTTGGATTGTAGTTTCTATGTGAGGGATCATATTTTTACCTGTTACATTTTGCAGGGATTTTACTGTAAATTGTATTATACTGATGTTTTTTGTCACATAATTTGTTTTGTATTTTTCTGCCCAGGGACAGCAGATGAAATGTAGCTCTGTAGCTAATTCTGGGGCAGTTTTCTGACTGTCTATTGTCCCTGTCAAATAATGAATTAATTAAATAAATCAAAATGTTATTTCAGGCTTTTCATTTCTGTTCAAGTTCAAGTTGTCCTAATTAATTGTGTAGTTAGACCAAAGACTATTGTTAGACTCATTCATGACTCATTCTCCTAACTAAAACTCAGATATTTTTTACAGTGCAGTGTAGCCTAGTCTAATTCAAATCAAATGTATTTGAATGCAAATTAATTTTGTGTAGATCTGTTAAAATTTTGCTTGCAATTTATGCAATTAAATGTGTTTAAGTGAGAACAACATAATGATATTGAAAGTATTCTGTACACAGATGTAAAGTACAGTACTATTACATACAAATACAATACTATCATAAATTACACTGTATGTTTAATATTATGACGAAAAATAAACTTCATAGAGTTCATAGCACAAGATCTGGTGATGAAAATTTCAACAATAATTTTTATTGGAGTATACTGTATAATAATGTGTATTTAAGTTTAGAATAAAAATAAATTTCAAGTGCATTAAAGGGGTCCTATTATGCTCTTTTACAAAGTCAGTGAATTGCACTGAAACTGTTATACAGTTGAATTTATTTATACCATAATCCCACAGATTTACACTATTTGTGATCGCATATATATGCAAATTAATTATCTGCCAGCAGGAGACGCTGTTGGAGCAGGAGAGAGCGAGGTTTTCCTGGTAACGCTGTACACAAAACAGAGCTCTGCTCACAAATGCTGCTTTAATCAGACATTATGTGCAAGATTAAATGAAAATGACATCCAAAATTTTCTGAAAATATTTGGTTTCCATCAGAAATACAGTGATATAAAAACACCCGCACTGGGTTTTGATTTTGAAATGTGCAGTGCTCAACCAAGCGCTCTCCCCACCCTCTTACCATTCCAATTTCTGTAGGCGGGATTTACTTGGAATTACTTGGAATTTGTGCTCTGCATTTAATCCACCCAAGTGGGCACACACAGCAGTGAGAAGTTAACAAACACACACTATGAACACACACCCAGAACAGTGGGCAGTCAATGCTGTGGCACCCAGGGAACAGTTGGGGGTTCAGTGCCTTGCTCAACAGTCTCACCTCAGTCGTGTTATTGAGGCTGGAGAAAGCATTGGACATTCACTCCACCCACCTACAATCCTGCTGGACCTGAGACTCGAGTCCGCAACCTTCAGGCAAGTCTGACTCTCTAACATTAGGCCACGACTTGCTACTTATGTTTCTGTTAAGTAACATAATACCTCCCTGTATACAAAAAATTGGTTCATATGTAAGCAAAATGACATTATAACCAAAATAAATCAGAATCGTAATCTGAACCGGACAGATCGTGACCCGGGAATCAAACAAAACTGAGAAATCTGTATCAATAGTCCTCCTAGCATTGCCTAATGGGCAGGGTTGGGAAAAGTCACTTTTAAAAGTAATGCATTACAATTTTACATTACTCCATAAAAAGTAACTACCGTATTGACCCGAATATAAGACAAGTTTTTTTTTTTATTGGAAATACATATGAAAAAACGCGGTCGTCTTATATTCGGGGTCTAGACTTTGGCATGTCAATAATACACCCACATGAGATGGATGGACTAAATATTATATAATTCAGATGGGCTACCTGTTATTTTTATGGTATATCAAAAAGTGTATATTTTTAAATGTCATTATTGGCACATTTTACCAGTATTTTCCATACTTTCAAAACAAAAAATAAAATAGGAAAAATATGCAATATAAAAATAATTTAAGAAAAAAATGTGTTTTCAAAAAAAACTTTTGGTACCTAAAAGGTACATCTGGAAAAAGGGGGTCGTCTTATATTCGGGACAATACGGTAATTGTGTTACTCAGTTACTTTTCATGGAAAATAATGCATTACGTTGTGTTACTTTTGTCACCTGAGCTGGGCTTGTTTATTTATTTTTATTAACAGAAAACACAACTGTTTTGTTCTGTTTTGGCAACTGTAAAGGCCCTTTTACACCGAAAGTGAAGTGAATAAGCCTCAGCCTGAAGGAAGTGTGTCTGCCTCTGCACCTCACTCCCAATTTCTCTCAATATGGGAACAGGATAGAATATGTAATCTGATTACATAACTTGCATTACTTGTAATGTGTCACCCCAACACTGCTAATGGGCCTACAAGAACACCTAACAGGTGTTGTTAACATGTGGCAACAAAAAACAGTTGTGACTGATAAATGAATCAGTTTGATTGAGTGAATAATTCAATGACTCACTCAACAGTTATAATTGTCACCGCTAACGTACAGACTGTGGAAACTGCAAACAAAGACCAAAGTGATACAATCTTATCAGCACTCTTGGAATGTAACTCAGCCAATTAAATTTGAAACAACTGTTGTAGAAAATATAATACAACATATGTACTGCATAACAGTATATACTCTGCACTATGCATTTTCTAAGAACATATATCAAGCACAGACACCTAGACTTACAAACATGCACATGCAACAAGCTCACGCACAAATTATCATGGGCGGTGAAGGGTAACTAAACTTGGCAACGGAAAAAGGAGGATATTTACAGCTCTCAACAGCTTGCTGAAAAAGCAGGGAAGACATTAATTGCATTGCTCTGTCGCTGTCTTGTATGTATTGATCAAACAAACATAACACCCACTACACCACACTGTGAGCACAATAACTCGGATGCTAATCAAATAATAGGAGAAAAGACATAGAATGGAAAACAAATCCAAAGAGAGCAAAGAAACAGCACTAGTACAAGGCCTAATAGTCACCTGTCAAAGGCTTAATCACTAATGTCGTCTTCCAGCTGGCTCTTCTCTGGAATGAGCTGTACTCTGTTCGATTAAAGGTAAATACATTAATATGGAAAGCAGGACAAGCCAGCATGTGACCTTCCACAGGACATATGTCACAGCTATTTATATCAAAGGAAAACCTGACATCAAACATGGAAACCCATTTTACAGTTGTTTTGTGGTGGTGTCAAGCACATGATTTTTATTAACTTGTGCTTTTGAACAAGGAAAGAGCTTGGGATTGCTAATATCTTCTGTTTTGGACATTTTAAAGTTGGTCGATTTCTGTTCTCTGGAAGCGAGTTCAGTTGAAACATTTTTTAGTCTTTTATGTGAACAGTTTGGAACTGGTCTGGCCAATTACAAACAAACTTAGCTGTCAAACACAAACATTGTACACGACACTGTAAGCATTCTTCCAAGACAAAAAAGTTAATAATTTAAAACAACATTTATTATTAAAAAGTCACTATTAAACATCAAGACATTCAATGGGCATCGCAGAATTTGTTTAATCTCTGCCTTTTGATTAATATGGTATGTAAAACAGCCTATGCGACATTTGTTCTCTTTTTTTCTGACAAACTACAGGGGAATATATCATACATAAAGTGTTTTTATGGAGATTTTTCTTTTTTTTTATGATTTATATTGTATTTTATATGTAGCCTGAAGGTATCAGGGAACTTCAAAAGTGTGATTTTGAAAATTAATGAGAATTCATAAACTCTCTCTCTCTCTCTCTCTCTCTCTCTCTCGCTCTCTCGAGGCAGACCTCGCTTAGGAGGACCGAAGCATACCAGCAATTGGTCCGTTTTTCTCTACAGGGCAGCTCTGTGGACGTATGCGTCCAGTACTCAAACTGGACACATACAATTAAGCTTCCACTGGTCGGGCTCCCGGAAGGGAGGAGGACTGAATGCCTGTAGCACGACACGGCCGTGGTATAGAAGAAGGGACTTTAGGGATATAACCCGCTCGAGGGTAGAGGAACGCTTTGGCCAGACCGGGCGCAAAGTCGAGAAATGACGGGGCCACTGAAAGGGCCTGTAAATCCCCAACTCTCTTAAGAGAAGAAATCTCCAAGAGAAAGGTAGTCTTTAAGGTGAGAAGGCGATCAGAGATCTCTACAATGGGCTCAAATGGAGGCTTACAGAGAGCTTCTAAAACCACAGCCAGGTCCCAGGTAGGGACACGGGGTCGTACTGGAGGCCTCAGCCTCAGCGCACCGCGGAGGAAACGTGTAACCAGGGGGTGCTTACCCACTGTCTGGCCCCCGAGAGGGGCGTGGTAGGCCGAAAAAGCCGCCACGTAAAACTTCAAGGTGGAGTGGGTTACCCCTGCGGAGAAATGGGCCTGCAGGAACTCCAGCACTGTACCAATCGGGCAGTTAACTGGGTCAAAGTGGCGGTCTCCGCACCAGGAAGTGAAAAATTTCCACTTCAAGGCGTACAGTTTCCTTGTAGAGGGAGCTCTGGACTGGAGGATGGTCTCAGCAACCTCGGTTGAGAGAACGGAAGCTACGAGCTGCGCCCCCTCAGAGACCACACCCACAGCTTCCACAACTCCGGGCGGGGGTGAAAGTTAAGAGAGATCTCCCACGGAGAGCCGTCGAGGAGAGAAATCAGGTCCGAGAACCATACTCGGCCTGGCCAGAACGGTGCTACTAGCAGTAGGCTGACCTCATCCTGGTGCACTCTCACCAGAACTCCCGGGAGCAGAGCGATCAGGGGAAAAGCGTACAGACGAAGCCTCGGCCAAGCCTGTACCATAGCGTCCAGTCCCAGAGGAGCTGGAGGAACTAGAGAGAACCAGAGGGGACATTGCGCTGTATCCTGAGTCGCAAAAAGGTCGACCTGAGCCTGGCCAAACACTCTCCATATCTGCTTCACCACCTCAGGGTGAAGCATCCATTCCCCAGGCCTCGGCCCCTGCCTCGACAGGATGTCTGCTCCCACATTGAGATACCCAGGGATATAGATGGCTCTCAGCGAGCGAAATTTGCCCTGGGACCACACAAGGATCTGGTGCGCCAGCTTGTATAAGGGGCGCGAACGCAGACCTCCCTGGTGGTTGATGTAAGAGACCCCAGCGCTTTCATGTGTGTGAGAACGACATCTCGATGCCGAACCGCCAGTTGCTCCGATTGAGCTAGGATCAACCAATCGTCGATATAATTGAGTATGCGTTAGTGTGTGCGAGGCCGAAGACCTCTGTTGAATGCCCGTGGTCTTCGGGCCCTTTGACGACACTGCATCACTTATCGGCATGATTCTGTCATTGACATTACTAAATAGGCCCAGGAATACTTCCAGAAACCACTGTTGGTAAACACAATACGTCATGCCATCTGCAGATGCCAACTAAAGCTCTATCATGCAAAAAAGAAGCCATATGTGTAAGGCCGTAACCATGTCTTGAACATTGGGGGGGGGGCAATTTATATATATATATATATATATATATATATATATATATATATATATATATATATATATATATATATATATATATATATGTGTGTATATATATTAAAGCAGCGCATATTATATATATATATATATATATATATATATATATATATATGTATATGTATTTTTGTATATGTATATTTGCTTTAATTAATATAATGGTCAGTCATTTAACATTTCTGCAGTAAAACAGTTGACTAACATTAAATGATTTGCAGCTTCCATTTTACCTCGCTGTCTTTCTTTAATCTGATGCTTCGCGGCGTGCTCAGCATCTGTGAATGCTAAACCCCGCCTACTTTGATTTGATTGGCCAGTTAAATTATTTTGACTTTGATGAGCGGTGTTATCCCGCTGATGCAGAGCAGACTGAAAATATTACTCTTAAAGCTTTTTTGTCATCCTAACAATGGGGACATTTGGCCATTTCTAATTATTGGGGGGGACTTGTCCCTCTCAATGTCTATGGTGGTTACGGCCCTGCCGTCATGTCCTGTGGGCAAAGGCTCATTTAAAATGGACTGTTTCAAAGTGGAAACATTCTATGGACGAGTACAAATTTGACATTCTTTTTGGAAATCATGGACGCCGTGTCCTACGGGCTAAAGAGGAGGGAGACCTTCCAGCGTGTTATCAGCATTCAGTTCAAAAAGCCAGAATCTCTGATGGTATGGGGTTGCATAAGTGCATAAGGTATGGGCAGCTTGCATGTTTTGGAAGGCACTATGAATGCTGAAAATTATATAAAGGTTTTAGAGCAACATATCCTCTCCTCCAGATGACGTCTATTTCAGGGAAGGCCTTGTGTATTTCAGCAGGACAATGCAAAACCACATACTGCAGCTATTACAACAGCATGGCTTCGTAGTAGAAGACTTTGGATGCTGAACTGGCCTGTCTGCAGTCCAGATCTTTCACCTATAGAGAACATTTGGCGCATCATTAAATGAAATATACGTCAAAGATGACCACAAACCTTTCAGCAGCAGGAAACCTATATCAGGCAGGAATGGGACCAAATTCCAACACCAAAACTCCAGAAACTTATAACCTCGGTGCCCAGATGTCTTCAAACTGTTGAAAAGGAGATGGAGATGCTATGCCATGGTAAACATGCCCCCGTCCCAACTATTTTGAGACCTGTAGCAGGGCTCAAATTTGAAATGAGCTCATTTTTTGCATAAAATTGTAACATTTCTCAGTTTAAACATTTATTATGTTATATATGTTCTATTGTGAATAAAATATTCAGTTCAATTCAATACAATACAATTCAATTCAATTCAGTTCCATTCCATTCAATTCAACAGTAATATTGAGTTATATTACATTATTTTTATTAAAAATAACTGTTTTATATTTTTATATATTTTACAATTTAATTTATTTCTGTAATGGCAAATCTGATTTTTTTCAGAAATCCTATAATATGCTGATTTTCTGTTTAAGAAATATTTCTTCTGCTTATCAATGTTCAAAACCACTCGGTTTTGTGGAAACTGTAATACATTTTTTTTTTCTCTCTCTCTGTTGAATAGAAAGTTAAAAAGGAACAGCATTTATATGAAATGAAACTTTTTGTGACATTATAAATGTATTTCCTGTCACTTTTGATCAATTAATGTGTATCCTTGCAGAATAAAAGTGTATTTTTTTTTAAGTTTCTAATATTGGAAGTTATGAAAAAGGATTAGGGCCAAGCAATAAAAAAATCTTGAGATTTAAGCCATTACATGTTAACATTCAAGAAAAATATCTAAATAAAATATTGAAAATAAACATTACATTTTGTGAATAAAGTTGTTGTTTCGTAAAAAACTTGTCAAATTTTAAGAAAAAAAGTCTAAATAAAATGTTGAGAATAAACTCATTAAATTATGAGGAAAAAAATGTTTTAAAAACAAAATGAAATCAAGATAAAAAAGTCAAAATAAAATATTGAGAAAATACTGAGAAGTTTTATCTCGCATTATAATGAATTTAATCTCCAGATTTTTTTTTTTTAATTATTGCTTGGCCCTAATCCTCTTCCGTATGTGATGTATTCTCAAACACAGATTATTAAATGTATATTAAATTACATAAGTTATTAATTAATAATATTCACCCATTTTGTTTTATATTATACTGTATGCACTTTATTAAATAAAATTAAACATTAAACCAATACATTACACTAAATAAAATATACACTAAATAATATATACATACACTAAATAAAATATTAAAACTACACCGAATTATGTAACTTTTGTTGAAAAACAGCAACAAAGAGTAGGATTTCAATAAACATAGTTAATGTAGTTGGATTTCTATTCTAAAGCCAGTCCATGATCCAGGTTCCAGGATCTCTGGTGGACCACAAACAGAGATATTCTCAGACACGGAAAGGTTGTGGATGGCCGTCTTCATTACTTACACTTTGTCTCCTCCTATCAGCAGGGCAATCATGAGGGCTGGTGGAGTCTGCTGTCAAGATGCTCCATACTAATTGATTTCTCAGCTTTTGACAATGCCTGGGAGTCAGATAATGGATGACAGGGAAAATGATGCCTCCATCTTGAGTCCTTGCCTTGCTGACACTTGGATAAACACTGTTTATAGATAACATGCTGGGGGTTATCAGAGGGTGTCCTGACAGCATTCAGCAAACCAGAATGTGAGACTATTCTCCTGCGGGCTCTGTTCTGTGCTTAACATTACCCGTAGCAGCACTCTTTTACTTTAATAACTATGGAACAGACAATGTTTGCCATCAGAGACACCCCTAGATGCTTCTTTGAGAAGCCACTTTGCAGAGGCCATTTAATATTTCCATATACAGTGCTGCTCACATTCACAGCCAGCAAGTCCAAAAATAATGTCTAATAAACAGCATAACTGCTGTTATATGATGGCTTATGTCCCCAGTGCACTCACAGGTGAATGGAGGTCCATTGAGTGTCCCTAGAAATACATTACAGGCATGCATTGAACATTCAGCACATGCTATTACTGTTTGTTGCACTTGGATCATTTATAATTTATAAGTATTGCTGAATACTTAAAAAAAAACATTTATGGGTTTGCTTCATTTGTTACTGTATCCCAATGGGTAAAAAAGCCACATTCTATTGTTTACAATAATGAATTGCTCACATTACAACCCACAGAAACTAGGTTTACACATAAAAGAGCAATGGATCAAGAATTTGTCTTTGTAGAATAAAAGATTATCTATTTGACAATTTGTGCAACGACAGTAACTGTGTTGTACAAGGTATATATTTTTAGCACTTCGGATTAAAGCATCTGCTAAAATAATAATAAATGTTTTGTGTGCACTAATTAATTCAGTAAGTAAATTTCATTAGTGTTCCCTTATCAAAAGCTACTCTCGATGCTGCGCTTAAAGCGCTATTGGGAACAAACTTTGTTCGACCGGATGTTGAAGCACGTGTGTCAAACACGCCAAATTTTGGCTTATATAACCTCGGTTAGGTGACGTCACTCGATTACAAACACCTGGAGGTTATAAATAGATGTGACGCGGAAACATCCTCAGGTCTTTTGTCTTCAAGGACCGCATTGTGTGTGTAAGCACGCTTAAAGTGAAAAAGAAAAAAAAAGTAAAGCAGGAAGCGAGTAGATAGAAAAGTGGGGATCGTTTGTTGATCTGGCTGAGGCGCGTGAGACGGACTCGCCCCTTTCTCTCACGCTCTCGTCGGATCATGAAGCCCTCGCGTCTGTTTCTCAAGCGCGCTCTGGCGTTTCTTCTGAATGGGCCGAGGAGACTTCATCTCTTGCTTCTGCGGAGGTGAAAAGTGCCACCTCAGAGCGCTCCTCTCGTGATGAAAAAGCTTATGAGGAGTTACTCGAGGTGGCTACTCGGGCAGTCGATTAATTACATCTAGACTGGCCGCAGGAGCAAGAGACCCCCAAATGCTCAAAGTTAGACGACAGATATCTGTCGGGTGGCTGGGGGGAGGGCCCTCAGCGACGGTCTCTCCCCTTCTTTGGTGATCTCCATAACAAGATAACTTGTAAATGGAACAAACCGTATTCGTCCCGTGTTTTTGTGCCATCGACATCCATCTACTCGACTATCATTGATGCAAAAGCACGGGGCTATATGATCGCTCTCTCCTGGGAGCTCATCATTATTAAAGAAGTCAACTCTCCCCACCAAGCCTTGCAGAGTAACATGTTCACATGTTACAGCCGGTATTTTCTGGTTCCCAAGAAAGATGGGGGGTTGCGTCCAATTTTAGATCTTCGCGGGTTGAACCGCTACCTCAGAATTTACAAGTTCAAAATGTTGACAATCACGATGATTGTGTCTCAGCTCCAATCGGGGGATTGGTTTGTGCCAATCAATCTCAAGGACGCATATTTTCACGTATAAATATTGCCACAACACAGGAAGTTCCTGAGGTTCGCTTTCGGGGGGCGAAGCTTACCAGTATCGGGTTCTTCCATTCGGCCTAGCTTTGTCACCCCGCACGTACACGAAATGCATGAATGCAGCACTGGCTCCTCTGCGAATCCAGGGCATCCGTATTTTAAATTACATAGACGACTGGCTGATTCTGGCACAGTCACAAGAGCTTGCGCTTCGACATCGAGATGTCGTTCTAGCTCATCTCGAATCTCTGGGGTTGAGACTCAATGCCAAGAAAAGCGTTCTCTCTCATGCTCAGAGGACAAAGGTATTTGGGGGTTGTATGGGATTCAATCACGATGCAGGCACAGCTGTCTCCTGCACGCGTCGAATCCATTCTAAACGCCCTAAAGAACATCAAGCTAGGCCAGAGAATTACTGTTCATTACCTTCAGAGGGTTTTAGGTCTCATGGCAGCTGCATCCACGATGATACTCTTGGGCCTCCTGCACATGAGATCGTTTCAGTTGTGGCTCAGAGCCAGGGGATTTCATCCAAGGTCCAATCCCCAGAGGTAAATAAGGGTTACGCGCCAGGGGCTTCGTACCCTTTATATGTGGTTCAGACCCCGGTTTCTGACTTTGGGTCCCACTCTAGGTCTGTGTTGTCGTTGCAAGATGCTAACGACAGATGCTTCCCTCACGGGCTGGGGTGCGGTCTTGGATGGCCGTCCAGCCCAAGGGATCTGGAGAGGCCATCTTCTCGAATGGCACATCAATTGCCTCGAAATGATGGCTCTATTTCGGGCCTGAAATACTTCCTCCAGCAGTTGAGAGGCTACCATGTCCTAGTGCAGGTGGACAGCACGGCGGTAGTCTCTTACACCAGGGCGGACTGCGTTCGCGCCGCCTGTACAAGCTAGCGCAGCAGGTTCTGCTTTGGGCACAGGACAAATTCCTGCCACTCAGCATATGAATGTGGGAGCAGACTTGCTGTCCAGACAATCTGTGACACATGGGGAATGGAAACTCCACCCCGAAGTAGTCAGTCAAATCTGGGCGAGATTTTACGAAGCGGAGGTGGACCTCTTTGCTTCACAGGTGACAGCACAATGTCCCCTCTACTTCTCTCTGACTCCTCCAGCTCCCCTGGGTCTGGGTCGCTAGGGCTCCTTCCACTAGAAGGAGTTATGCTTTCAAATGGCACATTTTCGAGAAATGGTGCATGGCACTCCTTGTAGACCCAGTTCACTGCCAAGTTGTTTCAGTGCTGGAGTTCCTGCAAGAGAAATTCCTGGTACTCTCAGAGTCTACAGTATGTGGCCGCCATTTTGGCTTGCCATGTTCTCATTGACGGGGTTTCTGTGGGAAAGCACCCTCTAGTTGCCCGCTTCATTCGGGGAGCTAAGCAGTTGAGGCCGCCCACCAGAGCAACAGTCCCTTCGTGGGATTTAGCTATTGTGCTCGAGTGTCTGCTCATGACCCCTTTCAAACCACTAGAGTCAGCGCCTATTAGGTTTCTGACTCTAAAGATGATTTTTTAATGGCATTACTTCTCTTAAGAGAATTGGGGATTTGCAGGCTCTATCAATCTCGCCTTCCTGCCTAGACTTTGCCCCTGGGCTGGTCAAAGTTATTTTGCATCCTCACCCAAATTATCTTCCGAAAGTTCCATTCTCGACCATGAATCCGGTCGTTCTTGAAGCTTTCTGCCCTCCGCCGTTCACGACACCGGAGCAGGAAAGACTTACTTACTGTGTCCAGTACGTGCTCTTCAAATCTACGTCCACCGCACTAGCCAGTGGCATAAGTCAGAGCAGCTTTTCATATGCTATGGGGGCCGCAACTGGGGGGCGGCTGCCACGAAGCATACTGTATCGCATTGGGTGAGGGATGCTATTGCCCTAGCCTATGAGACGCGCAGTCAAGCTTTGCCTCTAGGAGTTAGGGCCCATTCAACCAGGGGGGTTGCATCTTCTATGGCTTTGGCAAGAGGAAGATAGATAGATAGATAGATAGATAGATAGATAGATAGATAGATAGATAGATAGATAGATAGATAGATAGATAGATAGATAGATAGATAGATAGATAGATAGATAGATAGATAGATGGATAGATAGATGGATAGATAGAAAATCATAAAATGCAAAATTTTACACACACTTTATAATATCAGCAAAAATGTTAATTATTTTACAAAAGTAAGAGGGATCATATAAAATGGAAGGTTATTTTTTTTTGTATTAATACTGTGTTGTTACCTGGAAGAACCACTGCTCTTTTTTTTATTTGGGGGTTTGTTTATCCTGAATCCTGAACTGTTAAACTGCCCACTGTTCTTCAAAAAGACCTTTAGGTCTCACAATTTATTTGGTTTTCCAGCATCTTTTGCTTATTTGAACCCTTTCCAACAATGATTCTGAGAACCATCTTTTCACACTGAGGACAACTGAGGGACTCATACGCAACTATTACAAAAAGTTCAAATGGTCACTGACGCTCCAGAAAGAAAAACACTCCATCAAGAGCCTGGAGGTGAAAACTTTTGGACTTATTTTGTCTTTTGGGAATTATGTAAGTATCTTCTGTAGCTTCTGAAGGGCAGAACTAAATATTATGATATTTAGGCAAACAAATAAAATAAAAATGTACACAAAAGTTCAAAATGTTCAAAAGTTTTCACCCTTGGCTCTTAATGCAGCGTTTTTCCTTCTGGAGCATCAGTGACCGTTTGAACCTTTTGTAATAGTTGCATATGAGTCCCTCAGTTGAGTCCCTCAGTCCTTATTGTGAAAAGACGGATCTCAAAATCATACACTCATTGTTAGAAAAGGTTTCAGTACAGTGCCCTCCACTAATATTGGCACCCTTGGTAAATATGAACCAATGGAAAATTTCATGCTCATAGTCACAGTGGTGTGCTAAAAAAATGTAAATATGAATGGGAATATACTTCAGAGATATTTTACTCATAAGAATAATTTCTAGGGGTGCTAATAAACATAGAAAAACATTTATTTTCTCATGAGGTTTTCTCCCCACTTTCAATTGTTTTACTTCAATGATAGGTTAGAATTTTGTGATTTTTTTTTTTTGAGTGAAAGATCAAAAGGATAAAACAATGCAGATTTATTTTCACAGCCGCCTTTGCTCATATTTTTCAAGGGTGCCAGTAGGACACTCTACTGAGAACACTGACATATATACATACATATATATATATATATATATATATATATACACATATATATATATATATATATATATATATATATATATATATATATATATATATATATATATATATATATATATATATATATATATATATATATATATATATATATAGTTTTTCTATGTTATATATATATATGTGTGCAACAGTTATTTTTGGTCCTGGAATCTGATTGACTGATCAAATTATTATAAAAGATTTTTAGTATTTTTCAAAATAATAAAACAAATATTTAAAAAAAAAATTGTATTATGTAAAAATAATAATATTAAATCATGGACTCTGCTATTCTTTAATGCTGAGAACGAAGTTTAGAACTATATCTTTATCTTTATAGTTAACGTCCTTGGTGTGAACCGGCCTTATTTGCATTGTCCATATTCTGACTGATTGATTTTAATTATAATTAGCCAAAAATATAAATAAAATCCTAATCAGCCATCGCTAATAGTTGTCCTAAAGTGCTAGAATTTCCACTGAATAGTACAAAAAAATGTCTCAATTTGCAACGCAAATTACAACCCACCTTTATTAGAAACAGCCCCAGATATTAATCATTTTAGTGTGTAGTGAGGATGTCTTATGAGAAGATCAAGCACACACAGCGCACACACTATTGACACGATGATGAAACCACCAGAAGGCAGTGGCTGTGAATGTTTTAGTTTAACACCCACAGGATTCACTACAGATTTCAGATCATTACCATAATAGGCAAAAGGATTGCACAAGAGCTTATGGATAGATGGTTTTTAAATTGTCATTTTATGAAAAAAGCACCACAAGCACTTCAGAAATATGATTTTCATGGTCTGAAGGACAACACATGGACAAGTAATATGGTGTGACGTGGCTGCTTGGATGTTATAGTATTGCTTATTTGCTCACTAAAACGAGCCCTAAAAAGATATTCTAGTCCTTAAAGAGTACAGGAACTGGGTTCCCATTGAGAATGTAAATGTTTATGTCGCTCATTACGGCAAAACCACAAGTTACACAGCTCAACACAGAACATTTACATTCATGATACAATCCTTATTGCATTGAACAGAGCATCATACTGAATATTATATCACTGAGATTGTTGGATCAATGAATTTTTGTATGTAGAACAGCACTCCATAGGCTGACCTCTGAGTCGAACCTTGAATATTCATCTCAACCCTTTGAGAAACGTATGGATGGAATTTCATCTTTCTGTGTTCAGGACATTTATTCATTTCTACAGTTTTTCTCGCTGGAATCAGCAAGCGAACAAATCAGTTTAAGAGCTCTAGACTTGGGCCTATACATATATTCAGGAGTGCTTTCATGAGCATCAGGATGGCAAATTCAATTACAAGATCTTGTGTGTGTTAATACTCATATGGAGTTCTGGGACACAAAGTGCAAAGTAGATACTGTTCATTGTTGAAAGATAATGCAAAATCCCATTAAACTTGCAAGACTGTATTTTTAAAAAGTCTCAGGTTGGTCTATAGGAATAATCATTTGTAAAATATACTGCCTTTGCTATTTTTCTGGAGCACATGGCCATTATGCCTCTAGCAGGAAATGAAAATTGCACACTATTCAACAAAATGCCTTCATTATTTGCCATAATAGTGCATTTACTATAGACATTGTTCCTAATAATATGAATGCCGTTTTAAAGCAACAAAAGGGTCCTCCACATTTATAATGTGTGCATATTGTAGGTTAGGGTTAGGTTTGTCTGTGTTTTAACACAGGGTTTTTTCAATCATATTTAATTTGAAATATCCCTAACATTTACATAATAATAAATAATTTACGAGTTATAATAAAGAGTTTAGCATATACAGTTTCATTCTGCTTTCTAAAGATGGCAAAGATTGTTATATTTATTTCTGAGCATTGCAACATGTGAAAAAATAAAAAATAAATAAATAAAAATTATATTTTTGTTGCATCTGTTGCTTTTAGCTGCAAACTAAAATCTCCAAGCACTGCTTAGTGCACGTTACTTGTATTAGAGTTTGTAATATTCTTTGTAAAACTGCTGTGGAACTATATTTATTGTGAAAACTATTATAAAGAATACATTTGAATGAAACTGTGTGTGTGTGTGTGGGGGGGGGGGGGGGGGGGTGCTTTTGGTATATGCAGCTAAAAACGATTTAAACAGTGGGTGGGGGGTTCACTTATTAAAAAAAAAAAAAAAATTACCCAAGTACAAAGTAAATATTTTCCAAATATTTTTAATTACGTGCTATAAAGCCATTTATTTATTTTGGAAACAACACATTGTATTCATTATATTAACATATTAATCATAAACATAAATATACACTCACCTAAAGGATTATTAGGAACACCATACTAATACTGTGTTTGACCCCCTTTCGCCTTCAGAACTGCCTTAATTCTACGACTGTGGGGGCCATTTTAGTACAGTGAACTCATTGTCATGTTCAAGAAACCAATTTGAAATGATTCGAGCTTTGTGACATGGTGCATTATCCTGCTGGAAGTAGCCATCAGAGGATGGGTACATGGTGGTCATAAAGGGATGGACATGGTCAGAAACAATGCTCAGGTAGGCCGTGGCATTTAAACGATGCCCAATTGGCACTAAGGGGCCTAAAGTGTGCCAAGAAAACATCCCCCACACCATTACACCACCACCACCAGCCTGCACAGTGGTAACAAGGCATACGCCAAATTCTGACTCTACCATCTGAATGTCTCAACAGAAATCGAGACTCATCAGACCAGGCAACATTTTTCCAGTCTTCAACCGTCCAATTTTGGTGAGCTCGTGCAAATTGTAGCCTCTTTTTCCTATTTGTAGTGGAGATGAGTGGTACCCGGTGGGGTCTTCTGCTGTTGTAGCCCATCTGCCTCAAGTTTGTGCGTGTTGTGGCTTCACAAATGCTTTGCTGCATACCTCGGTTGTAACGAGTGGTTATTTCAGTCAAAGTTGCTCTTCTATCAGCTTGAATCAGTCGGCCCATTCTCCTCTGACCTCTAGCATCAACAAGGCATTTTCGCCCACAGGACTGCCGCATACTGGATGTTTTTCCCTTTTCACACCATTCTTTGTAAACCCTAGAAATGGTTGTGCGTGAAAATCCCAGTAACTGAGCAGATTGTGAAATACTCAGACTGGCCCGTCTGGCACCAACAACCATGCCACGCTCAAAATTGCTTAAATCACCTTTCTTTCCCATTCTGACATTCAGTTTGGAGTTCAGGAGATTGTCTTGACCAGGACCACACCCCTAAATGCATTGAAGCAACTGCCATGTGATTGGTTGATTAGATAATTGCATTAATGAGAAATTGAACAGGTGTTCCTAATAATCCTTTAGGTGAGTGTATGTCAACAATAATACATTAAAATATTTTCATAATATTAATGTCAAAATTAAAATAGTTGATATAATAAAATAAATCATTCATATACATAATTCATAATATTATAAAATAATCTATAATATTACTATATAAATCATGCATTATTAATACATTTAACATATGCTAAATTAATATTTTAAAACATATCGTAATAGATTAATGCCTATAATAATAAATTCATATTTGAAACCCAAATTCTTTCCTTTGAAGCCTAAACAAAATAAACAAAATTATGCCTTTATAACATACATTAATAATAAAAATATGAATATATTCCTCACACAGTATGTTTATTTTTACACATGATCTCTTGTTTCTTGCAGAATAATGCTTTAGACCACCTATAGAACTTTAAGGCGACCATGGTTTCACCCATGAAACGCAATTCAGCACATACAATAAAACCCCGAGTTCTTAATCAAGTTGTGCATTCAGTGATAGGGGAAAAATCTTTTCTCAAGGTGGAAAAAAAAAGGGAAAGCCTGACCAAGTTTTCTTTATAAAGCAGTCCTGGTTTTCTTGTGATCCAAAGTTGGAGATGAGCGACAGCCGCAGCCGAGCTATCGGATGCTAATTTGAGTGGCTGCTGATTGAATTATTTCTCACAGTTCATTACACTACAGTTGGCATCTGTTCATGACAAATTAAAAACACTAAGCTAAAAGATTTTCTAGTTTTCTTTGAATTAATATTGTTTGTGTCTTTTCATACTAGCACTTTTGAATGACATACAGCTGATGATTCATTATGACCGTAACATTGGAGTGGCTTGAAAATAACAACATTATTCCTTATTCACTGACAGTTATTTTAAACCCATGTGGGCTGGATCCAGGATAAAGTCAGCTAGGCTCCTGCCTTCTTAAACCATATCATAATTTAATGAGAAAGGATCTTTCCAGGATTCATGCCAGTATTTCTCAGTGTTAATACACTGGATACACCAGTGGCTGAAAAAAGCATTTGAACACCTAACTCACACGTAATGTAAGAATGTCATTGTGTTATGTGGCCAAATCAAGCCAGGTGAGGACTTCAGGTAAATAAGAGCCATTGTATGGATCATAAGATACATAATAAATAATACGAAATATTTGATGATACAAATAATACAAATAGTTGATGAATGCTTTTAGCTTGTCACATCTCTAATAGCAAATGTGTTCATCAGTGTTAATCTTGTCAACAAAATTACATAAATTTATCCCTCAAGTCTGAGCGTGCGATTTGGGGCAGCTGAAAAAAAAAGGCATCTGAAGCAGCTGGTGGCAGTCAGTTTATCGACAAATGTAGAATTTTTAGATATTTTTAAGAAGCTATAAATATATCAAGAAGAAATAGATCAAGAAGCTTAAATATATCAACTTCTTTTTTTACAGTGTAGGAATAACATAAAGTTGCGTCCCATATCACATAGGCTACTTTCCATTCTAAATAGTATTCGAATTTACAATTAGTGTTTACCCAATTTGAAGTATGTTAAAATAAATCTCTCAAAACTACTCGGATGGTTTGTTATTTCCAGTAAATCATCTGAAAATTACACAGCCACATGGCCACATAAGTAAATTTGACAAAAAAGGTACACAAAGATTTGAGGTAAAATAAAAATAAGTAACTAAACCCACAGCTACAATGAAGAAAAACAGTTCCTAGCAATCAGCTTTGAGCTGTTTCTTCAAACAACATGCACATGAGACAATGTACCGGCATACCATTTACTACACACATACATTAATAAATTACGGGGACATGTTATATTGATTTCAAATCGTACATTATCTTTCAAAACCGTTTTAAAATTTTAACCGGTTTAATATCTTACAATTCATTATATTGTACTAAACAACTGTCCTGGGTAGATCACTCTTAAAATTGTAATCCATTATCGAATACAAATTACATGATGAAAATTGTAATCCATCACGTTACTTTTTAGGTAATATAATCTGATTATTTTTTAATACTTTCAGGCCCGGTTTCACAGACAGGGTTTAGATTTAGCCTGGATTAGGCCATTGTTCAATTAGGACATTTAAGTCATTTTTAAACGTGCCTTAGAAAAAAAAACTTTAATGGTGTGCATCTAAAGACAAAACAAAGGCACTGATATGTTTTAAGATCAGTCCAGGACTAGGCTTAAGCCTTGTTTGTGAAACCGGGGGTATGATTTGAATATGATGATCTTACGATATTGATACAAAAATTCAAAGAAATGTCCATTTTATTCCACTCTTTGCTATGAATTGAATTAAATGTTACATTATATCAGGGTTTCCCAAACCGGGGTTTGTGAAGGAGCTGCAAGGGGTTTGTAAAGTTTATGACTAAAACTAAACTTACTGCTATTCAGAACTCCATTTCTAATTTGAATGACTAATTTTGTTTTACACTAACTTGTTCAGAAAAGTCTGATAATAAATAAATCTCTTTCCAGCCTCACTCCACAACTCTAGCAATCTCTCACTCTCTCTCTATCTCAAAGGCACAGCTCTCTCCACTGGTTTTCATTTAATTGGTTATGTGACTAAGTGTTTCTTTGTCTTTCATCCTGATCACTGTGTCGCACTGAGACAGCGAGACCTCGAATCCTCTTCTCAGAAGCGTCTGGCAAACCGCTAGCTTTACCTCTGTTGTGCCATAACAGACGGTGTGGGAGAGCCACACTTTGCTTCGCATTAGCAGGGCTGTTTGAAGGGATAATGATGCACTAACTTGAACACTGATGACTGGCAAACGGTTCACAGCGACTACAGATCTCCTCAGCGTGAGGCCAACATCCTGGGCCGCAGGTAGGCTGATGTCCACCCACTCAGATACTGACTCAGAATCAGCCCCACACGTGCTGCAGAAAACCGCTTCGCACATGGTGGGAATTGCTGCAGCTCAGACAACATCAAAAGTTTTGAGCTCTGCAATATACCTGAACAGAAGCATATAGAGTGCTTTCATTGTAGCTACATAATAAAAAGTATGTGAAAAACAGATTTGGTATCCAATATACCATTCGATAAAGATTACTTTCTACTCAACTCAATTACCACGTTGATTTGAACATGAGGATCTTACCTTATTGACATAAAAAGTCAAATATATTCTATTCTTTGTTATCAACAACATGAAGCACATTAAATATTAAATTTCATCAGGGTTTCCCAAACTGAGGTTTGTGAAGGAGCTGGAAGACATTCCAAACATTTATAAGCAATAGGCTTTTTAGAAAGGAATCAAGGAATTATGAGTAATTTACTGCCATTTTGTGAATATTACGCAATCATGTAATCAATAAAAATTTAATTGTATTCAGATTATTTTAACAAAATAAAACATTTTAGCATTTTAACACAAATCATCATCTAATTCCAAGTATTTAATTTGTGGAATCTGATTACATAATCCAGATTTGTATCCGTTACTACCCAGTACTGTTTTTGTGCTATTGTTTATAACAACAACAACAACAACAACAACAAGTCCAATAACTTTGTATACATATGTAGGAATATTTGGTTATCATATAAATTATTCTATAAATAATTATGTATTACAGAATTAATTTTGTATAAGTATTTTGTAAAATTGAATAAAACACTCAAATTAACTGAAATACATGAAAAACGGATATTAATTTGGTTTGCTAAAGCTCTTTTTTTTTAAGACTAACTTTGCCATCAACTAACACGCATCTAAAGTTATCTAAATTTAAAAATGGACAGGAAATAAAATCTAATAAATATAAAACAATAACATTTTCCCAATATCAAGAACTACATTTATTATTATAAAAAAAAGCAATTCCTATTCCCTAATATTTATAATTATTTGTACATTACAACTTACATTTTAAAAACCAAACTCTTTGGTTGTTAGTTGGTCTCAGATTTTGGATCCCATTGCACTGTATATTTTAAAATGTCAATTTGTTACTGCACCCCTGAAATCTCACAGTTAATATCAAACATCTTTATATCAGAAATATTCCCAAATTTGAAATTCAAATAATATTGCACTAATTTTCTCAGCCAACATTGGAAAGCAATGTGCTGTTCTTGGCATACTACATGTGTTTTTAGTTTTTTTTTTAAATGTAGAAATTTTCGCCAACACCATGGTGCAACATGCTCTTTCCCCTGAACTGAGCAGATTACAGACATTTGTTTAGCAAGGGTGTCATTTTCCTGCTTAAGTGGATTAAACCTTTGCAATACCTACCCAAATAATTGACTTGACAAAATCACCTACTTTATATTAAAACAGGTACATTTGCTATAATAACGTCTCTCTTACAAACTGACTCATTTGTGACATAAGCAACATTTATTTGGGTTTCTTTTCAACTCACAAACCTGACAGTCTATTCTGAATTAATTCACTCTTTATTTACAGTAACCTTAAAGGTTGACAAATATCGGCAGATGGTGCACAAGCCTGCAGGGTTAAGATAATCGTAACATCCGTATTTTGATTCAAAACCATGTTACATCCATTAGATACACAGTTATTAAGAAACAGATCAGTTATGCAACAACAGCTGTGCCCCATGATTCAGCCCTAGTGTTTATCTGGGAGCTAACAGCTTTCTCACGGGTTTCTCCTGGCATTGCACATTAATTACAGTAAGTAGTAGCTACATTTTAAGATGTCCAAGATGTTGGGTACAATCGTCATTTCTGGAATGACCGTTCAAGCTATTGATTCTAAGCAAGAGACCAAAGGTGAATAGAATAAAAAATAGTCTCGCGTAGCCTGACGGCTGAAGGTCTGGAATCTATGGTAGCTTTCATTGGCCAAGGTCTGCCCGTGAGGCCGATTGACCGACATGTCAAACAATCAATCACATTTTGTTTTGTTCAGCGTCGCGTTTCGGTGCGTGGAAATGTCGCCACAATAACAGACCAGTGTGAATAACTCTCGAACGTATTTTAAATATTCTATGCCGCGAACTTTAAATATTTCACATACTCTTGAAAATCCAGCATTTATTTGATCCTGATAAGCGTTTGTCATCACAGTTGTAAACACAACGGCTTTCTTCTTTAGCGAGGGGGTTTGGCGTGACGGCATCTTTGTTTCCAGATGGAACGTTAAAGAAGGCGACACACACGTCTCCTGGAAATCCTGTGTAATTCAACCAATCAAACGACGACTTGAAACTCCTGAAGTGTTTCCACTTTTGTGTGCCATATGCATCAGACGTTTAGCCAACGTTCCGTGGGCGTGACGTCTGAGGCTGAGACTAGGATAAAAATAACAGCTGACTGGTTACAGGACAAGAAAATGTTATTTTATTTTAAATTTTGTGAAAATTTGTTTATGTATACGATATTTATGTTTTAGGAATAAATGGCCAGATTTACTAAACAGGGCAAATTAGCATTTAATAGCACAATACCATAAAAGCACCGATGGGAAGGGAAATTTATGCGGGTGATTTACTAACAATGCAGCCAAATCATTTCCATAATGACCAGGGTAATCTACCAAGAGCAGCGCAAATTAGTGCCTGCTTTAAGACATGCTTTGTTTGGGTGCAAATAATGTTGAAAATACCAATAATTTAACAAGCGCAGACATTAGTAAATCGCATTGCATGATTCATTTTAATACTCTCCTCCCATAAATTTTGCGTCTGAAAGGGAAAGTCCTACAAATGCATACAAGTGCCAAAATAACTGTGTTCACGCCTTTCCCTTTTCAGTGCTAATTCTCCACTGCGTGTCTTTAGTAAATCCTGACAGTACTATTTTAACGCCAAAAGACTGTTAGTAAATCTGGCCCAAAATCAGTGTTGGGGGTAACGCGTTACAAGTAACGCGAGTTACGTAATCAGATTACTTTTTTCAAGTAACTAGTAAAGTAACACATTACTTTTTAATTCACAAGAAAATATGAGTTACTTTTTCAAAGTAATGCCAGTTACTTTGCTTTCCCATTAATTGACTAACAGCTCCCCTGACCGCAGGTTGAGAGAAATCATGAGTAAGTGCAGAGGCGTTCATATTCACTGTGTGAATATGAGGCTTACTGTAGATCTAGACTAAACATGAACATTTACCCTTCTCACTTGCACAAAAACAGATTCAGTATTCCTTGAAATGAATAAAAACAGTGAGATGCAAACGCAGAATATGATGCAAACCTGCAATAATTAAATGTTAAATAAAACAAATATCCTGTATGTATTTTAATCCCATTTTATTAACCAATGTTATTTTAAATGTACTTTTCCTTCAGCCTGGGGCTGATTCATTTCACTTTTGGTGTGGAAGAGCTTTTATTTTAGCCAAAAATAGAACTTTTATATTAAAAACAAAAAAATCAAGCCCTGCCCAGATTTAAAAAGTAACACAAAAGTAATGTAATGCAAAAAAAGTTTCTACGTAATGTAATTAGTTACTCTTTTAGGGAATAATGCAATATTAGTATAGTATCATCATGTTCCTTCTTAGAGAAAAAATATGTATATGAGGATTTCCAGTCAGGCTTTAGACCATATTGTAGTACTGAAACTGCTCTCATTAGAGTTGCAAACGACCTGTTTTTTATCATCTGATCGTGGTTGTATCTCTCTATTAGTGCTACTGGATCTTAGCGCCGCGTTTGACACTATCGACCACAACATTCTTTTAAATAGACTAGAAAATTATGTTGGCATTAGAGGAAGTGCACTGGCATGGTTCAAATCGTACTTATCTGACCGCCATCAATTCATGGCAGTAAATGAAGAGGTATCATACCAATCACAAGTGCAGTATGGAGTACCTCAAGGCTCAGTACTTGGCCCCTTACTTTGCACGCTTTACATGTTATCCTTGGGAGATATCACTAGGAAACATGGTGTTAGCTTTCACTGTTATGCTGATGATACTCAGCTATATATTTCTTTGTGACCCGATGAAAATGATCAATTAGCAAAACTAACAGAATGTATAGTTGATATCAAAAACTGGATGACTAGCAGTTTCTTACTGCTAAATTCTGAAAAATTAGAGGTGTTAATTATTGGACCAAAAGCTTTTGCGTGTAATAACCTAGATCACTGTCTAATACTTGATGGCTGCTCTGTAAATTCTTCGTTATCAGCTAGGTGTCACGGTGTGTCAGGCAGGGAAACGCTGGAGACTCAGAAGGCTTCGTAATAAGTAACATTTAATAGTAAAACTCGTGGAGATTTACCCACACTAAAACACAACCAAACATAACTGAGATCAGACAAAGATTGAGGGAGAACTGAGGACTTTTAAACCTGAACCAAATAAAGGGAACTAATGAGATAATTAATAAACACAGATGGAACAGAATGATCTAATCAGGGAACATGACCAAAAAAGGACAAAACGTAACTAAACGCGAACAAACACGTGACACTAAGAACCTAGGCATACTTTTTGATAGAAATCTTTTCTTCGAAAAACATGTTTCTAGCATTTGTAAAACTGCATTTTTCCACCTTAAAAATATATCTAAATTACGACCAATGCTCTCAATGTCAAATGCAGAAACATTAATTCATGCGTTCATGACCTCAAGGCTAGATTAGTGTAATGCTTTATTGGGTGGTTGTGCTGCACGTTTAATAAACAAACTCCAGATGGTTCAAAATGCAGTAGCTAGAGTTCTTACTAGAACCAGGAAGTATGAACACATTAGCCCGGTTCTGTCAACACTGCACTGGCTCCCTATTAAACATTGTATACATTTTAAGATCTTGCTAATTACATATAAGGCCCTGAATGGTTTGGCACCTCAGTATTTGAGTGAGCTCTTATCACATTATAGTCCTTCACGTCTGCTGCGATCTCAAAACTCTGGCCATTTGATAATACCTAGAATATCAAAATCAACTGCGGGCAGAAGATCGTTTTCCTATTTAGCGTCCAAACTCTGGAACAATCTACCAAACACTGTTCGGGAAGCAGACACACTCTGTCAGTTTAAATCAAGATTAAAGACCCATCTCTTTAACCTGGCTTACACATAATACACTATCACATTTCTATAATTCAAATCCGTTAAAGGATTGTTAGGCTGCATTAATTAGGTTCCGGAACCAGGAACACTTCCCAAAACACCCGATATACTTGTTACATTGTTAGAATAATGGCATCTACGCTAATATTAGTCTGTTTCTTTCTTATTCCGAGGTCACCGTAGCCACCCAGATCCAGACTGTATCCAGATCAGATGGTCACTGCAGCCACCCGGATCAAGTCCGTATCCAGATCAGATGGTGGATCAGCACCTAGAGATGACCCTGAACATCAGCGGAGACCAAGACAACTAGATGAGCCCCAGAGACTGAACCCCTAGTGAAGACCCTGTCTCCTAGATGGCCATTGGGACAAGACCACAGGAACCAGATGAGTCCTTTGCACAATCTGACTCTGCTGCAGCCTAGATTTAAACTGCTGATTTTGTCTGGCCAGTGAAGAATGACACTATTTCGACACACTATTTCCCCATCTAAATACTGTAAAGCTGATATAAAGCCACCCAGCTTTATATCAAGCTGATGTAAAGCTGCTTTGACACAATTTGCATTGTTAAAAGCGCTGTACAAATAATAGTGACTTGACTTGATATTGTAATGCATTACTTTTAAAAGTAACTTTGCCCAATACTACCCAAAATGTTATATAAATAAGGGGAAATGATATATGAACAAACACCTCTGTAAAAATCATCAGAATATCAATAAAACTGTAAAACAGCTTGTTCCTGAAGTGAAGATTTTTTTTTGCTCAGAAAAAAAAATATTATAATAATTTTGAGAAAATCAATTAAATGTGTAAATCAGATTATTAATTTTTTCCCAGTATTTGGAAATAAGACATATTATAAAAGTAAAATATCTCAAAACAATGTGTTTTCTTTAAGTGTCTTAAGGTAAGAAATCACTAGAGATTCAAGCACTTTGAGAAAGCAAACACCGTGTTTAACATGAGACATTTTCAAGGGACATCTAGACTCCAAAACATCTAGTTTTTATTCAAGTGATGTTCTATGGGCCAAGAAATTAATAATGAAGACCTTAGATGAGCCTTCTTATCGCTATAAGTTGGCCACAAAAACTGAAGTTGGACGCAAACACAATTTCACATTCGTGTGGGTGAGAGGACTATAATTAGCTGGAATTTGTACAAGCAATATTTATTTTTATTAAATATGGCCTTCTTGTATCGTGTCATCCTTTAGGCTTCTGAATACTTGACAAAACCGAGAGTGCCATGTACACGGATAAGCTCCTGTATCAATTAATTTTGATTTGCACTTACTTGACATTTAGTACTTAGCCACAGGCTATTGATTCAACCCACTGCTCATTAAAATTAACTGGCCCAACTGGCTTGGGCTTAAAGAGCATCAGAGTCATAGCATCGTCATACAGTATTGAGCAACCTTTAAAGTTCCTCATGACCAAAACCATAAAAACCAAATAAATATCTATATCTATAGATGCATCAATTCGGAGAGACGGAAGGGGTTAAACCAAGATGAAATGACTGCACGAAAGACGAAATAAGTAAATTGTTTCAAAATCTCTATGAAAGATTGAAATCTTTATGAAAATTTATATGAAAACGAACTATAGAGATGATGAGCAGCTCTAAGGTTATTTGGATATTAGTGTTTTGACATGTCTTTACTATAACGCATAAATCAGTCAAAAAGAAGCAAAGGAAACACTTTTGGGAAGCAGCATGTTCGACAGAGTTGGTTGCCCCATAAGACCTCATTTATTTCAGACCTCTGAGTCATAACGGAAACACAGGAGCTTTGAAAGAGGCTTGTTTGTCTGTCTCTGTTGCTAAATCGAATCATATTCCTTTACTGTTGTTGTCCAGTGCAGGGAAAACCAACCAGTGCCTCAAAATTTAAAGTTAAAGTTTCTCTTTTAGAAAAGCAGCTGCTTGCTCACACGCTCTTAAATGAATAGTTCACCCATTTGCTGAAAATTGAGTTTTTCTCTTCATTAGATCAGATTAGGAGAAATTTAACATTTCATCACTTGCTCACCAATGTTTCCTCTGCAGTGAATGGGTGCCATCAGAATAAGAGTCCAAACAACTGATAAAAACATCACAATAATCCACAAGTAATGTACGCGATCCACAAGCTGCATATTTATGATAAGCAAATCCATCATTAAGATATTTTTTTAAGGCAGTGGCTATTTGCACTAAGTGTAAATAGTGACAGATGCTATTTACACTACGTGCAAATACCATATTTTTTAGTGATAGATACTATTTACACTAAGTGCAAATAGCAATGGATTCTATTTACACCAAGTGAAAATAGCAATATTTTTTATTGAGTGTAAATTATAATTTTAATTCAAATTATTAAATGGATGCCACCTTATTGGGACAATAAAGCCCTCCCTACACCTACCCTAACCTTACCCAAGGCTTTATTTTCAACTTTTTGATTATTTCCTTCATTTTTATTGAAAATAAATGCCTTTCCAATGTGATAAGATTTGAAAAGGGAGAAAAAAGTTTGGCAAAAGGCGGTCTCGAACTCGGGTCGATTGCGTCAAAAGGAAGTGCCTTACCACCTATGCCACTGAAACTGATCTGAATGAGCATCTCTTTTTTTGTGTTGACTAACCCAATCACACATTAGTGGGTGGAGTTGGTGTAAATAGCCTTTGCCAACAAGACTGGCTATTTGCACTTAGTATAAATAGACACTCTGCTTTTGTAAACTTCAAACAGTTGCTTCTGGCTAAAATAGAAGTCCTCTATCCATAATATTGCTTTCTCCAGTAAAAAACAAAACAAAACAAAACAAAAAAACTCTCATCTGAATCAGGAGAGAAATATGCACAGATTAAGCCATGCTTACAAGCGGAAACTATGGGGTAGAATTGTTGTGTAATTCCAAATATATTATGATCCGCAAATAAATCTTAGCGTTTCACTAACAAATTAAATTCACCAAAAAATTTAAAATACATAAAATTGCATGGTGGTGGCGTACAGACCTCTGGGCCCTATGCATTGTGTCACCCTTTTCCCTCACTAGTGACGCCCCTGATCACGGCTCTGGGTACAATGCCATACTGGAAGCAAACACATTTTGGAAGCGTCATGTTATTCAAGACGGCATCAATAAGCAACTCACTAATAAATAACTAGAATCAACCTCAGGATAAACATACGAGTTTGTGTTATAGGTTAAATTGCCATCATACAACAGCCAACAGCGTTTTCAAGTTTTCCAGTCAAGCCGTTTAAATTATGTATATGAGCAGCTATGTGGATCTAACAATATATAAAGCATTATAAATAATGGTAACACTTTATTTTGATGGCCCCTTTTGAACATTCTGTTGACTATAAGTAACATTGCACCTACATTTCTGCTAACACTCATTAGAGTGTTAGTAGTGTATTAGTAGATTGGTAGGGTTAGGTTTAGAATAAGTTGACGTACTTGCAAAGTTACTTACAGGCAATAGATTGTCTCTTGGGAGACCATCACAATAAAAAGTTAGCAGATATGAAGCAGACAGTTTACTAAAACTACAGTTTACTACAGTTTTATTAAAAAGTCGCCATTGTTTGGGGAGAAAAAATGGTCCGTGTATATTTTGGTCATTGGATTTTCCTTTCAGAAACGGATATTAAAAAACAAAAAACAAGTGGTTATTTGATTTTTGTTTTAAAATACAAAATATAAAATTAAAATACAAAGCGTTTCTCTTTTTCAGTGTCAAAAAGAGATGAGCGAAATTTTAAAAATGATTTGAATTTCACTTTCTATTTCGGATATCAAAAAATAAAATTACTTTAAAACAGAAACGAAAAAAAGGCCCGTTTGTTCATATTCCGAGACCGGATGTGACTAGCACTCACGTGAAAAGACCGCCACATTTGACAGTTGTGAAGAAATTAAGTTACGTGCTGTGACGACTAATTGAGCGTGAGAGCAGAGCAGACATGGAGCCATACGTTGTTTTTCGAAACAATAAAAGAGTCTCTCTCAGGGAAGAAGACATGACTGCAGAAAAAATAAGTCGCATTTTCCAGGTAAAAAATGTTATAAGCTAACGTACGATCTCTAACGATAGCTAACGTTAACGTTCGCTGGCGAAACCGTAAAACTTTTCTTTTAACGGAAACATTGTGGTGTCTGATTTTAAGAAGTTAATCTCTCAGTAGTCACTGGAAAATATTAGAACTAATTGAGAAAAATTTGGAAATAAACACTTGCGGTTATTTGATTTAAATGCATTTCTTGACAGGTCTCAGCACATAGTCTATATGTGACTGACGACGCAAATGTGGCCATTTTTCCTGGAGCTTCTGGTTTTTTTAGTACATTGGACCTTACACCAAGAGCTCACTATGAGGTTCATGGTGAGGAGGAGGACACCTCATCATCTTCAACTGCCACAGCTCGTTTTTCATTTATGCGATCACCTGCGACTGTTACTCCTAGTACATCATCATCATCTGCTCAGCGGGCTGCCTCAGCCCCCCCCAGGGCCACTGCCTCTAAAACATTTCAAAGGTAACGTTAACTTCTTAAATGACTGTGATACGATTTATAAATTTCAGGGATGCAAACGGTCATTGTGGAGAGCGCAGTGCATGTTTGCATAGCAACGACAGACGCCACGGGAAAGTCTAATATAATTAGATATAAAGGAAAAACACCTCATCACATTTGATAATATTATAATCTCCAGCTGCCTCCTTTTTAGTTGTAGTGTAATAGTTAATACTACTTGTACTTTTCATTTACATTTTAACATCCCCCCCCTGACTTTCATAACCTCTGCCAAGAAAGTGGTGAAGGTTATGTTTTTGCAGTGTCTGTCTGCATGATTATTTTAATATGATGTTCTTCCAGATCGGTTTTTCTTGCTGAGGTGGTTGGTGGGAGGTTGAGTCCCAGCAGAATGGTGGTGATCCGGTTTTTGGAAACTGAGGCTACCCTTCAGGGGATAATCGGTAAAGTTCAAGATGCCATTGGGTGTCATGACCCAATGGTATTGACTGATGTGCAGGGGAATGCCATTTTGGAGTCTGAAGGCACAACTGGTGAGAAACATTAAAGGGTTAGTTCACCCAAAAATGAAAATTATCTCAGTTTAGACTTCCTTCTTTGTCGCATCATAATTTAAGATTTTTATGATGACATCTGATAGCTAAATCACTCCTCAGAAGTGTTATAGGTGGCTGAAACTTGCTCGATCAGAAAACGTAATTAAGACATTGTTAAAATAGTCAAAGTGACTCCAGTGGCTCAACCATACGTTTATAAAGCGACAAGATTGCTTTTTGTGCGCTAAAATCAACAAAATAACGACTTTATTCCACTATTCATACGTCTTCACACAGGCTCACTGTTGGTCTACGCAGGTCATTTGAGTGGTGCGTGTGACGTTCAACCCAGAAGCTCTACGCACATAGACTAAGTAAAAACACCAAGGAAACACACAAGACCAATGCTGAAGAGAATAAATAGTGGGATAAAGTCGTTATTTTGTTGATTTTTGCACACAAAAAGTATTCTCGTCGCTTGATAAACGTATGGTTGTCTAGAGTCACTTTCACTATTTTAACAATGTCTTAATATTTTTTCTGATTGAGCAAGTTTCGGCCACCTATAACACTACTGAGGAGTGATTATCAGATGTCATCATAAAAATCTTAAATTATGATGCGACAAAGAAAGGAAGTCTTACAGGGTTAGAATAACATGTGGGTGAGTAATAACTGACATAATTTTTGTTTTTGGGTGAACTAAACTTTTAATTTTGTTTTATTTTTAAGTCTTTACTTTTGTGATTTAAAATTAGAGGGGATGAGATACACTCATGATGATTTAACCTTTTTTCTGGTTTTCACCCCTAATGTAAAGGGTCCCAGTACTGGAAACAAAATGCAAGAAAGATTCTTGCTATACAAGAACAGGCCTTCCAGGAGGTACAGGGCTCTAAAAGGAGGAGAATGAGGTCATATTAAGTATTCATATTTCTCTTATTTGTCCATATATTGAAAGGCATTGTTTATTTACTTTTATTACATGGCTTGGCTGAATTCCAATGTAGAATGCTGTCTGTTATTTCTTGATAACAGACCGTTGCCATGAAAAACAGCGCGTTGCTATGGACGCAGAACGGACTATTTTCTTTGGCGGAAGCAATACAATCGTTTTTAAATCAATAAACTCCTTTTAAAATCAATAATTCGTGGCAAATTATTTATTTATTATTTTGTAGGTAGCCATGTAATAAGCGGGATAATGTATAGTGAGCCGGTTGTTATAGTGAATAACAACTATAAGCGTCGGGATCCCGTTCAGCCTGCCGGGGTTGTTATTCACTATAACAACCGGCTCACTATACATTATCCCGCTTATTACATGGCTTGGTTTAATTCCAATGTAGAATGCGGTCTGTTATTTCTTGATAATGTATAGCGAGTCGGTAGTTATTGAGAATACAACCCCTTCAGGCTGCTCAAGATCCCTCCGCTTCGCGTCGGGCTCCCGATACAGCCTGTCGGGGTTGTATTCTTAATAACAACCTCCTCGCTATACATTATCCCTTACATATTTGTCCTTACCTTTGTTGTCCAGACTATTGAAACTTTATTTCAAATCAGCACCGGTTTGCCAACCCTTTGGCCATTAATGCTTCTGTATTTTAGTGGCTTCTATAATGTTTGGGCCAAAGATTTATTTGGCTACCACAAGCAAAACCGCTAAAACACAAACAGTATATCTATTATGTGTTTTCCTTGTAATAGCCGAAAAGATGAAGATGCTGCTGGAATTGGAGAGGTGACTGAGAAGATAGAAGAGCTTGTACTGGCATCACAGACCTTACCAGATATCACTGCAGCAATCAAAGAGCTCACCAATCTAGCTGCCACTCAAAGAGTGATCCTGACTCCTTCCCAGCTACAGACCATCAAGCAAGGATTCTGCTGTGTTATTTGTATGAGTGAGTAAACAATAGATAGTCATTGTCCCACATGTACATTTATTTTGAATCCAGTTTGATCAAGAATTGTAATTTTCCAAATATGCATTATTACATTTTTTAACCATGGTCACCTATGTCTCATCCACTACAATTAATTACATGTACAAATGCAAACCTTTGTGTTAAAACTTATGATGTAACGATACATTAACAAAAGCTGTGTCTGAAATGGCTCCCTATCCACTATATAGTGCACTATTTAGGGTGTCTGCCTATTTGTTTCGGTGTCCGAAATCTGAGTGAACGACATCATTCCCTACATTCGTTCACTACTTTTACCCACAATCCTCTCTGAATTAGAGTGTACATCCGATGTACCTATTAACCTATTATTTAGACAATATATGAAATATTAATGTTAACAACGTCACATATTATTACAATACCTGACTGTTAGTCAAACACATAAAATTGTGTTAATGCCTAAATAATATTTTAATAAAACAAAATTACCTTATTAATATTTTATTTTATTTTAACAAGTCATCTATATAAAATTGTCTAAAGCTCAGTCCTCTACACATTGAATTGTGGTAAATAGTGCTTCAGCAAGTGTACATCGGATGTACACTCTAAATCAGAGAGGATTGTGGGTAAAAGTAGTGAACAAATGTAGAGTATGATGTCGTTCAATCAGAAGTTTAAAAAAAGACCAGTTGTGGACTATAGGGTTTAAGAGCTACAGACATTTGTAGTTGGTTATATGTCATTTTCAGAAAATTCTCAAAAAAGAAGGGGTGCTGGTTAAGAGTTAAGGTCATATGGACACACTAAGAATGACTAGTTTTTCTCATTTTGTCTTTTAGAATTTATCGAGGAGCCAGTCTTCACAGAGTGTTGCCGGAGCATTATTGGCTGCAAAACATGTGTGGTACAGTGGCAGGAGACCTCTGTGCACTGTGCAAAATGTAGAGGGAACACTGCAAACAACACCATATTTGAAATTAATGGTCTGTCAGAGACATTTTCTGTTCTGAGATCCCTTTTTGAAGAGGAGTAACATGTTGAATTTTTACACAAACAAATTTACAGTTAACAGTTAAATAGAGCTAATGGCTTTTCACACATTGCGCTGAGTTGTGGTTATAAGACAGAGCAATGCCTGTTTGTATGGGGCAAAGTCATTGTTCACTGCTCTAGAGTACAGTTCTGAAATGTCTGAATAATGCTCAGCAAACTGGTTCTCAACTGTAATCTTGTCCTGTTCAGTTGAAAATGGATCAACTCCAAAAGTTGAATGCCTGGTCAGTGATGATCCCAGCTGTTGGCTGTAAAGGTCTGCTGCTTCAGCTGAATGAGGCAACAGCTCCTGTTGGATTTTTTTGGGACACCCACGGCCAGCCAAGTCATTTGGTGTTCCTTTACCTGTAAAATAAAGAACATACTGATGGTATTGAAAATTATGAATGCCTCTTGTAATCTTTGAAACACGGTTTTATTTCACCTGGAATTCTATGAGCATTCCATGACTCCACCAGCCTTGTAAGACCAATCTCACACAAGCGGCCAGTAAGGTTGGACACACAATATCTCACAAGGCTGTCATCCATGTCTATTTCCTCTTGATCCACCAACCCCATAAGTGCTGTCTTCAGTGGATAGTTGACACGATTGTTGACTTCAGGCCAGATTCGTTCAACTATATGATTCTGAATTTGCAACAAAGATGTGTAATCAGTCAATTTGTTCTGGTGGGTAAATAAATCTTAGTCTATTAAGGAAAAATGGTCATGCAGGATTCCCAGTAAATCTGTAAATGTATTAACTCAGCAGTCATTATGCACATCGACCGCCGAACAAGTAAATTTATAGTTTTACCAGGAATTCTGCTTGAAGACAAATAGGATGTAATTGCTTCTGCAGCAGTTTTTTATTAAGCTGTAACCAGATTTAAAAAAGAAACATGTTCTCAGCCAGTTAATTTTGTTTAATTAACTATAAAATTTGGAAAGCATAGTAATACCAATGACAATTTGTCTCATACATGCAAAACAACATTATACTGCTAAAGCAAAACTAATAATAGTAATAATAATAAAAAAGCAGGGATACAAGTGAATTGCTGAAGCAACCAAACAAACTGTTGAGCTGTACCTTTGTGGATGAAGTCTGTATATATGGCCTTCGCTCCTGATTATGGCGGTGAGATGACAGCAGCTCCTGCATGAAAAGCGTCAAATAAAACTCCTTGCCATGATCTACTCGTACCTGGTCCCACATACCATAGGCAAGTACTGCAGGCCTATTGGATAAAAAAGTGTTTTATTTTGTGCAAAACTTTTCAAACTTAACTGTTATTAGTTATTCTCAGTATAATAGGCTTCATAACAATATACTGTAGATGTTCAACAGTTATTATATGTTTTATATTCTATCATGAATGTTAGCCATGTGTATGCACTTTCTTTATTGTCCACAATAATAATAATTGCCATTACCTGAAAACATCTTCATAGATGGCAAGGTTGTTTTTTATAGGCATTGTAGAATGACCAACAATCTTTTTGCTAAAGCCATCAATGGCTAAAACATGGGTGACCCCAAACATAGCCAGTTTTTCGTTTTGGTCCATATGAACCTTTTGACCCATGTAATCAGCTTGATATGGTATGGGGTTGAGATTGCGGGCACCCTAAGAGAGATAGGAAAACGATGTAACTATTTCACACAAAAATAAATCTCATTAGTCCTATATGGCTGCATATTTTACAAATATAACCTATTGTCTATTTGTGTCTCTATCAAAAAAGTAAAATGAAAATTAGGGGTTTGTTCTGATTATAGGCTTAATATAAATATCTGCAAGTTTTTAATCTTAATCTAAGTAACTGCAGCTAAACAGCAAAAAAATAAAACACAGACAAAAAAAAAAAAACATTATCTCATATTTACACATAAATTCCATCCACATATTTGATTATGTATTAGAGAGAGGAGACAGTAACAGACCTGACGTCTTGCTTCATGGTATGGCTGATGAATAGTTCTGAGCGCTGATCCAATTCGTATCTCTGCAGCATGCACTCCTTTCGTGGCGAGATACCCCTTCATCATCTTTCTTCCATATGTAGGTCCAGTCTAGAAAATAAAAAATATACAGCCTGTCTTTTTCTACGTTCCAAATATTTACCAACTGATGTCTGTTTAATGAAATAAAACGTTTTTGTGTTATGGAATGTATCAGTGTTGTGAGGATTATGTTAACTGTGACTTAGAAACTATTTATAAACAATGGAAGGCTGAGGCTATTTATTGGGATTTATGTACCATTCGTAATAAACGGGCATAAAAGATGCCAGCCAAATAAATTTGATAAGACATATAAATGCGGGACATACTGTGCATATCACATGTTCTCTCTCTCTCTCTCTCTCTCTCTCTTAACTTCAATTCTTAAATCTATAAAATTTACTGTAGGCTATAGTACATTTTTTGAGAGGTATATATTTTGGGACAGTTTACAGCCATTTATTTATTTTTTAATCTCAATAACAATAATTCTCATATTGCAGACCAGTCAATTGTAAATTGGTTTACAGACCCATGTTCAGTGCTGACTTGACTGTTTTTATTTCAACCATCTCTCTCTCTCTCTCTCTCTCTGTCTCTCTCTCTCTCTAATTCAATAGGGCTTTATTGGCATGAAAGTTTTTTGAAACAATGTTGCCAAAGCATATACAAATAAAATATATACATAATATATACAAACACAATAAAACAGTTATATGAACAATAATAAAATAATAATAATAAATTTAATACTCTCTCTCTCTCTGTAGTAAAAAAAAAAAAAAGCAGGATCATACCTCGGTTATAGCTTTTGCCACCTCCAACTCCAAATGTGCGTCAGGGAGTCCCATCAAACTTAATCCATTTTCACTGCAAAATCTCCTCACGTTTCTTGCGGAACATCCTCTTGCTCCCCCATTTACTTGTGATATCTGCGCTGAGATTTCTGTGGATGACAGGCCTTGTTTTGCCATGTCTAAAATCATAACTGAGTAAGGTTCTAAAGACATTTTATTCTGGGCTAAGCACGGCTAAGCACTGTCAAATGTGGCGGTCTTGTCACGTGAGTGCTAGTCACATCCGGTCTCGGAATATGAACAAAAGGGCCTTTTTTTCGTTTCTGTTTTAAAGTAATTTTATTTTTTGATATCCGAAATAGAAAGTGAAATTCAAATCATTTTTAAAATTTCGCTCATCTCTTTTTGACACTGAAAAAGAGAAACGCTTTGTATTTTAATTTTATATTTTGTATTTTAAAACAAAAATCAAATAACCACTTGTTTTTTGTTTTTTAATATCCGTTTCTGAAAGGAAAATCCAATGACCAAAATATACACGGACCAAAAATACACATGGGTTCTTTTTTAAATTTGGTGCGGGTGTGTTGAATATAAATGCATATAAATGTAAGATGGGATATTTATTGGTTAAAACACTTGATCACACAAACAATATTTCAAATAAATCAGACTTACTCTCACGTGTTTGAGTTCCTGTTTGTCCATATTTGGTTCTGTTCCTGTTCATTATGAGTTAATGTGGTTTAAGCTGTGTTTAATTATCCTCGTATATTCCTGTGAATTTATAGATTGTTCTGTCCCTTGCTTCCTTGTCTGGTATTGTTTGTCTATTCCCTGTCCTACGTGTGTGTTCCTGCCTGTAAATCTACATTGTGGATTATTAAACTAGTATTGAATGTTAAACTCCTGCATCTCCGTGCTCCCTCGTCTCCTACACAGTAGGCAGACCGTGGCATAATACCAGACCCAAAAATAGTAAGCGTCGCTCCTTTTCCCTGTTCTGTTTTCACGTTTTTTGAAGAGTCTTTTGTTTTTCCCTGTTTCTCCTGGTGGCTATGGAAACCGCAGCACGGTTTTCAGCCCTGGCCTGCTGAGACCTCCCGCTTATGATGCATGTGTGGAAGTTCAGTGGGATCGCTGCAAATACGGCACTGGATGACGCCACGCTGAATTCTCTGTTCTGGATCAGAGCCAACTACTATCGACCCATGGACCTCCCAGACACGACAGGACTGAGCTGGAGGGAAGGGATTCTCTGGTGTCTGGAGAGTGTCCAACCCCGATCCAGCTTGCCTTCATGTCCGTCAACCGTTCCCCAGGCAAGCCCTCTGTCCGTCGTTGCCTCTAGCCCGCCATCCGCAGCTCACTCCAGCCCGCCGACCGCAGCTGACTCAAGCCCGTCGGTCTGAGTTACCCCAAACCAAAGTAGGAATTTGAGGAGGAAAAGACTGTACTCAGCCCTCATCCTAGCCCCAGAACTCGCTCCAGTGTCAGCTCCAGCACCAGAGTCCACTCAGAGCTCCTGGATATGGCGCTACCCCCAGAGTTCTCTGCGTCTATCCTCACTCCAGAGCCCGCTCCTCCAGAATCCCTCCTGGCATTGAAGGGCCTAATTTCCCCCAAGAAAATTGGGGGGGCTGTGGCCCTGGTGCAGGATGCTCCTTCCGGGAAGGGGACGATCTGTCACGTGTTTGAGTTCCTGTTTGTCCATATATAGTTTTTTTCATAGCACTTGCTATTCAATTCTGTATATATATATTTTTGAAAATATGTAGTTTTATACACTTAATTATTGTCCTAGCTAACTCCTAACCCAAAACATACCCATTGGTAACCCTCTTGAAATATTTAACCTAAGTTATTTCAGTATACATGTATTCTGGTTTAAATTCAGTTTTCTTGGAAAGAAAGACTTGTGTCTTTGCGAGACTTCAGTTCAGTAGCCGCAGCGCTTCACGTCTGATGTGTGACACACAAAACAAAGTGCACTAAACGGTAAAACAATTGCACTATAAATTAGTGTGTTTTCATGGATCTACTCTTTGCATCTGTTTTTTTATGTTTGAATCAGGTCTTCTCTTTTGGAATAGAATTGGCTAGATGGGGCTGTCACAAAAATATGTGGTCCTAGACATGCGGTCCTAAAACTGTGGCCCTAGAACTGCGGTCATGAAACTGCAGCCTTCAGTTGTGCAGGAACATACTATTGTACAGGGGTGCAAAATGAAAATGCTCCCATTCAGACTATAAAGCGAAATGTGATTGGTTATGGTGAAAACGTGCTATGATTGGTCAGCAAAGTGAGGCTATTATCTGATTGGCTTGAGTAGACTGTGGGTGGAGTCCATGCCAGTCCAAGTTTTACCGCAGAATTGGGCAACGTTAACACTGCTGCCGCAGGTTGTTTTTCATGTCCGCAAGTTAAAGCGACCCCAATAACGTGATATTTAACCCCTGAAATGTAAATTTTACTAGGGGTACCCCGCCAAAAAAACGTGCATTTTACCCTCAGGAATGCAATTTTTATAGGGGAAGCCCCCTCAGAACGCTAGAATTGGGCTACACTCTAAAAAATGCTGGGTTAAATATGACCCAGTGCTGGGTAAATATTGGACAGAACACATGGGTTGTTTTCAACCAAGAGTTGGGTTAAATGTTTAACCCAAACTTCTGGGCAGTAACCCAACTGCTGGGTCTAAACAACCCAATTGCTGGGGTCGTCCATATTTTAACCAGCGCTGTGTTATATTTAACCCAGCATTTTTTTAGAGTGTAGTTTTAGGCTTTACGTAACGATTTGACGGATTTTGTTGGGAAAACCTGGCAACCCTGGTCCACACATTTGTGGATAGTAAGCTTCTTTCAAAATGCTCAAATGCTTGCAGTGATCCACAAATGCACAGGATGTGATTCATAAATGATTGCCAGGCAAAGTTGTGTTTGTTACATAAAAATATATTCGTAAATGTTTTTTATTTGCAAAAATCATTTTATTTGATTATTTTTTTAAGTCATGTTTGTGATGCTCTAAGATTTATTTGTGGATCTCATTCTATTTATTTGTCAATATGTTTAACTTTTGTTAATCTCTTTACATTTATTTGTGAATCATAATCTATTTATTTGGAATCACGCAACAATTCTACCCCCATAGAAAACAGTCCAAAACAGTTCCAAACAAATATGTTGGTGGATTTTGATGTGATAGCACAATAGGGGATTAACCTTTTGACTGGAGGAGGTGTTTTTACGGATTATGGTATATTTTGTTTAGAAATGATGGTTTAATTAGGTAAAAAGATTTAATGATGGATTTGTTTCTTACAATTATGCTTTCATAAGACGTTTCTTATTTGCTTCATAAAAAATTGTCTAGTTTAACTGGAGTTGTGTTACTTGTGGATTATTTTTATCAGCTATTTGGACTCTCATTCTGACGGCACCCATTCACTGCAGAGGATCCACTGGTGAGCAGTGATGCTAAATTTCTCCAGGGCCCGTATTCATGAAAAATCTTAGTGCTAAGAGTTGCTCCTAGTAACAAAATTCTTAGAAATGTGGGTGTTTCCTCTTAAAATTAAAGAAAAGATCCTAGTAAAGAAAAAAGTAACTCAGCTACATCTTGTATGGCCTGAGGGTAACTAAATTTTATCATTATATTGAACAAATGAATGTACGCAAAATACAACTAATAAAATTAGAAGATTCCTCTATTAAATTCAAGTTGAAAACATGGCAAACTGCAGTATTAAACTGCAACAAAATTGTGGAGATTTTGGTGTGCAGACTCAAGTGACCCCAATGAACTGATTCATTTAAATATCATTAAAAGTAAGCATGACAAACTAATTACCATAATGACTAGCTATTCAACTACAGGCCATTAAAAAAACCCAAAAGCAAACAAATAATATGAAAAGGATAAAACATCTACCCTAAACTATAACACAGCAACAATTCGCTACTAAGAAATACCCTGCTGTATGACATGAATCATGTCATGTTATCTCATTAAAAACAATAATTCATGACTGTAATCCATCTGAAAAGTTTTGAAAATAATCCTTCTTCATCTGATTGACTTAAATATCAGACCCTCATAAATAATTCTCATACTTTTACATACTTTGATGTACATTGTATTCTTCAAAATGCCTGTTTAAGAGCATTTTCCTTTGCCTATGAATATTTTATGTGCTCGCAGACATCAATTAGAAATTTGATCACATCCACTATGATGATGTAAGTCAAATGAAATATTTTCTAAATTAAGTCTCTTGCGACAATTATTAATGACTGATTTGCACGTCTCTTGATATTTAAAGTAAAACTGTTGATTAGACTCATAATAAGTTCATCTTAAAAACAGTGCTACTGTACAGAGTCGTAAACAAAATTAGCTTGGAATTGGAAAATGTACGCTATTTCTGAAGTATAAAACATAGTGGTGCTCAAATCACACTGGCAAAAATCTAGCTTTGCTAACTTCGCTACGTTTGGTTAGTTACTCCCCACAATGTTTCTTTTAACAGTTGTGAAAGGTTACATTTGCTTACGGTCAAATTCCTCACTGTAGCCACTGAATGGTAAAGACATTTCATTGTACTGCTTTACAGTGCCTTCTGCATTTGTATGCTATTTATTATTTAAACTGTTTATCTGCCAGATATGTGCATAATTATGATGTTCCTGAGGTGTTTTTTTCAAATGTCCAAAAAACTTCTGCGAATATGCACTGAACTTCAAGTTCAGCGAGTTTCCCAATGCATCAAAATGAGTTTAAAAAGTTCAACTATGAAAACTTTCGGTTCAGAAACAACATTTAATGTGTGTTGCAGTTAGTTTAATATATACAAATCCTAAATAAATAAAGGTTGTCACTGGGCTTTATTTACTGTTGTAAAATAGCTTTCAAGACTTTATTACATTTTCCTTTCAAATGCTAATTACATTACATGTTAAATCCTTGCTGTTTATCAGTGAGAACGCTTAAGTTTTTTAACTGAAACTTCCACTCGGCTGGATTGCTACAAGGCTGAAGCTGTGTTTTACAATAAATACAGCAATTATATTTTAAGATATTAATAATGGATAATGTGAGAAAAGAAGTTGCCAAAACAACGAAAGACAACAACAACCTAAATGCTTTCTCCTCAGCATTTATAATGTGCGAAGTGTTTATTTCTATTTTGAACCGCAGTGAGGAAACAGATGGAAAATCACACGCTTTATTTTTGCACTTATAACCCTTCAGTACTGTAATAATTGGCCTTTGATGTGATTTTTATGTATTCTGCATTTAAGGTGTTAAAGACATATGTAAAGTGTTTGCTAATTGCACAGTTTATGCCTTGTAGAGTGATAATAATCTTGTTTTCTTTCCTTTTTTTGGATAAATACATAGCTCAGTACTGAAACATCAAGTTGAATCAAAACTGTGAAATAGGCCGTCAGCACCTGTTCAGTGTTCATAAACCCGCCGAGAACACCTCACCTCGGCCAGATCTTCTGGAATTTGCTGCTGGCTATGATGTCTCTATTGTGGTTAAACATGAATATAAGTAATTTTGGGTCAATTTAACATGCAGTCTTTGGTTTCATTAATCTATTATTTGTTCCAGAGCAACCCGTTTTGGCTGAGAGGGCAAAATCTCATTTACATTTTATATAAATTCAATCCTGTATATCAGAGTACTACCTTTGTACTTTTGACTGAATTGCCTAGCAGCTTTTATGATGGCTGTTGTTGTTTATTATATATTATTATTTAATAATAAATAAGATAAGAGACTGTTTTTAGGAGTGAGTCAGCAATAAAGACTTTTATATTGAAAGAGACTGAAACAGGGTTATAAACAAGTCATTTTTACTTTCAACAACAGCTTGTAAGATGCAGCCAAAAAATGCACTGAGCAGCACTCTCACCAGAAATCACCCTTTACAGATGAAAGGATAGTACGACAATATTACTTTCCTCAGCGGACATTCAAACTAATGTTTTATTTTGAATGTGAGATTGAACTGAAGAATGAATGTTAAATCAGATGGAGGTAATCACACTCTATCTCTCATAATACTCTACTACACATAATAGACTGCTTTTATTACAGTAATAGAATAAGTTTTCAAGGAAGCAACACAACATTCCTTCGCTACTAGTTTTAAAGTGATGTTTTTGAATTAGTAATGGAGGCTTGGGCTGAGCTGTTAAACTATCAAACTGAGATTTGAATTTGTGGCGGAATGAAGTATTTCTGCACAAAAGAGGGGTTTTAAAGGCACTCCATTGTTGTCCATTTTTTATTCACACACCTATATGCCATCTAACTGTTGTAGAGACTAAATGTCACACTCTTAGCAGTGCAATATGTCTGTACATCAGCAATGGTGTGATTACGTACGGCACTTGGACTTTGGCCTAAACTATATAATATATGGTTTGTTATAAAAAATAAGAATTATTAATCAGATTGTTTATATTCTATTACTTAATAAGGATTTTTATTATCATTATAATTATACATATAAAAAATGTATCAGAATATTCAAAACAGAAGCATTTCCACTTGTGATCTTTGACCACACGGTGTGTAACACTCTCTGCAGTAGTCACTTTTCTATGTCCTTTTGTAGATAATTCCACATAAGACATTCAAAACTCCACAGTTATGAACCTAGAAAAGCCCCTCATATTTTTCCCACTCAATATCGTAGCACCATATTTCCCATCCTTCTGTGAGCATCCATTGGAGGAAGGTGAAAATCTGCCATGTTAATGCTAAAAATAGGCAGATGCAGTCCTTCTGATGAGGCTTGGTGGGGAGAGGTGGGAGGTGGAGAGAGCCTAAGAGAGATAGGCTGATGGAGGAAATGAGCAAAGAAAACCTCACACCTAATGGAGAGATATTGAGTGCAAGGGGCTTTTTAACTGTATTCCCCAGCTGTGCCATAACTCAAAGCCTGAGCTAAAGCCTATGGCTAATCAAGCTCATTGTGCAAGAATCAATGTGTGTGCTTTCTGAACAATGTGATTATATTGCCTTTAAGAATAAGAACAGAACTGCTCATGAATGTCGCAACATGGTAAAAACATCAAAGTCATCTATTACCGTCCTACTTAAACTATCTGCTGGACTCTCTCTTTTTACCTGGCTGGATTTTGTGGGCAGTTCTCTTTTTACCATCACTAAGCTTGCTCAGGAGGCAGATAGGAAAAATGTGGAGGAGGAACAGATCCATGTGTGCGTCCATGTGCTTGAAAGTATGTGTGTGTATCTTATAGCCCACTGCTTTTCTCCCCACATGACTATGTTAGCCCCTTCACTCATATATTTCTGGTTCACTCCAGTTGTATTTTTGGCCACTGCATGATGAGGGAATGACGGCAAAGCCAGAGCTGATTCTCTGCCTCGATTTTCTGTGATGGATTGTGGACAGAATCTGAGTTTGCACTCGCCTGAAGGAGGGTTCCCTGTCTCAGGCTTTCACCGTGGAACTACATCTCAGCTGCATGTATCGTGATTGTTTTGTGCTTCCTGCAAGATTCAATGCATTTTGCTGTTGAGGAAGCCCTTTTTAAAAAAAGCGATTACATGTTTAATTCATGACAGCCACTGTGGCCGTGTAGCAGAAGGTCCAAAAATAAAGACAAAAGGAGGACAGGGTATGTTTGTTATTAATTATTATCAGGCTCTTATTAAGCTTCAAAGAAATGTTTAGTTTGATTATTTCCAAACCAGGGCAAAATTTCCAATAAGAAATGTAGAGCCCCATTCACTGGACAGCTGCTATCAGTAGCTACAATGATATCAAGAAAGACGTCTAATGCATGTGATGCTTGCAAAAAAAAATAAAATAAAAAAATGTTAGAACACAAGTTAATTTAAACTAAGTCATTTATTTTAAAATAGTCTTACTAAAAACAACAGATTGGTCCTCTCATTAAGTCCACCTAGAACCCTACACTGTAAAAGAATGAAAATAAATAGATAAATAAATAATAATAATGAAAACAATTTAGAGTAAAAAGTGAATAAATCAGACATAGAACATGCTGTCTAACAACTACATCACCTTGTCTTGTTGTTAAAGTAGTGCCCATTTATATGTATGAACAATCATTTTAAGCATATTGTATGTATTATAAACAGTAAAATAAGCATGCATTTGACCGAAATTCCACAATCATCTAGTTGGACACAGTTGGGTGCCCAACTGAACCGTGGTCTGGAATGGCCCACCACTTCCAACCGAGCTAGCACCACATTTGGTCTTCGACCACTGAGAATGGGTAATATTCAATAATCTGAAAATGGAAACTCATTAAGGTACCCATATCTCTGGGACTGACTGATGTAGGTCCAAAATGTAGATTCTGAAAGAAAAGTTTATTATGAAATAGAATCTAAAATCATATTGCAATATCTGTAACACTTTTTTAGTTATAGGCATGCAAACTTTGTAAAAAGAATAATTATGGTACTCAGGCAGGTATGTTCAATGCTGTTGTTTTGAGAGAAGGAAACAAAATATATCTCTAGTTTCAACATTATTTGTTCTTCAGACTTTCCTCTTTAAAAGAAAAGAACTATCATATTTTTGCAAAGTGACTCACATTTGGTTTTTGACCATTGAAATGTGTACATTTTAATGATTTACTCCTGGAGCCATATTGAGATCCCAATATCTCAGGAACTGAACCATATAGGGTTTTAAAATTTAAGATGCCAAAAGGAAAGATTGTTACGACTCAATATCTAAAAGGGCATTAAAGATATCTTTGAAACTTCTTGAGTTACAGGCATGCAAACTTTGGAGAAAAAACTTGAAAAGTGCTTTTACCCACCATTGGCATATAATGCAACAAAGATTACTGAAGTCAACAGATTTTACGAATAGATCTACAAATCTCTGTGTAAAAATAATATTATGATTCTGCTATCTATCTGAAGTCATTTTTACACCTCTGTAATTTGGATCTGAAACTCAGGTGAAAATTGCCATTTTGACCCCCCTCAACAAAACAGTGGCTTACTCAATAAATATTCATCCACGGCATTTAATATGTTGGCTTTCATTACTATACATTTCTATCTTTCTTCAGAAAAAATATTAACAAAATCAAAAATGTGAGCCGGGACCTCTGGTCGAGTTGACACGGAATGACCCAGCAGCATCTGAATATGGCTGCTTCCCTACTATAGTAGGCAAAAAAACACGACTTGAAAAGAGTAGTAAGAGTAGTCTAAATTCATAAGTATTCATAAAACAGTAGACAAAATCTCGATAACCTATTTTCGGTGGGCATCCAAGTACACTTTACTGTCCCACAGAAGGCCACAAATTGTAAATGACAGGGAAGTGACTCAACTGACGGTGTAGGTCACTTGACAAATACATCCAGATTACACTGATACTGCACATGTTCATGTTATATAGAACGTACTTTATAAACAAAGTAATTACTTTTTCATAAGAAGTACCTACTTAGAGAGTATGTGACTTTGACTACTTTCAGTCCTTGACTACTGGAGGCCGATATGTAATGGACGGCTTTATTAAGTTTCTTCCCTGTCTTTCCCTCTGAAAGCATCTTAAATTTACTTTGGCCTTTTTCCTGTTTGCAGAAAACTCTGAAGTTTATGTCATCATATTACGCTTGATTTACAGAATGTGTTGATAACCTTGAGGACATTTTTCAAAATTTAGGTAATCTGGATTGATCTGCAGTATAGATAGCTTTTGCTGTTAATTTGACTCAGGGCCCGTTCAGAAACTGGGCTAGCATTCAGATGATAGGCAGCTTGGACATTCTCCAAAGGAGAAGTGTAGGAGTGTTGGCTCATCAGATGCGGTCTTGTTCCAAGACTGTTCAGTCACAATGGACAGCCTCACATGACCAGACTTGAGCCATTAAGTACAAAAAAACCCAATCAGGCTAATGTATGGCGTCACTCTCATAGAAAAAGCATGTCATCAAGTTCATGAAGATTATGGGTCTAAAACTGGACATACATTTGCAAAGGAAGCAAAGGAAAAAAGAACACGAACACGAAAAACACAGAACATGGTTTTGAATGTAAAAATTCAAGTGTCAGGACAGGGGATGCAGATGCATTTAAAAAAAAATTATTGCATGCGTTAAACGCTACAAAAAAACATGAACACAGTGGTCAAACACATCTGTCTAGCACGTTTACATAGAAAAACAATAGAATGATGCAGACAATGCAGGAAAGAAACAATACAGAAATGCCATCTAGAAGACATCTAGAACGTGAAAGATTCATTTTGAAGAATATTCTGGGCAATCTTTCAAATATAATGAAAAAGGAAGTGGAGGACTAGAACTGTCATCCTTCATAAAGAAATGTTAGCTAAAAAAGCAAATAGATGCCATACAACTATATATTGCGCAAAGTTTCAAGTTTCTGTAAATCATACATGTGATAGCTGTGCGATGAACAGACTGAAAGGAACGTTTTTATTGACTATCTTGACATCTGCACCAGCTCTCTTTGATGTGTTCATTAGAGAAGTAACTATTCATGAATGATTTTATTTTCTTTTTTTGAGTCAGATCTTCTCTATGACTTACTTGATCCAGTTCACGAAACCAGTCCAAATGATTGGTTCACAAATCAGGCTGTTCTTGAATTCAACTCACTGACTCCATCACAGTGATTAAAGGGATAGTTCACCCAAAAATGAAATGTTTGGGTGAACAGTTGCTGGGAGCCTTTGACTTCCATAGTATTTTTTTTTTCCATACTATGGCAGTCAATGGCTACCAGCAACTGTTTGGTTACTTTTGTGTTAAGCAGAAGAAACATATTCATACAGGAACAACATGAGGGTGAATGAGTAAATGATAAAATAATTTTAATTTTGGGGTAAACTATCCCTTTAACAACCTCAGTTTTGGTATTTGCCACAGAAAGTTGTATAAATTCAGAATATTTATAGCATGCATAATATGGACTATTTTAAACTACTGTATATTTTAAGGCGCTTTTGCATCCATTTTGAAACTTGACAGCTTCATTCCCGATTAATTGTAATTGTATAGAAAACAGAGATCAGCACATTCTTCAACAAATAACACTTTAACATTGGATTACATTATTAAAATAAAAAATAAAATAAAAAACATTAACATTCAAAATTTAAATTACAAAAATATAGTGCTCTGACAAACCTTTATGACAAATTACTTTCAAGACTGCTGCAAATAAACCTTTTTTTCTCACAGGTGTAAAAATAACAACTGCAGCGCCGCTGGGCAGTTTGAGGACATGTTTCAGCATAGCAGTCCATGACTGATGTAACGGCCCCATGATGATTCCTGACCCTGTTGTTTCATTCTGAGAGAATTGCAAAACTGTGCCGAATTACCCACACACAGATGCTTTATTGTGTCATTTTCTGAATTTGTGTGAGTCTTTGTACTATAAACAGGTTTGGTGTGCCAGGCACAAATCATAAATATACAAAGCAAGGGCCTGGTAAAGGAATAATGAATTACGAGGGAAATTAATCAAAACAGACAAGGATGACAGGGTTGAAGTATATTCATTGGCAAGGTATACACCATACATTTTAATCCTTCAAAGCTTGACTCGCTCAGTTGTAAAAGTACAGGAATAGCACAGGCACATGCAGTAATAAATCAATAATGTTGCCTGCAATGCTCTGATTATGAAACTTTGTTTGGGTGACCATGTATTTTTTTATACATTTCTTTTCATTGCATGCTTCTTAACATGTCTGATATATGACAAAAATGACTTGCCGTCTTTTCTTGCATTATGCTGCACTCAACATTTTCTTTTATCACTCATCTTGCTAGCTAAGCATATTTGCTGGATACATCAATCCTTTTAAATTCATAAAAGTGAAGAGGTGTGCTATTCAAGAAGCAGAGGAGGAAATACACATTCTGCATTAAAGGAGACGTGTTCACTGTGCCCTAAGCCCCAAGTATATCTTAGGTTTCATTCGTACACTGGGGTGTGTGTGATGTAAATTGTTTTTGTCATCTGTGAGCATAATAGACTCACAACCAGATCTTCTTATTGTTTGAAGATAACAACCTCTGCAGCTCTACCATTGGAGAAAGCATATCGCAATTCTGACTTTTTTTTTTCTCAGAGTTGTGAGAAACTCGCAGTTGTGAATTTATAAGTCAAGAACTGTGAGATATGAACTCGCAATTCTGTTAAATCAAGTGAGAATTGTGAAATAATGCAACTGACCGTTCGCAAAGACCTTGAGTGACAGGTCGATCTGACCAATCATTATGCCAAATACGCCATCTTGCCCGACAAACAAATCAGACAGGAGAGTTGATAAACTTTGGCTCAATTAAACTTGAAAAATTGTGTATATTGATGTTTTTCCACGGTTGAAATAAAATATGTTATGATGTTCATCCATGTTTGTTTCATGCTTTAAATAAATATGAAAATATGATCGGTGTAATGAGCAGTCCACTGAAGGGGAGTTCTGACGAAGCCAAGTGCAGCTTTTATTCAAAAGTAATCCAAATATAAACAGAGACTTGACTTGGCATGAACAGCCTTAGCTTGAACAGACTTGACTTGGCATGACCAGGAACACAACTCACCAACAGCAGGTTACACAGTTCAATACTCAACCAAGAGCAAGGTCAACAAGAGGGCTATTTATATTAAACGATGCAGGTCACATGCCAAGAACACCCAATGAGAGACAGGACACATGACTAAGACAACCAATGAGAACATGACACATGAACCAATAAGAGCATAACACAGAAACAAGGGAATCACATGACAGAACAAGGACCGTGACTAACCTCCACAATAAAAGACATGAAAACATTAACATGAAACAAAACCCAAAAACCCACGTTACAATCGGTTCACGTGTGCCGCTTGAACTGAGGCAATACAGTGATCTGTCACTGACACATTAAAGAGCCACAAAACGATATTTGATGTTTAAATTTTTTTAAAAAGACACATTTTAAAGCTGAGACTTTCTTTCATACCAGTAGCCTGCTCTTTCTTGTCTGTCGGCAGTTGTCAGATTACAGTTTGCTCTGCAATATATTTTTTTTACTGTGTGAGAACATGGTGTGTAGTGTGAGAGAGCACCATGGATTGTCGAACATAGCAACAGTAACTAAATCCCCGTTCAGACTACACGATTTTAGCCTGATTTTACCACGATCTTCTTGACGTAGGGTGTCGTGGGGATGCGTAAATGACAATGGGCGTCGGAAAACCCGATTCAATCATTTCATCTCGTGTAGTGTGTTATTGTGCATGACACCTATGCGATGCTTCATGACGTCAACACAGAAAGACTTGCATGTTTATTTTTATTTTTTTCATCGCACACAACTCCATCATATCTGTGAGACTGGCCAATAGGAACACAGAAGCACCTTAGTACAAGCTTTCAAACAAGCCAAACCGATAGAGAGACAATGGTATCATCGGTCTTGCTGGGTGTAATTTTACAATGGAGGAAATGTTTGTGAAGCTACTGCAACAATACTCCTGCATTTATGATGAGGGACTACTGCGACACAGTGAAAAAAAAGGTAAAATAAAAACTTTTTTACCTCAATTCTCTTTGACAGACCATACATCCTCTTCATGCCATCCAGATTTGTGTGTATTGTCAGGTTTTCTTTCTTTTTGGGGCTTTTCTTATGACAAGACAGGGCAAAACATACTGTTTGCTAGCCATTGTTTGTTTACGCTCATAGCACCTGCAGTCTTGTCCGATGACAGCATTCAGTGAATGCTTGGGTAGCATTGTATAGTCTGACATGTTTCTAGTTCACGACTAGATTTTATGAGTCAAAATCCCATAATCTGACAGTGACTGTCTGAAAATTTGTGTAGTCTGAACGGGGCTTAAGGAGAGTGGCTTTTTGCGAAGGGTAAATTCTGACTTTTTATTCTTAGAATTGCATAACATAAATTTGCAATCGCAAGAAATAAAAGCCAAGCATAATAAAAAAAATTCTCGCAAATGAATGATTATATCTTTTTACTTTTTTCCCAGAATTGTGAGATATATATTACAAAATGTAAACTTGTAATTGCGAGAAAAAAAGACATTTTACCTTTTTTTATTCATTAGCAGAAACAGGTTTCCATAAAAATAGATCAATACCTAAATAAATGTTTAATGGCAAACATGGAGAAGATTAGCTGTTAAAATTATAAAATTATTTTCCCACAAAAGCAATTAATTCAGCATAGTAATGATTATCCTTTATTGCCATCTCCGCAAAAAAACAAACAAAAAAAACAAATCAGCCTCTGGTCTCCTTCCCTGTATATCCCAGAATTACATTTCTTTTTCCTAACATTTGAGGCTTGCCTGAAAGTTCTTATTTTAACTTGAGCATTTTTTTAGAATACCATGTCATGTGCAAGGCGCTGCAAAAGATATAAGTGCAAAGGTCAAATGCATTCATCTAGTGAGTGTTTACATGGGAAAAAATGGGGGAAAAAAATCGCACAGTGGAATGAACAAAAAAAAAAACATGTCCTGTGTGAAAGCATCTGCCAGAATTCATAAATGTAAATGTAAATCCCTTCTAATGGTGACTGCGTGACATTTGACATCTTGAGTGATCGGGGGTTGTTACTACACACTTCAATATTCAATATTACAATTCAGTTATTATTTCTATGGCAGATGCAAAGTGCATTCACAATAAATATTTAATCTGCATTTGTGCTCCCTGAGAACCATGACCTTGGCATATCTAGCACAAAACACAACAGGAACATATGTGAGATTGCTGTTGCTTAATTCTGGGAATTACCTTGTATTTTTCAATTGAGGTCTATCTGGTCCACAGCCATGTATTGCAGTTATCTAAAGACTTTAGAGGCCTCACAACTGCTTTGCTTTTGCTATTGCTGTAATGGTCCACACTTCCACATTCAGATCAAACTTTACATTTGATAACATCTGCTTTTTTCTCCCCTAGAAACCCTATTGGCCTAAATTGAAGCCTACCTGACACAAAACGGTATGGCTTTTTTTTTTTTTTTTTGTAAACTCTAAAAATAGATTAATCCAAAATTAATGCTTATGTTAATATTATCCGATAGGCTGTTGATTCATTAAAAGCTGTTTTCTCACAAAAACAGTTTATTCAACACAGTAAAGCTTCTCTTCCATTGACATTTGTTGTGAAAAAAACAGCCTTTGGTGTACTCCATATGCTCAATTCACACCTGTGCGTTAATTAGTTTACAACACTGACCCAGCCATTGTTTCACAGCTGAAAAATGAACCAATGAGATGTAACAACTACTGGAGACTCAACAACAGACACCCGCATTGACAAGCTTTGTGTGAGGGAGTTAAGAGATACGCATAACTAACTAGTGTGGGTGTGTAAACCACACAATGTGTATAGTTTGTACATATGACAAACGTCCCAATGTACTTCAAGACAATAAAGTAGCACAAAAAAACAGCTTTGTTTTGATTTAGTACAAATTTGCACTTAGGTTTTTGGAAATCCATTGTCTTGTTCACAGCCAATACTTACTCTCGGTGTGAATAAGTGCTGCAAGATGCTATTAAAATAACTGGATCTTGTCCAGTTCACACAGGGACAAAGATGTTAAAGAAACAACACCAGCTTGTGCCACTAAAACAAACGCTCTGCTTGCAGCAACATCCTTTGTTTCCTGACTATTGGCCTCTCTACAGCTACATCAATATTAGATTATTGCGAAACCACAAGTTCCAATAATTATGAATGCAAGATATTGTGTTTGTGTGTGTGGACTTGAGAATTGGAATTTTAAAAGGACTTGGGACTGGTATATCGTTTTATATTTCTGTCATGAAGACAGCATGTCTTGTATTTTAAGAGCAACAATGAGCTGGAATTTCATGCAGTCACAAAAGCTGGCACTGAAAAATGAGGCAAATCAAAAGAGAACAAATACTTTGACAAAAAACACAGACAAAAGAAATTATAAAAAAACGTAAAGTTATAGTTCATCCTAAAATGAAAACCCTGTCATCATTTACTCACCCATGTGTTGTCCCAGGTAAAAATAAAGTGTGCTTGATTGCACTAAAAATTTGCTTAAATACAAGCAAGTACATTTGTAATACATTCTTATTTTTTTGTGCTAAATGAAATTATAAAAGTTATACAATATAAATACACGAATTAAAATAATAATTCTACTTTAGTAGTATTTCAGTGCAATTGTAAAAGTATACCAAATACCACTGATTTTTAAATTAATTTTTAGTGTATTGAAATAAAGTACACTACCGCAAAAATAGTCAGAACACTTTTATTGGTGCATTTCTTAAAAATGTGCTTTGAATCATTTAAAAATTAGTTTAATTTTAGTATACTTTTATTAAGCTATCCTAACTTTACATAAAATTTCAGTGGATATATGTGACCCACTCTGTGAAAACCCAGCTAAAGTCATTTTTTTTTGTGATTTACTGTTTTCTGTTTCCTTGTAAAAAAATTTACCTTCACATCTTTAATACTGACTGAGTAAGGACATGTCAAAGATTGAAATTATAGTGAAATTAATGGTTGAAATCCAACTTTGATGCTTGTTATCTAATAATTAGATTTTGAGACTTTAGTCTGGATTTCAAAGAGAGGGTCACATATACTATCACTAATTTGGATTTTCATGAAAAATACAGTAGTAATGTATTACTAAGTAAAACACTATAGGTTTCTTTGCTTAGGCTACAATAAATGCACTAATAGCACATCAATTGATTATTCATTCATGTGTTTACATGTGTTCCAAAATTCGCAATTGAACAGTGAGTATACTTTTAGCATAAAGTACTTTGAAATCTGTATTTTTAATGTGGAAAAAAGACTAACAAATGACACCCTAATAGTGTACTTGATTGTATTATTTAAAGACATCATAAATACTTACGGGATCGTTCACACAAAAATGAAAATTCTGTCATTAATTACTCACCCTCATGTCATTCCAAACCTGTGAGACCTTCGTTCATCTTTGAAACACAAATTAAGATATTTTGATGAAATCCGAGAGCTCTCTAATGCTGCATAGGTAGGAACACAACTGAAATGTTCCCAGGTTCAGAAACATATAAGGACATTGATAAAATAGTCCATTTGACATCAGTGATTCAACTGTAATTTTATGAAGCTACGAGAATACTTTGTGTGCACAGAAAACAAAATACATTTTTTTTTTTTACAGAGAAAGTATGTTAAAAACAGTTCTTATTCAAGGTGTCCCAAAATAGCACAGTTGAGTACACTTAGATGTTCTTAAGATTATCTTAAGTACTAAATAATTTTTTTTAGTATATAAAGCACAAAATTAGTGCGTGAAAATAGAGCAGTTTAAGTACATTATGGAAGTGTAGGTTTACTGAAATAAAGTGTATTTTACTGCACTTTTTTCACCTGTGGTTATACACCCACTTGACATCATGGAACACAAAAAGATGCTCTGAAGAAATATTCATTCTGGAATCATAACCCCTCTGTTGAAATCTGCTGGTCATGTCCTGTAATTGAATTTCATAATCGTCCTCTCGATCGCAAATACGTTTCAAGCTTTGAAATTGGCCATGAGGTATGTTCTTAATCAGCCATGGTGGATGAAAACTATTAGCTCTAAGAATCATATTTCGATCAGTTGGTTTCCTAAAGATGGAAGTATGTAGTGCACGATTGACCTCCTTAGTTATTTTCAGATCAAGAAAATTGATCTCAGACACTGAATATTCAAGGCTCAATTTCAAATTTCTATTTATGCCATTAATATACTGGTGAAACCTATGTAATTACGATTCTGAACCAGACCAAATAATTAGGACATAATCAATTTATCTTCCCCACATAACGATATTATCCAAAAAGGAATTACAAGTTGAATAGAAATGTCTTCCAGTCCTAAAAATAGATTGGCATAGTTGGGAGCGAAACAAGCACCCATTCCTGTACCTTTCATCTGTTTGTAGAAGACATCTTGAAATAAAAATACATTATTTTTAAGAGTCCACTCCATCAATTGCAAAATAAAAGTAGTAGGTGGTACTCTTTCTGGAGATCTATCACTCAAACAATGTTCAATAGCTTCAAGTCCCTCCACGTGATCAATATTAGTGTACAGGGATTTAACATCCACTAACAAGTCACTAACAAAGATTCACCTGCATTATTTATATGATTAATCTTATTGAGCACATGTGTACTATCTTGAATATTAGACGGACGTGTACATACATAAGATTTTATAAAAAAGTCAACATACTGTGATGCAGGTTCTGTCAATGATCCATTCCCACTGATTATGGGCCTACCTGGCGGAGTTTCTAAGTTCTTATGAATCTTAAGCAACATGTAAAGTGATGGAACACAAGGATCTTTACAAAGTAATAAGTCATATTCCTTTTGGGATATCCAATTATTGTAATTCGCTGTAGAAAGAAGATTTGTTGGTTGAATCATCATGGACTCCAGAGGATTAGCAGTTAGAGCTAGATAGTACTCAGGATTGGCAAGTTGTCGGAGTCCTTCCTGAATATATTGCTCTCTCCCCCAAACAATAACAGCACCTCCTTTATCTGCCGGTTTCACAGTGATCTCCTTATTTTCAGATAACCATTTCAATGCTATAGATTCATTCTTTGTGAGGTTATGATGTTTCGGTTTACTCTGATTAGCAAACAGACAGTCAACGTCATATATGACTTTGTTAATTTACATATTGAGTGTCGAATTAGACCTCCTGGGAAAAAAAGTGGACTTAGTTTTAAAAGGAGTCACTCCTGTCAGATCTGTTGCTCTTTACAATGTTGTCCATAGCATGAGGGTTGTTATAATACACAGTCGTGAAGCAACACAAATTAAGCATATAATATATTTCAATTGGGATATTATTGAAAGTGACAGCACCTTTAGGGCAATTTTTGAGAAAAAACAATTGTCAGTTACAGACATTGACCAACTATACGAAATAAGGTAGTACGCAGCTATCTTCCTGCCCCTGAAAAGATAATGTGGCTGGGCTCTTTAGCAGGAAGTTTTAGATGTGGGCGGTGTAAACATTGTGATAATATGGTGAGAACTAATAGTTTTACTGATGTGTCCTCTGGGAAAATATATCCAATTAAGTCTTTTATTAATTGCAATTCCTCGTATGTAGTCTATAGGCTAGAATGCGAGTGTGGACATTTTTATGTTGGTCAAACAAAGAGGAAATTGCGTTTACGAGTGGCTGAACACAAATATGCTATTCGTGTGAAAAATTTGTTGTATCCAATGGCAAGGCATTATAATGAGGAATAATTTTATTCCTACATTGTATTTGTTTATTGTTTATTTAATATTTATTATTATTTTCTCTCCCTTGAATTTTTTTTTGTACTAAGAAGCTAGTCTTAGCCATAGCTACATATTAACCAGCTGTTTTTGATGATTCATTAATTAACACCAGTTTAAGAATACCTGTTTGAGCAATTGATGTGTGTCCTGAAGAAGACTGTTTTTGCCGAAACGTGTAGATCTAGTGTTAACTAATTTGTAATGATTTAAGCCCATTACATTAAAGGCCTTTCATCTTACCACTGAGTGCCTTGGAAGTATTTTGTCTATATAATGATGTTTTACCTCCACCACATCCAATGAGCACCAGTGGCTTTATAAAGACACCCATGTAGCACTCTCTGCTTCTGTTTTTTGTAAAACTATTCAGACTATTACTTTTACTTTTACTTTTTCTTTTACTTTTACTTGAGTAAATATTTCTACAAGTACTTTTACTTTTACTTGAGTACAGTTTGTGGGTACTCTACCCACCTCTGCATGAAGGTAGTGGCAGTGGCAGTGGCATGCACTGGTGCTATGAAATGAGGAAGCAAAGTCCTCATTGTTTGTCCAGAGATGTACCTTTTAGGGCTGCCCCGACTAAAGATTTTCCCAGTTTATCATTAGTTGTTCATTTAAGCCATTATTCGACTAATCACATGTGTATAATATTAATTCATGTGTCGTAATATTTACCACTCTGCAGTTTCAGATGGCTTTGGGACACGAGCAGGACAGAGATCATCCCTTATCTAATGTCTTCATGTTTCTCCCGTTGTTCTAAAGCAACTGAAACTTGTTATAAAAGGTCAGAAAAGCAAAACTACCAGAGACTGCATGGAAAAACTCTTGAGTTTTCTGCGAACCGACTAATTAAAATTTGGTTGACTAAGCCTCTTCTTGTTGAATAGAGATTAGTCAACTACTACGGGGCAGCCCTAGTACCTTTGAGGAGGCGGCTCAGAGGAGGCAAGAGAGACACTGCTTTGCTCTGTAACTTTAACCACTGGTGTCATACACCATACGTTTTTGTACTGTGGAACATTTTTTGGAACATTATTGTAAAAATAAACAGTCCACTAATATAGAAACACACTAAATTACCTCAGCACTTCCAATAATATGGAATTCCAATATGTCTTTGCTTAGAGGTGACAGGATTTCATGCTTTCATCAGTAACAACATCCTGCGAACGGATGTGCTCTGAGGTTTCCTATGGAGATGTCTTCACCTCTAATGAATGCATCTGTTTGTTTTTTACCAAAGAAAAGATTGTTTTATAATCTCAATGGGACTTCAGTGGGATTGATTTCAAGACAGTGATAATTAATAAGAATAGAAAGCGTAAATGGTTGCACGAAAATACCCCGAGAGCTAAACTTTAGATTTTCTTTATCATGAGAAAATTAAATTACAGCACTGCTCTCCTAGGGAGCAATTAACGATGAAGTCATTTCACCTCCAGAATGCATAGACGATTGGATTGCGCGTCAAAATGAGAAGAATATTCTACAGTTCTTAAAACATTTCAAGGGTGACACAGTATGCATTTAATAAAATTCCATAGGCTCTTGCCTTTATTGTACAAACTTCAATGTCATACCAATACAAGAGTGAAATAGCTATTATAGCATTTTCTCACAGTGTATTTAATGCAAGTCCTCCACTCCACCTAAAAATTTAAAGAGTTTACATGAAGAAAGACTGAAAAATAGGTGACACAATTTGTGAAAGCTTTTGTCTTAGATAATTAGAGTTGGTTGGACCTGTGTGAGTTGACTCATAACTCTGACTCACAATGCAATGTGTCACATTAGCTATCACTAGGTAGTGCAGAGACACGCTCTGTTTCACACAGTCTCAGTTCTCCTGTCCTTTTTAGCATGTTTAATTATGGCCTGGGAGTAAGAGACAACTAGTCAAAAACAATTTGTCTAAAGGAACATCTCATCATCAAATTCAATTACCATTAACCTGCATGCTTGTTTCCATCTGAATAATTCAATGCGTTGATGCACTTTTATGCATTAACCAGTTTGAGCAGCATGTCATTCAAAATTTTGAGCAAAGCTAACATGATCTAGATTCAGTAAAAAAAAATTAAGTTGCTTAAGATCTTGCATTTCTATTTTGCAGAATACTGTAAACAAGGGGAAATATATTGCAAAAACTGTCAGTATGCCATAGAAGAACCATTTTTATTTCAATGAACGTGAAGAACATTTTAATGATCTAAAGAACTTTTTTCTTTACACTATAAAGATATAGATACTATACTATTTTTTCAACATTTGGTAAATTGTTTTATTCCTCTTTTAACATTATAAACCTCAATACATTAAATGTATTCTTAAAATAAGGAAGAAAATGTAAAAATACAACCTGAATAAACTTACAAATTTTTAACTTAATAATCAGGATTTTTGTCTTGCATAAGATTTGTTTCTTCTAATATACAGATGGCATATATAAACATAAATAGAACTGTAGATTATTTTAGTATTTTGAGGTGGGAGTAAGCACCTGAGCTAACAGGGGAATCAGTCACTGGAGAGTTATTGAGATTATATTCCTGTCCTCCCACTCTTGTGCCAAATGGCACAACCTGGGTTTCTCCAGCAGGTCTAATCTGAGTTGTTTTTAAAAAGCCTCTGCAAGACATCAAGTTACAAAGCCCCTTAAGTTACATTTGCAGAAATAAAAACTCACTGAGCAAATCTACACTTTAAAAAAAAATGAATTTTACAGTAAAAAAACAACAGCTGTGGTTGGCAGAACTGCACCGTAAAAAATACAGCAACCACTTTTTTTTTTTTTTTTTACAAAATCACCGTACTTAGGAACTTTGTGTATTGTGATTTAAAAATTAATATTCAAAGTTTTTTTTACTGTCTCGTCCCATGAGTGCCACATTGAGAAAATGTCATGTTAAAAAGTTTTCAAATAAACTTTGAACGTAAAATAAACATTAAACGTGCATTGAAAATCTTATTTAAAATGTAATTGATGCATGATTACATTTCTTTAAATGTGTTTTACCAGGCGTAATATAATTAATTTCACTAAATTAATTATGAATTATTCTAGAATTTTTTCTGAAGCCCCCTGAGGTGGATGAGAGTCTGGATAAGGGTGATAAAGGTGAAAAAAACACCTCAAATCAAGAGTAAGTAATAAGTAGAGCAGTATTTAATTGAATCTTCATTTAATTACTGTCTCCTGCAGTTATAATCAGCATGACTGCAGCTCTATGTATGTAATCAAAGCAATACTGCAGGAGGGGGAGAAGAGTCTACAATAATCCCAAACTTCAAACCAACTTCAACATCATTTTTCACACCAATAGTTTCTGTCTTTTGTAATTGTCATTTTTTTCCCCACACAACCAACCCATGGCACACACATGTATCTTCATGAAGTGCAAACCTGGAAAAAGATTCTCATTCTCACCAAATCAAACACTTCATCCTATTCTGGGAGCTTTAACACCTGCTGTACAATACAAATACTAATTTCTGTGTCTTTATCTTCCTTTTTAAATCACTCCATTCTCCACAGACCTACACTGCCTGTTAGAAGTTTTGACTTTCAAGCAAACTTGAACTTTGCCCATACAGAGTCCGTTTTAGATGCTTACTAAACTTTTCAGTTGCACTAGTTGAATTTCTGTCTCAAAACCTAAAGCCACCCATGGCTTCTTTGTAAGATAAAAATATAATAATGCTACAATGTTTCTGTTTACTCAAAGTAGGCTATATACACTGTCTGTGGGATCCAGCAGTCTGATCATTAGTGAAAAAGCTTCTGTTAAGGAAAAGGTATGTTGTTTTGTGTATTTTTTTGTGAAGTGAGTGAAATTCACTGTCGTAATTACAGTAAATAGAATCAGAATGATATTTAAACTGAGCTTTCAAGGATAAAAAAAAAACATACATACAGTACAATTGCTTATTTTTTAACCAACATTTTTCATTGCAAATTATATTTTGTGACACTTTATACAAAGGAATTCACATGGTCAGGGTCACAAATTTGCTTATTTGATCAATAACTTAAATATTTCTTTTTCATTTTACAGTTTTTCTCAACTGCTTAAACACATTTCTTAAAATTATGCCTCTTTTTTAAACTCAATTCCCCAAACTTCCTATATTCAGGTCAAAATGAAACTCTCCACTCAAAACAACTCAATCTTGCTGAAAAAAAACTAAATTTTGCTCTCAGACGTGACTCTCAAAAACACTCACAATACAGCACGGTTTTACACACTGAGATCAATTCAAAACAATACCACAAACAACAGTAATAAGTGTTGCTTGTGGTACTCCCCGAGTGTTTTATTCCTTAATTTAACGTACTGTAGAGTACAGTACAATACATCAAACAACAGGATCCTGTCTTTGGTTTGGTCTCCACCTCAAGTTCAAGTTCAGGTTTATTTGTATAGCGCTTTTTACGATACAAATCATTGCAAAGCAGCTCTACAGGAAATTATGTTTCCACAATATACAGTATTTATATATTGCAGAACCTTAATATATTTAATTTATGGCAAAATTTGGTAATTCTGTATGTTGTCTGAGCGTTGGCATCCTCTAATGTCCTCTGAGGGGTTGGCATCATCTTTTCTCAGGTGTTTGGTCATCTCAGATCATTTAAGGGTTGGATCCAGACTGAAGATTTTGTAATTCCTAGTTACCACGGGATTTTAATCCCATGGCAGAAACAGAGAAACAAATAGAGACATAATTAGCGTAGCTGCTGTTCCATCTAAGCAAAAATTATAGAATAATAATAATGTACATTTGATCAGATATAACTGCACTACAAGATTATAAGATGCATTAAGTGAATGCTTGGCTAAAGAGATGTGTCTTTAATCTAGATTTAAACAGAGAGAGTGTGTCTGAACCCTGAACGTTATCAGGAAGGCTATTCCAGAGTTTGGGAGCCAAATGTGAAAAAGCTCTACCTCCTTTAGTGGACTTTGCTATCCTAGGTGCTACCAAAAGTCCAGAGTTTTGCGACCTTAGGGAGCGGGTTGGATTGTAGCGTGGTAGAAGACGAGTTAGGTACGCAGGAACTAAACCAATTAGGGCCTTATAGGCAAGTAATAATATTTTGTAAATGATACGGAACTTAATAGGTAATGCAGAGACTGTAAAATTGGGGTAATATGATCATATTGGTAAGAACTCTAGCCGCTGCATTTTGGACTCTCTGTAGCTTGTTTATTTAAGATGCAGGACAACCAGCTAGCAGTGCATTACAATAGTCCAGTCTAGAGGTCATGAATGCATGAACTAGCTTTTCTGCATCAGAAACAGGTAGCATGTTTCGAAGCTTGGCAATGTTTCTAAGATGGAAGAATGCTGTTTTTGTAACATTGGAAATATGATTTTCAAAGAGCAAGTAGCTGTCTAATATAACACCCAGATTTTTTACTTTAGAGGACGTAACAGTACATCCGTCTAGTTGCAAATTGTAATCCAAGAGATTCTGTGTACTGTTTTTTGGTCCAATAAGTAATATATCTGTCTTATCTGAATTTAATAGTTGGAAATTATTGGTCATCCAATCTTTTAAATTTTTTACACAATCTATTAGCTTAGATAGTTGAGAAGTTTCATCTGGTCTTGTTGAGATATATAGTTGAGTATCATCAGCATAACAATGAAAACTAATCCCTTATTTTCTAATAATATTACCAAGAGGCAACATGTATATTGAAAATAGCAGAGGACCTAGGATTAGTGTACAGAATTAATTTTTTGTAAAGAGCTAATGAACAGCTGGTCAGCCATTTGTCGCAAAGTAAACCTAGCCAAGGTGAACTGGTCGTGTTTCAGCCTGAAGGGGTTTATTTTGTAATAACGACAGTCTAACTGTATGTTATCCAGCTTATTACATGTCTACCAGATGAATGTATGCATGGAGATTAAATATTGATCCGAGTTGCAATTATTTCTTATCATATAAAAATGTCATTTTATACTTATTACTTACATTTTTTAATGTTAAAACTTTTTTTTTTACCATGGGAAAAACAAACTTGCATTACTGTAACTTACGTTACATGTGCATCACTTATATTGCTAAACAACTTACATTATAAGTGACCCATTTTTGTGTTTATTTTGATGTTTGTTTTAGATTGTTGTCCTGGTGGAAGATTCAAACACGGCCCATTGTAAGATTTCTAACAGAGGCAGTCAGGTTTTGATTTTTTTTATTTGTTGGTATTTGATAGAATCCATGATGCCATGCATCTGAACAAGATGTTCAGGACCTCTGGCAGAAAAACAGTCCCAAAACATTAAAAATCCAGCAGTATATTTAACCGTGGACTTGGGGAACCATTTTGTATTTACCGTAATGACTTGCACGATGAACTAATGACTAGATGTTTTGAGGGGTAAGACTATAGCACAGAGAACTATATAATACATTTTGAGCGACATGACAATAGCAACTAATGACGTAGGAAACCGCAGACAAATGTACATAATAAATTGCATGGATGTACCAAACCAATTGCAACTGGTTCTAAAGAATGCAAAACTTTATGATGTGCACAAATAACTAGATGATGTGGAGGTTGAACAAGTAGTTTTGAGAATTTCATTTCTGATCTGAGAAATGCCCCAAAGCCACTGAGAAAAACTGTAAGCTGACTTTGACCTTTTTATCAATTTTTATCAATGGTTCTGATTGGTGTATGAAAAAATTTGACTCCTACTGCTTCCATTTGGGTAATTGTGTGTTAATTGAGCTCAAACTTTCAGTGAAAAATAATGAATGCTACTGCAAGCATGGTGTAAGCACTGAGAAATGTAGGGATTTGTTTGTAGCGTTTTTCAGTAAGAGTTCACCAAATCTGACTCATGTGTCAAAGCAGGGGAATAGTGTTTATAGTTTAGGGGAATGGATGTGCTTTTTTTTTTATGGCTTCATGGCTTTGAAATATTAGTTCAAACACCTAGTTATAGTGTTTTTAGCAATCGAGAAAAACTGTAATTGTTATTATTGCCTTCACTTCACATTTAAAAAAAAAAATAAAAAAAAAAATAAAACATTCTGTTTACTTCCAAGTTTTTTTTTTGTGCGGATTCAGATTTTTGGGTCCAGATTTGGGTTATAATTCTACACAAAAACATTTATATTGAGTTTTAACTTTTGAAGCCTATAACTGTGAACTTATTGTGAAACAGTAACTATTACAAAAGAATAATCTATTTGTCAGATTGACATCATTCTCATCATTCTGAGAAAAAAAGTTTAGAAACTTGATCATTATTTTCAAAGACTTACACGGGCCTTGGAGAACATGTTTTATCAATTGTTTTTTTTTTTTTATCTTGAGCCTGTTGAACCACCGACTTTATAGGTGTAGATATAAACTCTGAAACTCATCTTAAATATGAAAGCTGACAGAAATTCTTTTCTCTAGACAGAAAGGTTGTCCTTGCGGGGAACATTCTGCACTCAGCTTTTTTGATAAAAGTGGCATTGGGAGCCCTGTTCATGAAAATCCACCGTGATTTTCAACATTGCGCTAACAGAATGTCCTCACTGACAAGACAGCTGTACACAGAGTGGCCTTGAGCCATTATTACTCGTATAAGAGCAGTGCTGTAGACAGGGAAGGTATACTGAACATAAAAAACAGCACACACAGTTCACAGAGACCAATTACACTGTTGAATTAGTGTACAGAATTTATTTTTTGTAAAGAGCTAATGAACAGCTGGTCAGCCATTTGTCGCAAAGTAAACCTAGCCAAGGTGAACTGGTCGTGTTTCAGCCTGAAAGGGTTTATTTTGTAATAACGACAGTCTAACTGTATGTTATCCAGCTTATTACATGTCTACCAGATGAATGTATGCATGGAGATTAAATATTGATCAGAGTTGCAATTATTTCTTATCATATAAAAATGTTATTTTATACTTATTACTTACATTTTTTAATGTTAAAACATTTTTTTTTACCATGGAAAAAACAAACTTGCATTACTGTAACTTACATTACATGTGCATCACTTATATTGCTAAACCACTTACATTACATTTTTAAGGTAAAAACTGATTCTGAGCTTTAAGAGATTTAAGAAATAGATAAACCAAAAATGAAAATGTAATCAAATATTACAGAAAGCCAGATATTTTAAAACCAAAAAATCTCATGTCACTCTGTCCTTGAAGTAGTTCTTCTGTAATTTGGTGTTCAGCATGTGCTTCTTGTTTGAGAGATGGCACATTTGAACAGGATTACTCTGTGAACACTGTCTCTTTCCATTATGGGTGCAGTGTCATAAAAACCTTTGCAAACCTTTATTTAGACATTTGCTGTTTTGAACTATTGAACTGACAAACGTCAAGCGCCCTACGATTTCCCTGATGCAGAAAACACAGACGGAATGTCACGGAATTTGCCAAATTTTGGAAGGATACATCAAAAGTAGGTTATTACACTTATATCAAAACATGATATGGACTAGTGTTTGTAAATATTGAGTGCAAAAAATACCATTTCAATTTGAATCCTGCATGTTCTGTTCGTCTCTGTGGCAGCGCGGCATCTTTGTTTCCAGGCAGAATGTTAAAGAACATGACACACACATCTCCAGGAAATCCAGTAAAATTCAACCAATCTGACGATGACTTTCGAAATGGTCTGTGGGTATGACGTCTGAGGCTGTGGCTAACATACACCTTGCATTGTAGGAACACAAAGCCTGTAAAGTCAGATGTACTTTATGGGATGACAAATCTATTTTAATATTCTTCAAAACTCTTCAGACTAACAGAACATCTTGGATCATGCAGGAAACAACAAGCTGACATTCTTGGAGTGTCTTCGTCCTAGTGCTATAATTAGAGCATATAATGATTCAGAATTGGACAAATCAAATGCAAGAATCATGTGTTCATGTCATGTGAATTTTTAATTTTAGCATATTTTTGTATGAATCAAACCACAAATTTATATAAAATTGCTGTTTTCTCATAAGATCCAAAGAGCATTCGTGATATAGATGTAATATTTGTGTTCCCTGGGAACCAAGACCTTTGCATATATAGCACAAAGAACAACAGGAACAAATGTGAGAGTGCTGTAGCTTAATTCTGAGCATTACCTTGTCTTTTTCAATTAAGGTCTATTTGGTCCACAGCCATCACTGCAGATGGACATAGCATAACCTTAAAGCATCACAGCATTACTGAATGCTTTCCAGCTAACTGACAAGTATTTTTCAGAGTTATCTGAAGGCTTTGGGGGCCTCACATCTAACCGCTTTGCTTTGTTATTGCTGTAATGGTACAAACTCCCACATTCAGACAAGCACTGAGTGTGGTGAACTTCACGCTTGATAGCATCTGCTCTTTTCGCCCCTATAAACCATTTATTCTGGATTAAAGCAAGTTAGAGGAAGCGAGGGTGAGAGTGAGACTTTCATGTAGATGCCTCAGATGCCACTTCAGCACACAGAGAAAATCTTTAACGCAGACATACTTTAGACAAAGAATAAATAAATCACTATCTAAAGGGATTTACCAATGTATATATATATATGAATCATTGGTTGCCAAACGTCAGATAGTTAAAATGATGCAAAGCAATTACAAAGAAATAACTTTAAAAAGAGATACAAAGATTTTTTTTCAGTTTTCAATATTAAATTAAATGTATTTTTCTTTCCCCATTGGCAAATTGTTTTCTGCTTCTTGGCGTGTAAACCTCATGCGATGTTCTTTGTGAGATTTAAAATTAAAGCAAAAGAATACTTTATGGTGCTTTACTTCTCAGTTTAAGAATTTTCATCTTTTTGTTGTAAAACACACAATTTTGTTTTAATTTAGCATAAAATGAACATGCTTGTTTTATACAGTTTTGAAAGAAGATCATTTTCAAGCTAAGAAATATGTGAACAGTATAATGGGAAATGATATTAACAGCTTGACTTGCATAATGCAACAAATATTCTACAGCCTCTTCATCCAAATCCAAACATGGAATAAACTGAATACATTTGTTTTAGACTTTCTTGGCGTATGGTTCCAGTTAATTTGTGTAGCCAACTTAAACCAAACTTCACAAACATGGATTTGATGTGCATACTGAATGTTTGGAATCTGCAGTCCAGTCACTTGTTCAATAGTGTCAAATTATACACATGATCTAATTTAACATAAGTTAATAATTTTATAATTTTAACTTTTTTTTAATACACTAAAATAGAAAATAGTGATTTTAAATTGTAATGATATTTCACAATATTCCTGATTTTATTGTATTTTTGATCAAATAGACGAGTTGGTTCTTCAAAAACATGAAAAAAATCTTAACCACCCCAACATTTTTAACAGTATTGTAAGCTATACACTTTATTATACAAAGAAAAAAAAAATATTTTAACCTAAAAAAAACTAATAGGAAATTTTCCTATTTCCTATTGTTTATTTCGACCAAATGGGTTAAAACCATCATAACAAACAAGCATTTTACTCTTAGGAAACTGTAAATATAACATTTACAATTGAAAATAGTAATTTTTCAACACACTGTAACATTAAGCAGTGACCATACACTACATGCACATCACATCATGTCACTGTGACATGCTATGAAAAAATGTATGAACATATATAAGATAAATATTTAAATATAAATGCTTGTTAGAAACTTTTTTTGGGGGGGGGGGGGGCACCCGGGGGGGACACCCAACAAAGAAACCTGGAGCCACAATAAGATCTCTATGAACTCGTGTGATTTATTCAATAACCACATGACCATGGCAAGATTATTCATTACAGTATAACGGCAGAATCCATCTCCAAATCCAAGTCAATGAAAGGAAGCGATGTGACATTCGAGAAATTTCGAGAAGAACTCCTGTGATTGGAGAAAAGCCAGAGATTTTAGCTCCCATCATGAATGGATTCAACACCTAATGCATGTGCAGTTCAGGTCAGCACTGCCCTCTTTATAAAACTCCTACTAATCTCTCACAGAATATTGCCCTGTAGAGGTGATATTTTATTACTGAGCTATATTTTTCCAAGGGCCTTTCCTCCCTCAGAGCACTCACCAATTGACAATAAATCAAGCCGGTTTTTCTTGTTCTGAATGCAGAGCTTGAAATGATAAGGATTTAAATAAAGAACCAAGATCTACTCTAGTGTGACTGTGGCAAGAGTCTGGGGATAAAAAGGCTTGTACAAAGCCATTTACAAACAACTGTAGTGAGAAATGAAACTGTCATGTATCCACTAACACTGTCTTGAAAGGTTAAAGTCTCAATGCATTTGCCGACGGAACCATCCCGCGATTGCAAAAATATACGCTCACGGTGGAGGCAAGAGGCTTGTAAGGTTGATCCAGTGATGGTGGCCGTAAATCTGCCGGGGATTTGCTTTGCTGCTCTTTTTTTCTGTTTTGTTCTGTGAGGTTGTATAAGACAGTGTGCAGTTTTATACAGTAAATTCAAACCACAGGAAGTATTCATCCCTGCATTAGTGAGAATTAACTCATCCACTCTCAAGAAACATGTGCATCGCAGATGGCGTAAGACCATTCTTAGATCAACATCTAAATATAAACACAAAAAGCTGTTCGCAACAATAGCAGCAGCATATTGTTAACCTCTCTTCAATGGAGCACAACAGTGACCGCCCACCTTTAAACAAGCCTTCATTCCAGAAAGATTTTTCTCATTCATCTTCCTCCGAGACATTAAAACATTTTCAGTTCTAATCATAAAGCAAACCAGCTTTGAGAAGAGTCACAATAAACTTTGATTTGAAGCAAAAAAAACTGTATAACATTCTGTTGCTTAATGGCTTTCATGAATGAAAAGAACTACTCCCACATAAAATTGTGATTGATGTAATAATAAAAAATAACAATAAAATTAGCTGAAATTAACTGAGTAATTGAGAACGAATGGGAAGAATCACGTGAGAGGAGGCAATGCCTCCATCGCAATATTACTGAATATGACTGGTTATGATCGGCTGTGATTGGTTCATGCGATAAATCGCACCTCATGTTCTTGAGCGTTCATGAATCAGTCTGAATAAACAATAATGGCGTTAATGGGAAGACTAATTAAAAAATAATGTAAACAACTCACACACTTACAGTAGATACTTTATTACATAAAAATAAGATTTGAAATATTTTTAGGATTTTTTAGTGAGTACGGAGCTTTGTGAAATTTAAAGTAAATCCCCGCATCTGAGACCAATATTTACCGAGCTTTGATGACTTATGATCCGAAAAATTCTAAAAAGTTCAAACTTAACTATTAAAAAGAACGTAAGTTGACCATGAGTTTACAAATGAAATATACTGTTTAAAATGTTACTGCCTCGAGTTATTATTTTGGGAAAAAATTAAAACACTAATTTGACGAGATTCATACTTGGCTTTAAAGAGATGGTCGACCAGCTATTTTCAAAGGCTTGATTGTGTTTATGGGGTGCACTGTAACATGTTCATGCTTTGTTAAAAAAAAAAAAATTACATATTTTACATGTACATCTCAAAAAAATGTGAATATTGTGAAAAATTTCATTTTTTCATTATTATTATTTTTTTTTCATTATTGTGCTTTCAAAGAACAAGAGATACCTGGAATTTCAGTATACTGTAGGGATGGTCATTTAATGAAATTCAAACGTAAATATTCTAATATTTTGAGATACTGGATTTTTGACTTTCATGAGCTGTAAGCTCTAATCATCAAAATAAAAACTTTTGAAATTTTTTGCTTTACATGTAATGAATCTAGAACATATGAAAGTTTCACTTTTTGAAATAAGTTATAAAAAAAATAACTTTTTCACAATATTCAATTTTTTTTAGATGTACCTGTATATAGCCCCATTAGTTTTGTCTTTATAGAATGAGCCAAATATCTGTAACCAGAACTATGATCCCATTACTAAGACTAACTATGGCTTTATTACAGTGGCCAAATCAAACTCAGAACCATATTTAGTGAGCCTGTAGATAAACAAGCATAAAAGTTCTAGCATTTAGCTGAAATTAGCATTTAGCTGACTGGCTAGCGGAACCAAACTGTCTTGCCCTTTGTTTACATCCTTGCTATAACATAAAAATAACCACGGACACTATTAATGGAAAAAATATCAACAAAGAATAAAACACATGTTGTGGCCCATTAACAACAGCTTCTGTTTTTAAAGTGGGAACTATCTTTCTTCAGGACAAGCTTTTGGGCGAACCTATCAAATCATGCTACCAACACTGTATTTTTAATATTTAAGGTTAGGTTTAGGATTGGGGTAGGTTTAGGTGTAAAGTAAAGCCTCAAACCATATTAATACCATGCTGGAAGCACAATCTGAAAGATAGCATTTTACGCTGTCGAAAAAAAGCTATCCTCCGTAAAAAGAACAGTACGGAGAGCTATATTGGGATTATAATTTTCTGGAACTGAGTTAAACATTTGAACTATTTCTACATAAGTCCAGCATCTGGAAGGAAGAAACAAAGAGGCCCTGCAATCTTGGTGAAAATAACGACATTTCGATGGCATGGCAATAACACTCTACTACAACAACTCTTTCTCTTCTCTAAAGCAGCCCAACATGGCCCCACCCCCTCTGTTGCATGTTCCCGGGTGCAGGGTTTATGTAAATTTCAGGGTTTGTGATGTCACTAACCCAGGAAGTAGCTCGTTGTAGTACCTACAACCAGCTGTTTATTGCAGGTCTTAAAAAGTGAATTCTTTAAAAGAAATGATCTCCCTTTGAATTGAATTTTGAGTATCGTAACTTTGCAGATGTTTATGCTCAAATAGCAACATTACACACTAGTTAAAAAAGTGAAATCATAACCCTAATAAATAGAATAATGATTCTAATATATATATATATATATATATATATATATATCCATACATACATACATACATACGTGTGTGTGTGTGTGTGTGTGTGTGTGTATACGTGTGTATTTTTTTTCTGACAGTGTATTTATATTTAATCACATAAAATCTGTTTCTCTTTGTGGGTAATGAATATGTTTTTCTTCCAGAAGCCGACTGCTGTGCTCTATAAACTTTGTTTAGACTGCTGAGCATCATGGGAGAGATGTGGAATACACTCGCTGCCAAACTACTTCTTCTCAACAGGATGTAAACAAATATAAGCGACATCAGATAAAATGTTGACTTTTGAGGGCATGAGCAATCCAAACAGATGCTTACTGAAAAACCCTTCTGTGGTTCAAAAATACTGTATATAATTATATTTCCTTTGGGAGCTATTAGGAATTTTTTTAATATAACAAAAAGGTGTGAAGGATATTTATTTCCATCAAAAGAGAGCATTATGTTTGCAGTTTTGTGCACACATTCCTTCACTGCTCATAACATTATCTTATCACGAGAAAGACACTGCACAAACAATTTGATTTCCACATCAAATTGTTCCCTTGATAGCTCAAACTGATAAACTGAAATGTTTATTTCGCTTTTAGAGCAGTTGGACGGACTGTGACTCATCTCATTCATAGATCATCATGCATGGTGATGTTTATTATGTTTATTTGCTATTCTGTTGGATTATCTCATATTGAGTTTATTGTTAAATATTGTTCAACCTCTGTCTGTTACGTGGTGTGACCACATCAAAACCAACAACACACCACACATTTTCTTCAGAATATTAAATCTTCATCTTTAAATATTCAATGCATGACAAAAGAAAAATAAATAAATATCAATTAGCCTTTTGGGCTAATTCTGGCACTTTACATTTATGTTTATTAATGTGCATTGCCCCTGTAAATAAATAAACTAAACTAAAGTTATTTGTTGTCTTTAAATCCTTAAAGTGTGTCTCACAATATGTTGGCCACATGCTGTGACCAATTAAAAGACAATTCTCTTGAATAGGGATTAGAGGATTACTTTTGTTTTGGATCAATAATCGAGTTGGATTGATCTGTATAAAAAGGCAGTTCTGGTAAGTTTTGCATACATTAAAATCTCCTCTATTCAAGTTTATACACAAGGTGATACAATAGATGTAAAATAGACATTGATGTGTTAGAACTGTCAATCATGTGTCTCTGTGGTTCTCATTACTGCAGGACACAACAGATCTGAGCTCAGGATTACTAATTACTGATTAAAAATGTCATTAAAACAACACCCTTTTTCTACAACCAGATTTAAACAAACTGTTTTTCTGGTTTTAGTTCTGCATGCAACTTAACAAAAGAGAAAACAAATTGCAAACAACATTTGCAGGTTGGTGTCATTATAATTTAGCCTGTAAATACTCATAAAAATGAAGCTAGCCTGTGTTGCAATGCACTTCATTGGTTTCCCAAGATAATGTAGTTACTGTGTGAAAAGTTATTTGAACTTCTTAATCACTAGAGGCTTCATGCAGGTTTTAATTGAAGTGCAAGAGCACTTGTTTATTTCTTATTATTAAGTGAGGCCTCTGTCACCCTGAGTGGCACAGACATCTCTTAACAAATATATTTTGTAATTAGTCTAATTAACAATTAACATGGGAGTGAAGTGCCAAACCATAAACAAGCAGATGACGAAAACATCACATATTCTGGTGTTATTTTAATATCATTAAGATAATACTATTGTTTTAGGTACTATTACAGTCTGAGCTGTTTTTTTGTTTTTTTTTCCATTTTCAAGTTTTATTAATTAGGTTGGTTTTTTATACGTCTACATAGTTTTATACATTTTCAGTTTCAGTTAAAGTTGTTTCAGTACCTCAAGAAAAATTAAATGAAAATGTGAAATGTTTCCGTTAACTTTAATGTTTTGTTGTTTTTTTCATGTAATGTTTATTGTTTAAAGTTACATACATGTAATGGTTTTAGTTAATTAGAATAACACTGTTTACTTAAAACTGTTTTTACATTTCTTATATGCATTGTGAAAAGCGCTACACAAATTGAAAAAAAATTATTAATTTAAAACATTCCACCTAACAACTGCCCAGAACACCCTAGTAACCAATCTGACAAAACAAACAATACAAAATATTAAACTCAAAATAACAGTCTTTAATGACTCCAAACAAGGCAGGGCAAGACAAGGCAAGGCTGACACAGACAGGAACACCGGGGAGTAACGAGTAGACCAAACGAAATCAAACTGAATAGACAGGACTATAAATACACAAGATAATCATAGATAATGAGACGAACACAGCTGGACAACAATTAACCAATAATGACACTAAACAAGGACAGGAAACAAACTAAATATGGAAACAAGAGGCAGGAACACATGACACACATAACAGAGGACTGACAATATGAGGGTCAAAATATTAAAATACATTTATACCACTTCTATGATCATTGCCTCTAATTGCTCATGTGACTGCGCCATTTTCACAATCTAAAATGAGCATTAACAAGATGTGTTGGCACTCTGATTTATGATCATTTTTTTCCAGATATCTTTTTATATGACTGCTAGCTGTGCTCCAGTAAGCACATTAACCTCGACAGGCGCACATCACCAATTCGTGGTTTAAGTAATGTAAAAAGGCTTCGACTGACTCATGGATCTCTAACACCTTCAGAATCAGCAAGTCTATTCTTTACAGCTGCTCAATATGCATACTTAAATTAATGGGCTCCTCAATTCCATGGTGGATAACATAGTTTGAGAAATTGACACAATGATTAGCACACTTTGTTTCTGGCTACAGTTTTACAAATACCTCTTATTAAACTATTAAGTATAACAGTTCTGCTGACTGACTTGTTGTATTGAGTTCTGCTGAATTTAGAGTACAGTCTGTCCTGGTGAGAACAGCAGCCTATATATCATCCCATCCTCATCTAATTTTAAACATTCTTTGTGTGATTCCTGGGCACTGGCACAAGAGGTTTGCTTGAGTGCTCAGACACCAGCGGGACAAGCCAAAAGAGGATGTTTCAAACACAATGGCAAATAAAAATCCTTCAGTCAAATCACCAACTCAAACACATCTTTTCCAATACCCACTTTAGCTAAGTATAGCAAATGTTTTCTCATAACGTCAAATGCTTTTGTTCTGCTAGTGAAAGGCAGACGGGAGGGAAAAATTAATCAAGTAGTGGTTTTAGTTCCGCCACTCCAATGTTTTTTTGTTTGTTTGTTTTTTCAATGTGTGCAGTTTAGAGTCTTTTACATTACAATCTGTACGTGGTTCAGTGACATGACACTTATTCAAAAATGCTATTCATGCAGACAATGACTTGAATAACATGCGTTGAATATGTTTTCATTTGCATTACAAGTCATTTAGATCTTTTTCTGGGTTTTAAAGACTAAATGTATTACATTTATAGAAGGGGGGGGGGGTCCTCATTAGAGCTGAAATTCCTGAAAAACTTGCATTAGCAGTTTGGTGTTTTGATATATTTAATATAATTTTTTATTTTAATGTTGTTTTAGTGTAACAACATCGGCCAAATCAATGTATTTAATGTTTGACTAATATGTTTGAAAGTATTTTAAAAATGTCGATTAGAAAAAACAAAAAATTAAATAAAAAACAGGGCGTAATATACTGTGTTAATGTGAAAGAGTTTAACATATTGGCTTTTTCAGTTATTTTACCCATATTTTAAATTATGCACTGCATTGTGTTTTAGGGTTAAAAGAAAATAAATGTTAACTTAATGAATAATATCTGATCATATGAAAGTATTTTAGAATCAGAATCAGAATGAGCTTTATTGGCCAAGTATGTTTACACATACAAGGAATTTGTTATAGTGACAGAAGCTCCACAGTGCAACAGAAAGACAGTAACAGGACAGGACACAGGAAATGAAACAAAATAACAGGAAATAGCCAATAACCAATGTACAAAGCAGCAAAAAAAATAAAAAATACACAATATATAATATATAATATAGGCGACTATGTATGTAAATTGTTTACATACATAGTCAATTTACCTGATTGTTTTACTTTAATTACGATACATAATTATACTTTTGTCATTTTTATTTCATAAAACCCTTTTAAATGTTTAATAAAAATTTTATTACATGTTTAATAGAACATTTAAAACATTCAAATGTTTTATTGAAAATACTTTATATATATATATATATATATATAAAACCAACATAAACACTAAGATTACATTTTTTGGCTCCTGCATTTGAACTCTGTGTTTTTAAAGGATTTCTCTTTTTCGTCATTTTAGGCATAATTATTTGTCATTGATGCAGGCTCAATATGTTAGCATGAATATACATTGCATAGATCCATGTGAGCTGAATAGCCTCTTTAATTTGAGGAGAGTGAATTCTCCATGTGGAGGATGTTGACAGATACTGCCAAGTATCAGAAAATGATAACTGCAGGTGCAGGACATGTACAAAATTTAAACAATTTGAGCTAAAGTTTTAGGGCTAATTTGACAGTAAGTGAGTTAAAATGCCAGGAAATATTCTGCAAATATTTCATAATACACACCCAGACGTGAAACATAAGTCATTTAAGACAGTGAAAAATAATTTTAAAAATCATCTTGTGTGGGAAATCACACTTCAGATTATTACCAGATTAAGCCGTGTACTTAATAAATAGGTCAATTTATTTTTCACAAAAAACAAGTCTACCTTGGTTGTGACCTAATAATTGGCAGTGAAAAAGAACAGTTCTCTCCTTGACATTTTTACCATATATATACTAGAGATGACCCACTCCCTGAGGTGTTCTTCTCCCAACCTACACCCCACGGGAAACTGGGAACATAATGACACTTCCAGGATTCTTAAAACATGTGAAACTAATCATTGCATCTTCTCATTGTGTAACAGCATGACACCATTAGGTGAGATAACACACCTAAGGAATGTTTATTAGTGTTTGAAGATTACTGTAGAGGAGCTTGTCATTGTCATTAGAATAAATGTGTTCCTTATTACACTAAATTTATTTTAGCATCATAAAAATGTACAATTTATATATTAAAATGACATATTATGCACTACAAATTCACAAAACCTACACATTATTTTCTTCCTTAAAAAGTAACGGAATGTGTAAAGCAATTAATTACATAAAAACATTTGAAGTCAGAGACCGTTTCTCAAATGGAAGGCTGCATCCTCCGGAGGTCACATTTTTTTTTGCCGGTAGAACAACATGTAATGATAAATCATCTACAGTAAGAGCTGGGGGGGGGGGTTCATTTTGATTTAAGGCATTGGTCTCAAACTCAATTCCTGGCGGGCCACAGCTCTGCACAGTTTAGCTCCAACCCTAATCAAGCACACCTCATCCAGCTAATCAAGCTCTTCAGGATCACTAGAAACTTCCAAGCAGTTGTGATTTGGAGCTGGTTTGAGCTAAACTGTGCAAAGCTGCGGCCCTCCAGGAATTGAGTTTGAGACCAATGATTTAAGGTCAACCTTAAAATTACATTTTGGAGTGTTTTTGTTTTTGTTAAATGAACAAATTATTAAGTGGCGGTTTGAAGTTAAAACTCCTTAATAATGTGTTTCTTTTTTACACAGCTTTTCAAAAGACATTTATTGCTGGACTGCAGTGGTGTGGACTACTTGTGGATTATTGTGAAGTTTTTATCAGCTGTTTGAACTCTCATTCTGACGGCACCCATTCACTGCAGAGGATCCATTGGTTGAGCAAGTGATGTAATGCTACATTTTTCCAAATCTGTTCCCAAGAAGAAACAAACTCATCTACATCTTGGATGGCCTGAGCGAGGGGGAGTAAATGTTCAGCAAATTTTCATTTTTGGGTGAACTATTCCTTTAAAGATTTTCTAATGCATGTTGTTGCCAGAGCAGTTGTTAGGAAGTTTTAGTTGGTTTATGGGGTGTTGTGTGTGGCTGAAAATGCAGACAGACAGACGGATAGATAGACAGATGCGTATGCACTTCAGGTGGAACATGTGTTTTAAACATTAAATATAGTTCATTATCCACAAACATAGCTGTCAAGCAGCATAGTTTAAGACAAAATTGTCAAAATGACTCTCCCTGAACTTGATCGAGACAGGCAGTATCACCCTCTTAGTGCCACAGAGCCCCACAACCCTTCAGTTGGACCAGCCTGCAGGCTTTCTCAGGTGTTCAAAAAATGATGAGAACTGAGTGCATTGTCTTGTTTTTTATATGGATCATATGAAGAAAACAGCTGGCTGCTCCCCTTCTTGTTTATATCTCAAAAGAGACCGGATCCATATATCAAAGCATGCCAATACATACAAATGCATATAAGTGTATATATCCATACATATAATAATAGTATTATCATTTGTTCAATTTTTATATCTTTTACAAAGTAATGTCTGTGATGCAAAGCTGAATTTTCAGCATCATTACTCCAGTGTTCAGTGTGACATGGTCCTTCAGAAATCATTCTAAATATGCTGATATGCTGCTCTTTTTTTTTTTTTTTACATCTAGTTCCTCAAAATAAACCAAACTCCCCAATGCGTCACATGAATGCGTTCATTTTAGGCAAACGCATTTAACTTGTTATATTCCTACATGTAAAGCTACTCTCTTATGACAACAGCTGAACTATTGACATGCTGCTGAAAAAATTTAATTTGGGGTATTGCTACTTTCACTTAGTAACTCCTTAACACTGTAAGTGACACACTTCATATGAGTTTTAAAATAATCTCCCACTGGGACATTCTTCTTTTTTTTCCTCCAAAACAGGATGCACTTCACCTCATAATTGACAATGTGCTCATATGCCTCTTGATTGTGATTTAGTGCCTGTAGAAAAGCGTTTCATAATTCATCTTATGAGGCTGAGCACTATAGTAGTTTCTCTCAGTCTATTTTCATTTCAGTTTAGATTGATAACTCTAATTAGAAAGAGGAAACATGCTAATTAGACAAGACTATAGTCATACATGTCAAGCAGGTAATTGATCATATGAACATGTGGGCCATTACAGGAAGAAATCTGTTTGACTGACAGCTCTATACAAATTTATATGCAAGGTTGGGTAGACATCCATAAATCGATTTTTCATTTCAAAATGCTCGTTAGGTTGTAACAAATGTATTTGCATACATGTGTGAATATAGACCTGAATTAAACATGCATTCCAGCCCAATGAAGCTAAATCTAGCTAACAGAAATGCTGGTTTGACATCATTCTGACATTTAAGAGAAAATGATTTCTCTGGAAAGTAACAGACCACATCAACCGATCCTCCTCCTGACCACCCCTGCAGTCGTTTTTCTGCTTTGATAACTGATTTTATGAGTAGGCATATGGCTGTGAAGCTGCAGGTCAAATGGACACGAGGAGGCTCAGTGATACATGTTTATATTGCTCTTAAAGAAATAATTCACCCAACATTTAAAACCTTTCTTTATTGGAACAGATTTGGACAAATTTAACATTACATACAGTGCTGGGTATAAATTGTAGTCTGTAAACTGATTCCAAATTACATGATGTAAACATAATCCATCCATTACATTACATATTTTAGGTATTTTAATCAGACCGCATTGATTTAAATATTGATATAAAATAACTAAGAATAGGAAAATATGTTCCATTTGTTGTATTTAATGATACGAAGTGCATTAAACATTACATTACATCCAGGTTTCCCAAACTGGGAACTGCAGGGTGTTTGTGAGTTTAATGAAAATAATTAATTAAATCATATATGTAAAATGATCAGCCAACATCAGAGAACTGTGAACTACTTAATTATTAAAATATTTATTTTAAAATCAAAGGGGTACTTCAAGTAAATATGTGACCCTGGACCACAAAACCAGTCTTAAATCACTGGGGTATTTTTGTAGCAATAGCTAAAAATACATTGTATGAGTCAAAATTATTGATTTTTCTTTTATGCCAAAAATCATTGGGATATTAAGTAAAGATTATGTTCCATGAAGATTTGTAAATTTCTTACCGTAAATATATCAAAACTTCATTTTCGATTAGTAATATGCATTGCTAAGAACTTCATTTGGACAACTTTAAAGGCGATTTTCTCAATATTTAGATTTTTTTACCCCCTCAGATTTCAGATTTTCAAATAGTTGTATCTCGGCCATACATCAATGGAAAGCTTATTTATTCAGCTTTCAGGTGATATATAAATCTCAATTTTGAAAAATTGACACTTAAGTCTGGTTTTGTGGTCCAGGGTCACATATATTACTTAAAAGAGGTTCAGATGATGAAGCATTTGGGAATGCCTGCATAAGAAATATAGTGAGTTTGTGCATTTTGATGTGTTTGAAAGACATCAAGTAGTTGATGCAATGGGGAAGTCGTGGCCTAATGGTTAGAGATGCGGACCCGTAATCCAAAGGTTGCGGGTTCGAGTCTTGGGCCGGCAGGAATTGTAGGTGGGGGGAGCGAATGTAAAGTAAAGTCGTGACGTATTGTCAAGTATGGTGACCCATACTCGAAATTGGTGCTCTGCGTTTAACCCATCCAAGTGCACACACACAGCAGTGAGTAGTGAACAAATGCACACACACACACACACACACACCGTGAACACACACCCGGAGCAGTGGGCAGCAATGCTGCAGCGCCCGGGGAGCAGTTGGGGGTTCGGTGCCTTGCTCAAGGGCACCTCAGTCGTGGTATTGAGGGTGGAGAGAGCGCTGTACATTCACTCCCCCCACCTACAATCCCTGCCGGCCGGGGACTCGAACCCGCAACCTTTCGATTACAAGTCCGACTCTCTAACCATTAGGCCACGACTTCCCTGACTTCCCCGAATTCCCCGACTCTCTAACCATTAGGCCACGACTTCCCACGAATGTCCAGCGCTCTCTCCACCCTCAATACCATGACTGAGGTGCCCTTGAGCAAGGCTCTCATTTGGACTCTCATTCTGGCACCCATTCACTGCAGAGCATCCATTGGTGGGCAAGTGATGTAATGCCAAATGTGTCCAAATCTGTTCCGATAAAGAAAGTTTCTGCACATATATCTTGGATGGCCTGAGGATGCGTAAATGTCCAGCAAATTGTCATTTTTGGGTGAACTATTCCTTTAAATGGTTCAATATAAGTCATGCACAACCGATATCATTTGTAGCATTATTTCGATTACTACCAAAAAATAAGTTCATCTTGTCCTTAAAATCAAGGTAACAATGAGGAGTTTAAATAAAAAGTAAATGGGCCCAATTTTAGAGGATTTAGAAACTGAAATGTCAAGCCCATCATTTAATAAAAACACTTACAAGTGTTTTTTTAAAACTTGTTTATTTGAGCTGTGAAGCTGTTGAAACAATTTTTAAAAATTATTGTCAGTTTTGAAGTTTATGGCATTGCATTGTGTAAAACTAGATATGATTTTGCACAATTTTAGTTTGTTTTTCCACACTGAAATCATGTTAACATGCATATTGTTTACATCTTGTAACTATACTATTAAACAGTGTGTAATACTATATAATGTTTACATATCAGCCCCATTCACTTCCATTGTAAGTGTTCCACTGTAACCAAGATTTGTGTTTAAAAAAATTTTATTTGATCGACCTTGACTTTTATTAAACCCAGAATATTCCTTTATTGTACCCATTTGCACATTAAAGGAATAGTTCATGACATACATTGTCGTGACTACATGACAGATTTCTTTTTGGAAGAACTTTAATCTCTACAAAAAAAAAGGTTCAGTTTTGCAGTTGCATTTCAAGTCAGCTTTGCAGATTTATTTTGTCACCCAAGACATAACATGAATCATGCAAAAGTAGCTGAAATGCATCTTTCTGACTTACCAGACATTACAATTCCTCATTCTGCTTCGCCAAACCTTGCCACCCAAGTTTAGGGGATATGTTAACTAGTAGAGTAGAGCTGATGACTGCAAGCATCTTGGCACTTACTTCTACCACCTTTTCCTTTGTTAGCTGCTTCTGTTTGTGTACATGTTTTATTGATCAGCTGTACGGCAAGCCATGTTGGTAAGCAATGTCTGGAACAAGTCAAACTGGCTCCCCTACTTCCTGTTTTGCACTTTATTTGCTTCACGCTCTTACTGTCATGCACTGAGACTCATGATCACTGCACAGCCCTGCAGAACACTAACTGGAGTTAAACGATTGTGCTCTCAGCATCCATTGCCTTGAAACTACATGAGTTTGTACTTTGAATGCTGTTGCATACAGGAGACAAAGGAAAGCAATTCGAATCAGTGATAGTTCTATGCTTGGTAAATATTTCAACAATTTAGCTAAACAGGTCTTTGTATCCGTCCTAGATTCCCTAATGTAGACATTTCCATCAAAATACTGAATGGAAATTTGTATATAATTTTTTTTTACATAAGATTCATAAGATTTCGATTCGATTCAATAATGATTAACACAGCATTAATAACAATAATGAATTACACAGCAGCCCATATGGAGTCAGAGAGTGAGGGCAAAAAAAACAAAAACAAAAATGTATCCATTGTTAGATGTTAGTTTAATGATGCTATGGCATGAGATATGGCATATGGAAAAAAATGTGTCCATGAGACCTACCGCGAGCGCAATCCTGTGACAGGCGGTAAACAGTGGAGCGCGTGAAGCAGAGATGTGAGGGCATGAACAAACGTTGTTCAAGGTCTCCATTAATTCATGCTTGTAGTAATTTAATGTGTACAGATTTTAAGGCATTGAATCACTTAAGGAATCACGATTCATTCGATTCTTGGCATTTAAAATCAATTATTGGCCAAAATCGATGATTCACAATTCACAAACACATTTTTCAAGGTCAGGGTTTGTAATCGATGCATCGAGAAAACAAGTGAATCGTTGCACCCCTATTTTTGACTCTTCACACATTGTGAAATATTTGATAAAATTTAGTAATCAAAGAAAATGTTCAATATTACAATTTAAAATATTTATATTTGGATATATGTTTTGTTTCTATAGGCCTCTATATTTTATTTGAATATATTTTAAAATACAATTTAAGCTGAATTTTCAGTTTTCAGTGTCACATGATCCTTCGGTAATCATTTTAATGTTCTGATTTTCTTATTATTATCAATGTTAAAGACAGTTCTGCTGCTTCATATTTTTTCTGGAAACTTTGATTCTTTTTTCATGACTCTTTGATGAGATTCAAAAGAACAATATTTATTTGAAATAGATTTTGTAACAATGTAAAAATCTTTAAAAATGTCACATTTGATCAATTTAATACATCCTTGCTAATTAAAAATATGCATTTCATTAAACAATTTTTTTTTTATCTTACTGACCCCAAGCTTTCGAATGGTAGCGCACTTTTCAAGGTAAAACGTATTCTTTCAAAATACAACAAACTATTAATTTATAAATATCAGTAAGATTTTTAACATTGCACAACCTGAACTAACCTTGGCAAATGTCAGGAGATTTACTGACCTTGACTAGGAGACTAGGAAAGAAAGACTGCTAGGAAAGCACTGTGGTTGTATTTGGTGCTATAATACACTGGGAACAAAATAAAAAGAGAGTCTTGAATGCTGTTGTACCCTATAATTAATGATTACATTCAGTCTATTTTGTTCCCTTTTATTCCAGGCAGTAGGCTAAATAATAATCCTTGCAGAATGGACTTTGTTTATATCATTATAAAGAACATTTAGAGTTATCTGCACAGTTTCAGAAAGCACTCCATGGAGTAAAGTAAAAGTGCAACGCTGGGATTTCCCGTCCATTAGCATAACTAGTGATTTTATTTATGATATGATGAAAAAGTAAATTTATCTCATAAGAATATAAGCGTAAGCGGAATGAAAAAAAATACCAGTGATAAAATTAGCCCTTAGCAGAGGAGTTTTGCTTAATGAATAGCTTACATTACAGAGCTTCCTTCCAGCTATCTTTAAAGAATGTACTGCACTTTGCCTTAAGCAATTATTTTCCCAAGATGCTGCCATCTAGAATTACACTCCAAATTACAGGTATGCATTTGGAGGTTAGAGTGTATCCCATCATTCAACATTCATTCTGTAGTTCTTCTTCTACAGCAAACTCCACTGCCCCATATGCAAACGACTCTGATTATGTAAATGCTTCTAAATATGACAGCTATTCAGTGAGGAGACAATTAAAGTAGCATCGCTCTGTGGAATCAAGCTCGATGCAACTGGAGCCAAAACACGAGGGGAATGTTTTACTCTGCGTGGGCCTTCCTGTTATTTAAGACAACGTTCTCTGCATGAGACTAGGTGAAACTTGATGAAATTGTGGAAGAAAACATAGAAGAGGTCAGCCAATGTCATTCCACGAAATGTGCTAGAATATTATCCTTGGAGTCTTTTGTAGACGCATGCATATAGTCACAGACATATCTTAGACAGTCCACGCAGTTATATATAAAATATATCAATATTAATACTAAAGTTGTTGTTTTTTTAAAACTAGGAGTGTTTGTGTATTTTGTCAATGTGTAGTCAAAATTAGCTTCTGCCAATTAGCTGCTGGTGTTACTGTGTTTACTGCAGACTTTCTGTAAAGACAGGCAAAGTCCATAATGGTCTGAAATGCATTTGGGTTAACTACCGAATGTTTGGTTGTAAATATAGATTTCTTAATGTGGACCGAGATGATCTCTGCTAAAGCTGTTAGTGAACTGTAAATGTCATTGCAAAGCAGAAAAAAAAATTCACAGACAAGAACACAAGTTTTGCCTTGTGGCTTTGAATTACAGGGAAGATCTAGCAAATATATTTATGAATTAAACTAAAATTTAGGTATATTTTCGGTTTTGGGTGAAAACTATAACACCACACTCAGACAAGCACTTATCTACAGTAACGAAGGCAGATTTTAACTGAAGGTTTGGAGTATGTTTTCAGGACAGGAATATTTACGTTACAATTGTTTTACTTTTGATTTTTACCTTCAAACATATAAATTGCTTTTAATAGAGTCCTGCTGTACAGGCCGCATTCACATGAATATCAGATTATATTTCCAAACAATCATTTTACCAATAAATTTAAGAATCCAGTGAGAATTTTGTCTGACAACAGCAGTGCTCCACACAGAGATCTGATCTGATCATCATCCAGTCTGTCTGGAATGACATGAAGAAACAGAACAAACTGAGACAGATATATATATATACACAGGTCCTTTTCAAACAATTAGCATATTGTGATAAAGTTCATTATTTTCTGTAATGTACTGATAAACATTAGACTTTCATATATTTTAGATTCATTACAACACAACTGAAGTAGTTCAAGCCTTTTATTGTTTTAATATTGATGATTTTGGCATACAGCTCATGAAAACCCAAAATTCCTATCTCAAAAAATTAGCATATTTCATCCGACCAATAAAAGAAAAGTGTTTTTAATACAAAAAAAAAAAAAAAAAAAAAGTCAACCTTCAAATAATTATGTTCAGTTATGCACTCAATACTTGGTCGGGAATCCTTTTGCAGAAATGACTGCTTCAATGCGGCGTGGCATGGAGGCAATCAGCCTGTGGCACTGCTGAGGTGTTATGGAGGCCCAGGATGCTTCAATAGCGGCCTTAAGCTCATCCAGAGTGTTGGGTCTTGCGTCTCTCAACCTTCTCTTCACAATATCCCACAGATTCTCTATGGGGTTCAGGTCAGGAGAGTTGGCAGGCCAATTGAGCACAGTAATACCATGGTCAGTAAACCATTTACCAGTGGTTTTGGCACTGTGAGCAGGTGCCAGGTCGTGCTGAAAAATGAAATCTTCATCTCCATAAAGCTTTTCAGCAGATGGAAGCATGAAGTGCTCCAAAATCTCCTGATAGCTAGCTGCATTGACCCTGCCCTTGATAAAACACAGTGGACCAACACCAGCATCACTGACTGTGGGTACTTGACATTGGACTTCAGGCATTTTGGCATTTCCCTCTCCCCAGTCTTCCTCCAGACTCTGGCACCTTGATTTCCGAATGACATGCAAAATTTGCTTTCATCCGAAAAAAGTACTTTGGACCACTGAGCAACAGTCCAGTGCTGCTTCTCTGTAGCCCAGGTCAGGCGCTTCTGCCGCTGTTTCTGGTTCAAAAGTGGCTTGACCTGGGGAATGCGGCACCTGTAGCCCATTTCCTGCACACGCCTGTACACGGTGGCTCTGGATGTTTCTACTCCAGACTCAGTCCACTGCTTCCGCAGGTCCCCCAAGGTCTGGAATCGGTCCTTCTCCACAATCTTCCTCAGGGTCCGGTCACCTCTTCTCGTTGTGCTGCGTTTTCTGCCACACTTTTTCCTTCCCACAGACTTCCCACTGAGGTGCCTTGATACAGCACTCTGGGAACAGCCTATTCGTTCAGAAATTTCTTTTTGTGTCTTACCCTCTTGCTTGAGGGTGTCAATGATGGCCTTCTGGACGGCAGTCTTACCCATGATTGCGGTTTTGAGTAATGAACCAGGCTGGGAGTTTTTAAAAGCCTCAGGAATCTTTTGCAGGTGTTTAGAGTTAATTAGTTGATTCAGATGATTAGGTTAATAGCTCGTTTAGAGAACCTTTTCATGATATGCTAATTTTATGAGATAGGAATTTTGGGTTTTCATGAGCTGTATGCCAAAATCATCAATATTAAAACAATAAAAGGCTTGAACTACTTCAGTTGTGTTGTAATGAATCTAAAATATATGAAAGTCTAATGTTTATCAGTACATTACAGAAAATAATGAACTTTATCACAATATGCTAATTTTTTGAGAAGGACCTGTATAAGTCAGAAAGGAACATACTTTACAACGTAACAAAAATAAATAAATAAATTATCTCTCTCTCTCTCTACAAAGTAAACATTTGCATATTAAATCTTTATAAATTTCGATCTCTAGTAGCCACATCTACCTTTATATTTAGCCTAATACCACTGAAATGCATTTTGAAATATATTTTGGCAGCTATATTATGGTTGAAACTGAAAACATTTGAATTTAAAAATATATATTAAAAAAATTGACATATGGGATGCAAAGCAGTTTTCTTTTACATAAATATAAGAATATAAATATAATTTTCAATCAGAAAAAAAAACTTCCTGTGCAGTGCATTTTTATTGCATGTAGTCTACTGTAAATTATACGTATTAAGAAGATTTGACATTTACTATAAAACACTCTCTCACATTTGTAACCCATTTTTTCTAATTATGTTATAGTACGTTGTATGCATAGTTGAACACAGTAAATGGACTAGTGAGCACACACACGTGCATGTCTGTACGTGTATTACTCCAGAGACGAGGCACGAGGTCTGTCGCGATTAAATCAATGACTGCGCGTGCACTGTGATGGCTAAGGGACTTTGCATTGAGATCCCACTCAGAAGACAACAGGGTACCTCTCTCTGAAGCAATCAGGACGTGAGACCAAAATAGAGAGAAAGAGACGAGAGAGAACAGTACACCCACAGGATGGTACCGTCACTTACTTTTTCGGCTGGCATGTGTGCCAGTCCCCTGTGGCTCCGTGGGGAATGATGGGAGAAGAATGGAGGTGACAGAACGGACTGCACCGTTACACAATATCCATCCATCGCGTACGCCAGTAGATCTGACGTGCGGTGGAGGAATCAAGGACAGCACTGGCATGTCAACAGCCCGAGAAAACAACAGCGATAATGAGATCTCATTGTTCAGCAACAGGCCGAGACTTGTGTAGGAGTGCAGGTGAATTATTTCTAGTAGTAATGTATTCAAATCTTCTGTATTTTTAATTTTCATGTTACCATGGGGACCTAGACGTAAAGAGAGAGGATGAACGGTTTCTTTTTTCAGCATATCTCTTTTTTATGAGATTAAATGATTAATATTAATGACCAGTAAAACGTTGTATATTATCTTGGATCCAGTGCAGTCAGCTGGTTTTATTTTAATTAGCATAGGTTTTGTTTTTCATGTTGGAACTGATTGGTTATAATATCTGAGCTTATGCACCACAGCATTATTTAAGATTAATTTTGACAATATTCACTCAAAAACTATAAAGTGCATAAACTGATTAATCCGTTATAAAAAGAAATACTGAAGAGACTGTAGATGGTTCGCACTCTGAAAAACTAGACAAAGTCTTTTACAAAAAGAATCAGATATTTTAATAGAGCAAGAGCAGACGTTTCAGCCATCCAGCTATTCTCAACGCTCATAATGAATCAACACCAGACATGCAGTCAATTAGTACTCAATAGGTAATCAGGGAACAAGTAACATGTGCAATGGGAGGGGCCACAAAAAGAAATACTAAAATATTTAGGACAGCATAATGAGAAATGTAGGCTGTAAGTATTTTTTGTAGGTAGGGGAAGAAAAAACTAAAAAGTACAACAAATTAGCAACATTTTTTGGGAAGTTCATTCTACGTCTTCAAAGTAGCGTTTTGAAATAAATCCAAAGGTACATCTGTCTGCAAAGGACTGAATACATAATATATTTGGCAGACTGTTTTCATTTTGGTTTTAATTAGTCTTAATTTGTGCATTCTGTTCATTTAGTTGCATAGTCAATAAACATCTGCAGCTCTCCTAAAAGTAAAACTTTTTTGGATGGTGAGTAGAGAGAATGTGCTGGAAATAAAGCAAGGAGATTATTTTACTGCGCCAATTAAGCAGCAATTTTATAGTTCCCCTGGGAATGAAGCTCAGCTCATTAGCATATACAAAGAGACAACTGTCTGCCATTTCAGGCCATTTTTGTTTATATAATCAAAGTGCATAATATCATTAATAATAATAATAATTATTATTATTATGTGTGAAAGGCTTGATAGAACTGGAAACACAAGCTGTGTATGTATGTCAATCATAAGCTAATTTATAAAAAGATAAATTATAATTTTGCAGAATACTTGATTACACTTAGTCAGTGAACTTAATACACTTTTACTTTTTACTTTCAGTCATTTAGCAGACGCTTTTATCCAAAGCAACTTAAAAGTTACTAAAACTAAAAGTTAACACTCTGTAAATACTATATACACACCCATTTAAGAAAATACAGAAATCAAATAAAATTGACAAATGCATACAACAACATTTCAATAGTAAACATAAAAAATAAATAAATAAAATAAAAATAAAAAGCGAAATATACACATATTTAAGCATGTAAATAATGAAGATGGATTAATAATGTTAATGTATTATCATCTTTGTTATTATTGACTAAAACATACACTTTCTGTTATAATAATAACGTGAAGGACTGTATAGGTACATGGTACTGGACTGAAGAAGAGTGTTCAAATAACACAAACTGACTTCATAAATCCATAATTTGTCAGTTCCAAATCTGTATAATTTTCTGTCACACTACACTTATAGCCTGTGAACTTAATTTACCTCTGTTACGAATTGTCTCATTTTCTAGGCCTATCTCAGTATGCACCTGTTCTCACTCCTCAAGATTATGATTGTTACCGAAAAATTAAGGTCAACATGAGATGCATTGAATAACATGGCCTCTTTTCTTGCTGCAATTTAATATACTGAAAAAAGACTGTTTTTAAATCATTGCTTACTGCAGATTCATTACAACAGAGCAAATTACCTTGCTCCAGCAATATACTGACAGTCTGGGCTCTCTTAAAAAGTAGATGTCTTTATTTATTTATATTCAGTGCCACTTCATTCTTCGAACCCTTTGCAGGCAGTCAGGATCTCAATAAGTTATCAGAGGAGGCACTGGATCTGGTAGTTTCTGTATGTCTGTGAACTGAATAGTCACTGAATGAGGTTTGCTATCAACAGAAACAGACGGATTGCCATTCTCCAGTCCTATTTAATCAGTAAAACCACAGGACAGCAAGACCCTGAAGCCCCATACTGGGAACCAATCTTTTCCAGCTTTAGCTCTACAAAACCTGGGAAGGAGAATATTGACATGCAAGTAACTATATTTGGATTTATAGAGGCACTTTCACAGACTTCCTCAAGTCTGGCTCTTGACCAAAGAGTTGCAATAGAATCCCACTGCAAAGTTCTACACAGTCTTGAAATAAGTAAGCATGCCTCTAGATATTCACAGGATTATCACCTATGCATTTCTTCAAACTTCACTCAATATACTAACCATAAAGAGCCACTTGCTGAGGCAATTCTGTGTGAAAAGTGAATTAAAAAATAAACAAATACGAAGGTGTTTGGTGACACGCTCACACTGTATTTTATACCGTATGCATACTTGACACGATGTGATTTAGAAAGGACCCAAGCCTGCTCAGGAAAGAATAATTACAATGAGCCATATGGTGAACAGTGCTACATCTCAGCAAACACTCAGCAAACACACAAGAAAATGGAGTGGACACAGAGTAATTTTTCCTATCAAAAAGTCTGACCTCAATTTACGTTGCTGAACTATAAAATCTGCCTCTGACAACAGATGCATTTATAAAATAATCCACGCCAACATTCAGGTATATCATTTTTTTATTTTTTTTGGGGGGGGAAGTGCTTAGTGCCACGTAAAGGTCTAAAGCAGGCTTACACAATTTTCCTTGTGGCAGAGAGTTGGAGTACTGCAGTTTTTGAAAATGTAATCAATTCTCAAGTATTTAGATGCCTACTGTTGCTCTTTTATATGCTAATGATATTAATTAGGCGGTGTTTACAATTAAGGCAGAGGTTTGAAACCATTCAGCTGCATACGATTTCATGATCATTTGCAATCTGTAATAGTAGCCGAACACACTTTTTTTGTGTGTATATACGTTCATTCTCTCAGAATCACACACATTTGAGAAATGATCAAAATGTAGACCAATTTCTGCAACATTTTATCAAGGTCCTAGATAACTTTGAATGTTCATTCATAACTTGGAGAGAACCCAGAAGAAGTTGCAAAGTGGACCAAACTTGATGCCTCAGGTCAAAAGTCTGGCTACATGGGCCTTTTATTTGGATATGACTCAGTGACCACAGTTACTCATTTTGCACTAGATGTGTGTGTGTGTGTGTGTGTGTGGCCAAATAGGGAAAGAATCAACTTCCTAAATACTCTGACTGCATTCTCTTTTTGATGCAAACAGAAAGGCTTTATATTCTTATTATCAGCCTATGAATAATATGTCACAAGGTGATTGGATAATCGGTAATCGTTTTTAGGGCACAGAAACAAAATGGCAAATGGCCACTTTACTGACATTTTGTACTTATGTCAATATGACAGCAAAAGGTCAGGGTCAGAACAGATCTACTATGGTACAAAATGAGTCTAGTGTGTCATCTCACTGAACTCATTTGAGGAGGTGATCTCTGAAAAGCACACAAAATGGAGCATTCATTTTAATGAAATTGTTTTTTTATTTTAATTTTTTTAAATAAACCAAATGGCTTTCTTTTTCTGTAGGACAAAAAATTACGTTGACAATGATTTATTTATTTTTTTTAATTTCCTTTCCATGGAATAAGCTTTCAGTTTTCAAAAAAAGATCCAGAAACGCCATAAAAATAATTAAAATGAGTGGCTAGTGTGCTATATTTCAAGTCTTCTTAAGCAATGCATTAAACTTTGTGTAATAAATCGATTACATTATATTCATTGAAAATCCCCGCGATATGCTTCCTTAGCACATTCATGAGATTTCAAGAGATTAGCAGTGGCATCCAGCTAATGAATGAGTTTTGAGTCTTTTAATTGGGAGCTGATATGCTTTGAGGTCAAATAAAGATGTATAAGATTTTCCACTAATAATTTTATATAAAAATGTTTTTAAATCATATGCTCACAATGCCAAGATAAGGCAATGAAATAAACAATTAAAGGTGCACTAGGCAAATTTTGCCAAACGATGTTGATATTTGAAAGCACCAAAACAAACATGCCCATATCCGGACAGGACATCGCCCCTACTTTGAAATATCCTCCCTACCTACGCAACCATGGCAACGACGATAGTGGAAACAGGTAAAGATGACACACAAGCATAGTCAAACTAAACCCAACATGGATAAGTTGTGTGAAACGAAGCAAAATCAAGGTTACTCCCCCTATCAAGCAGAAACAACGCAACCTAGGAGTCTGATTCGAGCCCGCTCCTTGAGTTCTCTCCACAGCTGGAAAGCTGCTCCGATATTTACGCAGGTCCTACCTTGTAACCCTTATTTTTAATGTTTTATTTCTCTGATATTTCCTGTGCACTCAAATTGAGCGCTCTCTGCTCTCTATCATTGCAAGACACGCCCCTTATTGCTGATTGGCTACAAGTGTGTTTTGAGACTTGCGCCTACACTGTGGTCAAAAGCATTTTTCAAAAATCACATAGTGCACCTTTAAGTAAAAGTGTAATTGACAGTAATCTACAAGAGCTCCAGACTGTGACTACATGGATACTTTGCTACCTTGTTTTTTTTTGGTGACACAACATTTTGTTAGAGGTCGCGCTGGTGCCACTACCAATCTACCTAATTGATAAGCATTAGCATTCTGTTGTGTATGATAAATACGTATTAAATGAAAAATGCCAAAAGCGAAATGAAATAGCGCTTCTCGTTTGAAACCGTGCATCGCACGGACCTTTTATCAGCTCAGCTCAAAAGAGAGCGCAGTGTGATTGGTGTTTGGTGATGAGTTTTTGGCTCAAGGTCTGCATTTAAAGTCACACCAGAGGTGTTCAGCTGGGATCAGGACTTTGCTTTATGCAGACCAGTCAAGTTCTTCCACAATGACTGAATCAATCATGTCTTTTTGAACCATGCCTTATACACAGAGGAACTGTCATGTTAGATTAGAAAAGGGTCCTGTCCAAACTGTTGCTATAAAATTAGAAGCACACAACTCCCTAGAATATCATTATATGCTTAAACATTAAGATTTGTACTCATAGAAATTACTAAAGTAGTCAAACCTGTTCATTAGAAGGGGGTGACCCAATACTTTTGGCAATATAGTGTAGTTCACTCAAAAATGGAAATTCTGTCATTAATTACTCACCCTCATGTCGTTCCAAACCCATAAGACCTTCGTTCATCTTCGGAACACAAATTAAGATATGTTTGATGCATTCCAAGAGCTCTCTGACTCTCCCATAGACAGCAAGGATCTTTACACGATCAAGGCTCAGAAACGTAGCAAGGAGATCATTAAAGTAATCCACGTGACTTCAGTGGTTTAACTTTAATGTGAGAATACTTTTTGTGTGTAAAGAAAACAAAAATAATGACTTTATTCAACAATTCGTCTCCTCCGCGTCACCCTATAGTGGCATTTTGAAGAGTATCACATACATCAAAACATTATCGTTAGTCTTATATTGAAGCCAGTCTGCTAAAATGCCAGGTTGTGGAATGTGCCACTCTATGAGGTAATAGTGTGGCTAAACACCGCCTCCACAGAAGAAGATCAACGCCTGCTTCTACATCACTGCCTGTTTAGCCCCGCCCACCAATTTGCGTATGTAGTGTAAATAATGAGAGAAGCCAACACAGTTCTACGCAGAAACCAAACAATAAAGATAGCTCCTAATACAACAAGACGCTGAACAGTGCCAATTCGTGGAAAAAACAGTCTTTGCATTGCCTTCCTTCTGATTCCAATATTAGGAAAGAGTGGATGAACTTTATTTTTATTGAAGTTCCAGACCACATCAGTAAGAACTTGGTCCTTTGTTCACTTAATTTTACTGCAGGTACATTTACAAACAAGGCACAATCCGACACAGGATTTTCAAAAAGATTGAAACTAAAAGACGATGCTGTGCCTACTATATTGGATCCGACAGTAATGTCACACCGCACAAGTGTAACTGTTTTTATTATGTGGTCACTATTGCTTTGTTATTACAGATCATTTATATGTACCGAGTATTTGTGCATTTTTGACCTAAATCACAGCAGCGTCTATCTATGAGGAATGTAGGCTGTCAAACATACAAATCTGAAAGCTGCAATTCCTGTGTTCACTGTAATAGCACGGAGCCATCACAGAATTTGAAAGTTTTGTGTTCCACTGAAAAGTCAAAGAAAGTCCAAATGGTTACAAGAGGGTAAGGTGTCATTTTTGGGTGAAGAATGTATGAACTGATGAAGTAGCCTATGCGAATTGTGACATATTCCTTTCACAATGAATATTTAGATGGCAATTCTGGTGCATGTTTGAAGGAGGGGTCTTTAGTCATTATGTGTATGGTTAATTATTAATGTTATATTGTTACAACTCATGCATACTAATTAAGCCTGCCATATTATACTGAAATGAGGAAAAAATGAGGATTAGAAGAGTTGGAAACTGACAAAATGTTGGAGGGAAATGCATACTGTGTGCTTTTTGACACATCTCTGCCTTCACCTCAACTGTGATTAATGCTGCATGTGGAATTGCTGCAAGCTTTAGATAATGATGGAGACTGTGCTCCTTATGTTCAGAACACACGCTAACGTGTCTGCCTGTAACCTGTTAGGATTTCACAGTCCACTCGATCACTAAAAGAGAGTTCACAAATGGAAAAAGGTCCATATCTTACCACTCAACAGAAAAACGAAAAGAAAGAAATGGACTTCGTTCCCACAGCTCACAGCATTCAGAGGAAACGTTGTGGTCAGGAAGTGACAATAATCCTTGATTCCTTTAGAAAATGTCAGAGACTTATATTTTATACATTAGAAAACAGGTATGTAATAAAACTTAAATGTTTAGAGAGTGGTTGCACTGCTTTCAAGACTATTTAGTTCAGGAAAAAAAGATTATTTGTGAAAGTACAGCACATCCTAGTGGATATAGAGGAATTCAACTCTGATTTTTGTTGTTGTGTAGATACTACAAAGCCAAACCAATGTTCTGTTGTCTTTAATCAAAGTATAAATCCACATACATGAAATAAATTTCATAATTTGATGAAGTAACAAAATTTAAGTACAAATTGTTTCCCAAAAAACAATAACTGGGTTGCAAACAACTGGAACAAGTCTCATTAATTACTAAGAAAAAGGAGTTCATTTGTACAGTCTTGTTTGAATAGACTTTGATTAAAAAGCTAAAATATAACAATTAATTACATATACACATATTTGCAAAGATTCTACATTCAGTGAGTAGGCAGCAGATACAGAAACACATTTCATACTGGCAGAAAATAAAGATTTCTGTGATGTGTGTTTAGCATTCTGAAGCAATAAAACATCCATACAAAGCTTCATCTTAATTGCTTTTAAAAATGAAAATGGTTTGTTTTTGTAAATTATTAAAAGAAAAGCATTTGAACAGAAATAAATGTTTGGTATAACTGTAAACAGTCAAGCTCTGTTAGTTAACATAACTCTTTATTGTCAGGCTCAGCAGACGGCCAGACCACAGGATGCTGTGATACGTAATTAACTCTCATGACCTGCAGTGAATTTAATCATTTCCTTCCAGTTGCAATCTGAAAGAGTATCTGTTTATTAGATTCTTCCTAAAAAAAGACACCGATGCAAATAAGCAACCAATTTTACACGTTTTCTTTTCTCATGAAATGGCTCAAACATCATCGTCAGACACTAAGGCTCATTAAAACACAAAAAATTAGCTCCTTCAGATAAGAATAGCTCAGCAACATTACAAACTCTAAAACAAAAAGCCCACACACATTAACAAAAATGAAAAAATGGGAAACTTCAATACAAAACATTCTACTGGAGGTTAAAGGGTTAAACCTTCAAAGGGTTTTTAACGATTGTCAGTCTGTCAAGGACTAGATGATGCACCATACAGTGATCAGCATACAGTTTTTTTTTCTCCATGTGAATGAGAATGAAACGCACATGAATGGTGTCATTGGGATTGTAGCGCGTATGAGGTAGGTACGAATGGGTAGGGAGGACCAATGATTGTCAAGAAAACTGAAGTTGCTGCCAAAGCAGTACTTCAATCACAAATTTCAGTGAAATGTTTGTCGAGATTTATAAAGGAATTTAAATGCAACTCCAATTCGCTTGACAACTTGAAGGTAGCTACAAATTATACTTTTTTCAACGTCCTGTTTAACATAATAAAATATTTCTGTAACCAAGCATAAAAGAGGTTTGATGAGGTTTCTAAATTACAGTGTGCACTTACTGTCAAAATAGGAATTACAGAACAATCGAAAGCCTCTGAAACAAATCAACTTTGAAAGAGGGGCTCATTGAGACAGCTTGTACATTTTTATTTCAAATTCAGTTTCATCAGCAACAGCAGGGTGCAGAGAGCAAAGTCCTGTATTATTTATTCCCTCTTTGATTTGCATCTCCAGCACATAATGTAAGCTCTTTAAATGACAGTTCCCTTCACTGTGCTTTGCCCCATCCATCAGGTAATGTCATTTCCATTAGCTGGGCAGAGCAATGTGTTCTTTGGTTGCATTGTGCTTGAGTGGTCCACAGATATCCAAATAATTGCGACACCCTGTGTCCCGTCTCATGCTGGCCATTCAGTTTGATGGCAACCATGCTGTGTCCAATCTAGGTTTGAGAACATGCTAACATTTGGCTGCAGTTTTGACAAACAAATCGAATCATCTTAAGTGTTTCAACACAATTTCTGACTACTTAAGCATATCAAAGCTAAAATGAAAACAGTTCAGGCTAACTAGCATGAATGGTGTACTTACTGTCCTTAATCAGAAAAGCACAGTATCAGGTTCTGGGTCTGGGAATGACGTGAAGCTCCTGTGAATCTCCTGAGAAAGGAGTGATTCTTGCTCGCAGTGAGGAGGAAGAATATTGGGAAGTTCAAAGAGCGGAACAGATCCCTTCAAATCAGCCGGAGGGTAAAGACCTTGGGTCAAAAAGACAATGGAGTTGAATGAAACCAGAAAAAGCCAAATGATGATGTCTTGAATATATTACAGTTCAGACTCTTTGAACTGGTCTTCATAATTTAACTCTTGCAGTCATAATCGTAGTATACCATGGTATCTGGATGGTACACCAAGGTATGTTAAAGAACACCATAATAGTACCATAGTATGTGTCCATAAAACCACGGAATTACCAATGTAACATGCCCAGCAAAAAAAAATATTTTGGATGTGTGTCAAATTCACCTCAACACAACAGGAGGGATAGACAACCTGAATGGAATTACTGAGAAATTTATTGTATGTTCATTTAATGCTTGATGGTCTGATTTAGTAATTAATCTCCTGGTAAAATGGACCAAAGGATAACACTAAACAAGAAAGATCGATAAACCACCGCTCACTTTTTGGAATTTAGGCACATGAAAATTTGAAATAGATTTCACAATAACAATAAACCACCATACAACAGTGAAAGAACAGGTTCCCCGGTATCCCTGAAGATATATTTCAATACAGTATGACATTTTTGATGAGTTACAATATGCAGAGCAAGCATTTCTCTTACCTTTTTGTTTCAGGTCTAAATATGGCCTGCCATAATCTTTAGTAGAGCTGATCTTCTTCTCTTGGCTCTGTAGACCTGACACTTTGGGATCCACAGGATGCATTGGAACGTAAGCAGAGTCCCACTCATAACTCTCATCCACAGAGCCTCTTCTAGATCTAAAGTCAGAAGATAAAGAAATGTGAGGTATCATTAAGTTTAATGTGGATACCCTTAAATCAGGGATCTCCAACCCTGCTCCAGGAGAGCTACTGTCCTGCACACTTCAGTTCCATCCCTGCTCCAACAGACCTGCTTGTAGTTATCTAGAAGCCCTGAGCAAAGCCACCGGAAGGCAAGCCTGCAACCTTTAGCTGAAAAAGGGTAATGACTCAGATAATTAAGATCGAGTAAGTTAGAAATTCCAAGGGTTCACACAAAACAAGGGGAATCCGCTTTTAGCTATTATGGCGTCCACAGTTGGAATCAGCTTCCAGAAGAGATCAGATGTGCTAAAACATTAGCCACATTTAAATCCAGACTCAAAACTCATCTGTTTAGCTGTGCAATTACTGCATAAGCACTGTGCTACATCCGAACTGATTGCACTGATTGATATGTTATGTATAAACATTTTCTATTCTTAACTGTTTTAATCCATTTTAAATCAATTAAAAAGTTTTTAAATTACTTGTTTGTATTGTTGTGATTATTATAGAGGCTTCACTATGCTGAATAAACAGCTTTTGTGCGGAAACCGCTTCTCATTTAATGAATCGAAATCATATCTGCTAATTTTCAACTTGTTGGCTATTAAACAATAGGCTAGTTTTGGATCTTACTATTTTTAGAGTTTACACCGAAAAAAAGCTGTTTTATAAGAGAAGTCAGACTTTTTGCGACAGGTAAGATTTAGTTTACAGCATTTCTCATGCATTTCTATAATATCTGTAAGCGGTGATTGACTGTCACAACTCTTGACTGAAATTCTGTGACATCAAAGTAATGTGATTGGTTATCAAGACACACGTGATCCCAATCGACTGTTACGCTTTCTCCAATGCTATGTAATACAGACCCTCATATCTCCCAATAATAAGACAATGCCCTGAACACCATGGTTAGCTGGATCGGGTTTGGAGATGAAATCTGTGGGATGATTGCTCTCCAGGAACAGGGCTGGAATCCCCTGCCTTAAATAAAAGTCCTGGGGCTGTCCATTGCAGCTGCCAAAGGTGTTATTACCATGGTATACACAAATTGTGGTATTAAATGTAAGTCCAAAAACATAGCAACACGATGAACTTCTGTTCAAAAAAACATATTATTGGTATTATCAATGCAGATACTAAGAGTACTCATAGTACTTTTTGTAAGAGAATCAAGCATAAGAATCAATTGAAATCATTACAAACAGCTTAAGATAAATGTATGGAGTAAGGCAAAGAAAAGCCAGTTGTACCTTTCATGCCGTTCAGGCTCCTGTAGAACTGCTTCATCTCTGTCACTGTCCTCTGTGGTCTCCGGAGAGCTGGTCAGAGGGGGGCTGAGAGTGAACTGCCTGCTGCTAGGGGCATCCATGCTGCCCCTGCCACTGCTTTGGCTTGCATAACTTCTGTAGCTTCCCCCTCTCTCTGAACTCTTCCTGTATCTGTTCATTTCCACATCCACCTCCTGCCCATCTTCATATTCCTCCTCTCTCTCCCCCTCTTGGCTTTGGCTCCGTCTTCCAGATGGCAAGGTTGGCAGAGAGGGGCAATAAGGCCGAGGCCAGCTAGAACCCCCTGTTGATAAGGCAGCATGAGTGCTATGTCCCGACACTAGCTTTTTGCGGGATTGTGAATTATTCATGGAGCCATCATATGATTTAGAAGCCTGATGATGGGAGTCTTGTGTTTGACTTTCGAAAGGCACCGATGAATCTGTTTGCAAACTGGGACTACTTTTAAGCTTATCTGCCACAGATTTGGGTCTGCATGCAAAGGGGGACATTGTAGAATCTCGACCAAGTGTCAGCGAGTCTATCCAGGCATCAGGCGTCAAAAACTGGTGCTTGTAAAATTTTGAGTCTAAACTTTGGGTGCTCTTGTGCCGATTCCAATTGTTTGACCCCAGGCTCTTTGTCTTCCGAGGCATTGTTCCAGAAACATTGATTTGAGATACAGTTTTGCGTGACCAACTGTTTAACTCTTTCTGCTTTCTTAAACTTGTATCTCCTGATCTGTCATTTACAAGATCTGATAATCTGGGTCGGTTGTAATCTAGAGTCTCATAACTGTGATCTGAGCCCAGCATGGACCTTGAATAAGGAGACTGGCTGTTAAGATCAGGTCCATCTACACTCATCTCTGAATAAACACTAGTTGGATTTATCTGTCTAGTGCTTCTTTCTATGCTCCGCCTCTGCTGATCGTCTGAGGATGAATATATGCATGGGTCATAACAATGTTGACCTCTGCTTGAGGTCCCCTTGCCTCTATGCCCTACATCAGTTTGGGTCTTCTCCAATTTGCAGATTAAGGGTTCATCCATAACACGACCAAGACTTGACTCAACAGGAGTTCTGCTTCGTCTTCGGTCCCATGTTTGCGATTTTTGGTGTTCCCCTCTGTCTAGACTACGAGACCTTTGGTAGTTGGATCTGTGGATGGAATAGTAACCTTGTTGATTCTGCCTATACTTGGTATCCTTTCCATTAGAGGTGTGTAGGGGCACCAAGCTTGCAGAAGAAATCCTGTGTCTTTCCTCCCATGGAATGCAAGAGGCAGCTCTTCCCTTCAACATGCTGGTATTCTCAGATAAAAGGCTTTGTCTAATGGCTTGGTAGTTACCCTGAGGTGTTGAGGTTTCTCGAATTTTCCAGGTTCTTCCATACTCATCATCTGTCTGTTTAAGACTATATGGATTTTGATCAACAGTGTACTTGAGTAATTCCCTTTCAAGCTCCTCTCTCTCACGAGCTAAAGATAAACAGCGACTTAGGTTTCCTTGTTCCCTCTCATGCTCCATCTGCAAAACCAGGGTACTGGCTGTACAGTGTTTGGTACCTTGTTTCACGGACTGCCGACCCAGAGTACTTTCTGAATGAGGATAGAGAAAAGAGCCACTACTATCTGATAAGATACTTGTCTGGTCTGGTCTGTCCAAGAACTCTTGCTCCAGAATGGGCATGTAATGGCCGTTCAAAGAGAGGTGCTTAGCCATAGCTCGTGTTCTGTTGGAAGAAGGGATATCTGATGCGAAAGGTGGAAGATCCACTGAAAGGACAAAGGGTGGCTTTTTTCTTTCATCCCTGTAGGATCTCAAAGACTGGGATTTCTGAATTCTGAAGCTCCTGTTTCCATCTGATGACCGATGGGAGTTTTGACTTGGGTTTCTCTTGACCTGAGAACTGACAATATTGGCATCTTCACAAGAATCAACAATAAAGCGTCCGTCAGAGCCTCGGTGGATGAACTCCACAGAGGACACAGGGGCAAATGATGCCCGTTGGAGATGGCTCTCAGGGAGGGAATGGTGGGAAGGAGGGTGAGCTTGAGGCAGGAGATGTTGCCGCTGGGCGTGAAAATCACTGTGACTAGACTTTTCAAGGGAGGAGTGATTGGAAGAAGAGGAAGTGTAGGAGAGTGGACGAGCTGGTAGGAGCCTTTGGTTCAGGGTGTTGTCAGGGCTGCTAAGGTCAAGGATAGGAATTTAGAACATTCCAAAATGGTTGCAATGAATAGGAAAAATGTGGGCAATGAAAAAGGGTTTCATGAGGTGAGGGAGGTGAGCTTACTTTTCAGAAGGGATCTTATTTATTGCAGGAGGGAGATCTGAAAGGAGGGAACCAATTTTACAATGGAATGAGGTACAGGATAAATGATCATGCATGAAGAATAACAATATGAGGTACAGGAGTGAGAGCATCTTCTAAGATGAATACATTGAGGTAGACTGTTAAAACAGTTCTAAGCAGTTCAAATTGTTGTTTCTTTACCCTTGACATTCTGCCTACGCCTTCGGTTCCTTTTGTGGAAAATGAAACAGACTATTGCCAGGGTCAGGATAAGAGCAATACAAAGAAGTCCTACTCCACCCATAACACCAGCCATTAGCTGGTCAGGAAAGTCTAGGAGGTGGGAACTGGCTGGGTGCACATTCATTCCTGTGGAGCGCAAAGAAAGGTTTTAATGGTTGGGTATGTTAAAAGGCTTATAGATTTTCTTATAAGTATAGCTTAGAGTAATAAATTCTAACAATTTCTGAAGGAAATATTACAGGCATATGAATATGTGAAGCACTAACCGATGGTGGAGACACTGATTGATGGACTGGGCATACTCAGCTGATCTCCATGTTGAGCGAGAAGCCTCAGTTCATACTTGCAGTCCTTCGGAGAGATGATACATTGTGAGAAAAATGACAAAATAAGGATGAAAGCAAAGGAAGAAAGGAATGCATTTATCAAAAATGACAAGCTGACTGATTCATGAAAATCTCAGATCATGTCTTTGAGAAAATTTACCTTACATAACCCTGGAAGAAAGATTTGACTCTCAATTGGGCTAATGTTCTCTTTCAGATTAATCCATTCCCCTCCTTCAAGGTGTGACTGTACGACAAAACTGTCAATGGGTGGAGAATGGGACTGAGGCACTGACCACGACAGAAGAATTCCCTCTGAACTCATATTGATCGAGAGATTTGTAGGTGGTACCAGCTTGACCACAACAGGAAGTGCATCTGTAAAATAAAATATTAAATGAGAGAGACTGAAATGAACAGCTTGCTTTTATTCAATTATTCACAGTGTGTAGCAAAAATACAGATGGTTTAACATTAATTTGAGTCTGCATGAGGTAGCCAGTACACAGTCTAAGTGGTTTTAAAGACCCAATGAAATCATAATTGGAGTTCTGTGGCTTTGAGGCCATCTATATGCCAGTACATTCCTAGTAAATGACAAAATGAATTTAAATAGATGAAAATGATAAGATTACCATAAGATAAGATAAGATAAGCTTTCTCTTCTTTCTACATACAACAGTTTGTTAAATAACATGCCATCCTCCTAATATCACGTGCCACTTAATAGCAATAAAATATAAGGAGTTCATGGCCATGAAATCTAGGTTCATAAAACCATTTCATAGGGACTTGAAAGAAACTTTTCTTATGCACAGCTAATGTTTACCAAGAGTTGTGATGGTGGTGATCTCACTGAAGGGCCCAGTGCCAATTTTATTTTGGGCCACAACACTGAACTGGTACTCAGTGGCAGGAAGAAGATTGGTGACCAACAGACTGTTCTCAGTGGAGAGGTCTGAGAAAGACAACCACTCTTGCTTTTCCTCTTTCCTTTCTGGTGATACCTGCTTATACCTGAAAAAAGAATGGTAGCAAGTTTTCAAAAAAATATATTTATGAAGACAGGCTTAAACCATCCAGTGAAAAGTACTTTTTTCAGTTGCGTAATATTAGCTAAAAAAATAAATAAATAAATAAAAAAAAAATATTTGCCAACTAATAGCAATGCTGCACGATAAAATGCAACTTTTTTTTGGAGATTTGTGCACCTTCTTGAGATTTGTATTGTACATGCAGCAGTCGTGGCCTAATGGATAGAGAGTTGGACTTGTAACCTGAAGGTCGTGGGTTTGAATCTCAGGTCCGGCAGGGATTGTAGGTGGGGGGAGTGAATAACCAACACTCTCTCCACCCTCAATACCATGACTGAGGTGAGACCCTTGAGCAAGGCACCACTGCTCCGGGTGTATGTTCACTACTGTGTGTACACTTTGATGGGTTAAATGCAGAGCACAAATTCTGAATATGGGTCACCATACTTGGCTACACACCATTTCCCTTTCCCTTCCCTTTGTGACCCTGCTTTGCATTTAGAGTAAATTTATTAGATAAATACTGCTCTAATTACAAAAAAATTATTATCTGACAGACTACAATTTCAAAATACTCTAATGAACTCTAACAAGACAGACACCAACCAGACAGTGAATTTCTGGGCATATCCTCCATCAAAGCCAGCTACCCAGGAGACGTTGGCCTGGTTAATTCCTGGGATCACAGATACTGATGACACTGCATGTGGACTTGTACCTGTGAATCAGAAGGAAACAAGATATGTGAGACATATGAAGTGTGATACATGAGGTGTGACAGCAAGTTCAATCTAGATGAGTACTACTCAACTTTGAAAAGCTCAGGGGCCACAAGACAAGATTACCTTTAACCCCTCTAGGGCTTTTATTTAGCTGAAATTCAAGCCCAAAATGAACACAAAGATGTCTGTGCTTACTGTTACAGTAAACATCACATGGCCCAAATGTGTTAGTAATGATCTAGATGCTTTCAGTCTTACCCAGCACAAGGACAGTTGTTCTGACAGATACAGTGGCCACTCGGTTGGTGGAGCTGCACTCCCATTCCCCCTGGTGGTCTTTACTGAGAGGATGCAGAATGAGGGAGCCATTCGATGCTACAGTGAACAGTGAGCGAGAGGCTGTGCCAACCTAAGAGGAGCAGTGCCATAATGAAGCATATAATGAGATTAAAAAACAATTTTAATTAAAACTTGATTTCCAGCTGTAAGGGGGTGCATTATAATATTTGGAGAAAATGAAAATTCTCAGTTTTTGTGCACAGGACTGATGCTATTTTTTCTAATGTTAATCAGCACAGTTTTATATAAGCAGTTGTAAACTATTGCCTGTGAACATTACACCTCATAACATTACTAGAATGTCTTGGGTTAAATATGTGTTTAGCTCAGTCAGCAATATCTGTGGTTTGTTGTTCACCACAGAAAATAATTTAAACTTGTCCCCTAGTTTGAAAGAACAAACATAAAACGTGTGCAGTAATACACTTTCAATGGCTGTCTATGGAGTATTTAAAACAGAAAAAAAGCTTTATAAACAACATGGTATTTCTACTGATTAGAACTGAAAAAGGGGGATTTTTATTGTAAATACTATTACTTTGTTTGTACTACAAAATATGGTAGAATACCATCATTTGACAAGTGAACCAAAAATGTAAGTGTAAAGGCACAGTGAAATGACTTTCACCTTTTTCCAGCTGACTTTTGGAGCCGGATTACCGTCCATCTGACATGGAATAACAAGCATGTGCCCAACATCCTGTCTGTACTCCTTGTGAGGTGACACTTTAAATGATGGAGGATCCTAAAAGACGAAGACACTTGTATTATGGCTTGAAAATTCACACTGACCATATCTAACTGTATTTCCATTCCATCACCTTTTCCCCACAATATTCTAAGACAGATATCTGTTATATATGGAAGCAGTTTCCACCACTCAATAAAAATAAAAAAGGTAATTGCAACATTTTCAATATCAAGTCTTACAATTCTGACTTTTTCCCCTAAGAATTACGAGTTTGTATCTCACAATTATGACTTTATAACATGGAATTGTGAGTTATAAAGTCAGAACTGTGAGATATAAACTCACATTTTGTTACAGGAAACAAAATTTAAAATGGCAACATTCTGTAAAGACCCACCTGTAGTATAACGGTGGTGGGCTCAGACTGGCCCATTGTCCCAAAGCTATTGTAGGGAGTACACGTGTATACACCTGCAGCGTCGTCATTAGCTGTCGCCATGATTATAGAGCCTTCTGAAGTCAGTGTCCATCCAGGATACTGTTGAAATTCACAGTTATTTTGAGTGTTTTCTGAAAAAAATGCTCTTTGAAAAGATGTAAGGCTACGTCATCGAGAGAGGGGTATAAGTGTAGGCACAGCATGGTGTCACCGAATTAAAATCAATATGTCAAGCATTAGTAGCAGAGAAAAAGCACTCAGGAAAGCACTTAGGAGTAGCAGTGTACTTATAAAATGTACATATGTAATGTTTAAAAGTTTTTTGTATGGATAGTGAGAAAAGCAAAAGTTACTCACCATGCCTAAATCGAGTGGTTTGTCATCTTTGATCCAATCGACATGTGATAATGGTGGTTCAGCTCTGATGGAGCACGCAATGATGCCCCTCATGCCAGTGGGGAGGAAAGTTAATGAGGGCATCTTCCTCACCTGTGCTGGGTCTGTTAAAGAAGACATATATTGTTTTCAATATATGATATTCAATCATTTGTTTTGCTCATGATTTCATTTATTTGATGAAAAATACAGCAGACCAGTAATATTGTGAAATATTATTACAATGCAAAGTAACTATTTCCTATTTGAATATATATTCAAATGTAATTTTTTCCTGTGATGCAAACAGTCTATAGTGTCACATGATCCTTCAGAAATCTTTCCAATATGCTAATCAATATAATAATAATAATTAATTACATTTATATAGCGCATTTCTGCTTTTCTAAGCACTCAAAACGCTCAATGTAATATCAATGGTTGTGGATTATTTGATGAACAGAAAGTTTACCAAGAACAGCCAATAATATATACAGTGCCCTCCAAAAGTATTGGAACAGTAAAGACCAAATTGCTGTGGAGTCAAGACATTTACAAATATGATTAAAAGATGAATATGAGACAAAACTACAGAATGTCACATTTTATTATTGGGTGATTCAACACATAGATGTTTTACCAGCTAAGAAGTTCAGCACTTTTAGAGTTTCATCCCCCTATCTGATGTGAGCATAAGTATTGGAACAGTTGCCTCACAGGTCTTTCTAAGTGATCAGCTGTGTCCTGTTGCATTAATTCTTCAGATATTAAAGCAGGGAATGTGTCGTATCAGTTATATCCATTACTTCTGCATTCTGAATCCTGCATTCGATGATGACACACACAAACCAGGATGAAGATGAGGGAGCTGACTTTGAGAGAAAATCAAGCAATTTGGATGCTAAAAGAAAAGAGGAAGTCAGTTAGAGGTATAGCAAAAACAAAGTGCATGGAGAAATCGAGTTTGGAAACCACCAGCAACCAACAACGACCTGTTCGGCTGAGAAAACAACAGTAGTTGATGACAGACAAATCATAAAAGCTGTGAAAATGAACCCTAAAAGACGTGTCTGTAAAATCACCAACAACTTCCAGAAAGCTGGGGTGATGCTCTGACAATCTACTGTCCTCAGGAGACTTTGACACAGAATTACAGATGCTACACAGTAAGATGCAAACCTCTGACCAGCACCAAAAATTGAAAGGCAAGATTAGAGTTTGCAAAAAAGCACAAAGGTGAGCCAGAAGAGTTTTGGAACTGTGTTTATGGATCGATGAGACAAAGATGAACCTTTATCTAAGTGATGGGAAATCAAAAATGATCCCAAGCATACAGCCTCATCTGTAAAGCATGGTGGAGGTGGTGTCATGGCATGGGCATGTATGGCTATCTCTGGAACAGGCCCTCTCAACTTTACTGATGACTTAATGTATGATGACAGTAGCAGAATGAATTTGGAAGGGCACACAACCATCATGACTACCAATATTCAAGAAAATGCCACCAGATTCATTGGAAAGTGCTTCATATTGCATCAGGACAATAACCCAAAACACCCTGCCAGTTCAGTCAAGGAGTTTATAAGGGTAAAGAAATGGAAAGTCTTAGATTGGCCAAGTCAATCTCCAGATTTAAATCTGACTGAACATGAATTTCACCAGCTGGAGAGGAGAGTAAAGGCAGAAACTCCCCAAAACAAGCAACAATTGGAAATGGCTGCATTAAAGGCTGGGAAAAGTATTTCAAAGGATGAGACCAAGCGTCTGGTGATGTCTATGGGCCACAGACTCACTGCTATGATTGTGCGCAAGAGATCTGCAACTAAATAATAGCTTTTAATCTTTTATATCTGCCTTATGTTCAACTGTCCCAATACTTATGCTCACATCAATGAGTGGGATGAACTCTAAAAGTGCTGTTTTTTTTATTTGGTAAACGTGTATGTGCTGAAACGGCTAATAATAAAATGTGACATTCTGTAGTTTTGTTTCTTGGGTTATTGTAGTGTATGAGATCTATAGTGCAGGTTAATCCAACTCCATTATTTAGTTTTTCACCATGATATTTGAAACACTTACGCTGCACAGTGAGGGTAGCCGAGGCAGAGGGGGAGAAGGGAAGTCCATTACTGGGCATGCAGGTGTAGTTCCCAGAATCCTCTGGAGTCAAACGCGATATGAGAAGTGTACCATCAACTATGACCTTAACACGAGACTTCAGAGACCTAAAATAAACACACATGAATACTGCATAAGATACATGTTACCTGTAAATACTAAGGTGGAGGTTCACAGTTTTAGAAGAGAACTCACTCAATGTGATAAATATCTTCTCCTTGTCTTTGCCACACATAGGTCATGTTGGGTGGGTCAGCTTCAGCCTGGCACTTCAACTTGGCATCCTGGGACATGTTGAGAACAGTGTCCGTTGGAGGAATTAGGATCACTGGAGGGCCTGTTGATAGAAAAATTACACAATGTTTATTAATGCAGCAATACGAATAATACTGTTTGAGCTAAAGACGCTTGAAGAGGAAGTATGCTTAAATGTAATGTAATAAAACACCACCACTAGGTGGCACCATTCAACCAGAAAAGCGTATAATTGTCATGTAGAATATAATGGCATGAGCCTGGGGTTTCAAAGCTATTGCAACGAGGGTGAAAATTGCCCCTCTTCCCCTTTTTTGGGGGGATAACCATATTTTAAGACCAAAACAGAAACATCGGCCAATCAGTTACATGCAAGTCGATCCAATACATGTGCAATCTGCATCAGTAATTCTAATATGGCTCGTACTCACGTACCTTATTTCCACCAAATTAGTTATGATTAATGGGCAAACATTATACCATCTAATAAATATTCATGAGCAAGACTGATAAGGTTCATAATGATCTCTCCAACACTTCTCAGATCATTTCAAAGTACCTAACCTGAGTAATACAGATAATCATCCTAAATGAGGAGAAAACATCAGTGCTGACTTACCAATGACTTTGAGCTTTGTGAGGTGAGTCACATTTCCTTCAGTGTTAGAGGCGTGACACTGATACTGGCCTGATGTTTCTCTGCTTACAGCATGGAAAGATACACTTCCATTCATGATCTATAGGATCAAAATGAGAGATGTGAAGTGTGTGAAATGTACGGTGGCCGAGAGAGCTTAACATGCTGCAAACAGATAAAACAATGAAGATGTTTTCTTGATTTGCTTGTGCTTTGTCTATTTGCATGTGATTTCTGAAGTTGCAGCGCATTGAGCTCTCTCGGCCACTGTAGAAAAGGGGGGAAGTGGTATGTGGCAAAGTATGGTGACCCATACTCGGAATTTGTGCTCTGCATTTAACCCATCCAAGTGTACACACAGTAGTGAACATACACCCGGAGCAGTGGGCAGCCATTGCTGCGGCGCCCGGGGAGCAGCTGGAGGTTCGGTGACTTGCTCAAGGGTCTCACCTCAGTCGTGGTATTGAAGGTGGAGAGAGTGTTGGTTATTCACTCCCCCCACCTACAATCCCTGCCGGACCCGAGACTTGAACCCACGACCTTCGGGTTACAAGTCCAACTCTCTATCCATTAGGAGAGTGGAGGATAAATGTATTCTAGATCTGATCCTCTATTGCATTTGTGAATCTAATGAAATCAATCCATGTCTGTTAGCTTTAAGGTCAGTAAGTGAGTACAGCCCCAAAGTTGACAAAACAAACTTCCTTCATTTCCTGGAAAATGGATTAAAATTCTTATGACTCATATTGTTTGGAGTAGTGTATAGGCTACATATTTTTTGTCCAATCAAATGCTCTCCAAAATGTGCACTTGCAGGTAGTAAATCATAGTTTTTTTCCAGGCTGTGATGTGAACTAAATGTTATTGTCTGTTTAAAATAGGACAAGCACTTTGATCTGTCCCACCCAACTTTCCGTACGGAAATATATCAACACAGGGAATATAATAGCATTTGTCAAACATTTCATGGGGTTTTTACGTACTAACATCCCACCTTTAGTTTGCTTTGAGGATTTATAGGTCGTCCATCTTTAGACCAGGTTATTGTAGGCCGTGGATTTCCCTGAGCTGCACACTTCAGGGTTACCAATCTCCCTACAAACACTTCAACTCCAGAAGGGGAGGTCTCCGTAAATACAGGAGGCGCTAGACACAGGGGTAAGCAAAGAGAACAGTCATGATGTTCAAAAAAAATGCAAAGATTTATTAACGATCAAATGTGATGTTATGAAGAAGAAGGACAGTTCATAAGTTATTCTTTGTGTATATACACACACACATATATAAGTATGTTTATACTGTATACACTGCCATTTAAAAGAAATCATTTCTAACAACGTGTATTTACTTTCACTTTTTATCAATTTAACACATCCTTGCAGAATAAACTTATTTAAAAAAAGGAAAATACTGAAATAGAAAACCATTGTTTTAAATTGCAATGATATTTCACAATATTACTGTTTTTCTATATTTTTGATCAAAGAAATGCAGCTTCTAAAAAATATCCAAAATCTTACTGATCCCAAACTTTTGAACAGCAACTTATAAAAATCTTGAATTTATGTACAAATATATATGTGTGTGTGTGTGTGTGTGTGTGTGTGTGTGTGTGTGTATCTTAAATAATAAATATTTTTTTTTAAATATATCTTGTAGTTAATTACTAATTCAAAATGGTAGACTATCTAGTCATGAGTAGCTTACAGCTTTGAAAGGTAAAGTTTTAATATAGCATCCTCAACTTTTCAGTTTATTTTAGTTTAATGAAAGGCACAGTGGAGTCCAGCCAGGCTTGCAAGATGCTCTCAAAGTACTAACGAGTTGAAAACTGAACCTAATGTCAGCACAGGCCTCAAGTGGCTTCTGTAATCTGGCCAACACGGAGTCTGAGTGTCTGAAAATGGCCTCAAGGTGTGGCCGACAGAGACAGAGCGGGACTCTGGAACAGGTGCATGAGCACAGCCTGGTAACAAGGTGCATGCATTCATTCATTGTTCGCTGCATGTTTGAATGGAGTCGTGTTTGGGTTGGAGACTGTGGGATGAGTATAATGGCATTGTCTTGCTGATCATACATAAAGAGAATTGCTGTAATGCTTCTGATTCAGACTACTGGTAAAATTGGATATCTTTTCTTACCATAAATAATTCAGGTCTACTCGTTGGATGGTGAGTCTCACCTGTAACGGAGAGTAGAGTCCAGCTCCCGTTGCTGACAGTCTCATCTGTGGTTTTGTCTAGCGGAAGGATTCGGCACTCATACCAGCCTTCATCCTCCAAGAGAAGCCCCCTCATCTGCAGAGATGTCCCCCTGATGAGTGACACTCGACCTGGACACGTTCAGGAGACGGGAAGGGTCAGAAACAACAAACATGTACAAAACACAAGACTATTTCAACAATCCAACAAGCTACAAGATAAGCCAAATATAAATTATTTAGATATAAAGTGTTTAAAATTTATTACACAATTTATTTAATTAATTTTAAGCTTCAAGCTTCAAAAAGCTCAATATAAATGTTTACAATTCTCATTTCAAACATACAAAAAATTAAAATACACACATACTAGTATAAATATTAAGTATGACTTAATATTTTAAATCAATATTGCAAACTAAACAGTTTACATTTTAATTATTTTTTTTTATTTAAATTTAATAAATTAATTTAAATTCTAAAACACACATCATAGATTGATTTTAGTTGAATTACTTTAAAATCAATAAATTAATTAATTTATTTAATTTAATTTTTATTTAAATTGTATGTAATAAAATAATTACAATTAAAAACAAAACACACATACATTTAAGTGTCCGATATACCATGCATTTCAGCTGAATAACCTTTTCAAATCAATCAAATTGCACAAATGAACTATATTTGGTTCAGACTTTACTTTAAAAAAAAAAATCTATTTAAATGTAAAAAAAAAATTAAATATTTTTTATATACTATATTTACACGTCCAATATATCATTTATTTTAGTTAGAGTTTTTAAATCAATTACATTTATTTCAATAATGCAACAAAAAAAACTGTATTTAATGATTTGTTTTATTTATTTAAATTTAAGTTCATTTGAATTCTAAACTACACATTGTATATTTAAATGTCCAATATACCATTTATCTTAGTTGGACAAAGAATTTATATTTTTGATGATTGAATTAATTATTTTTTATTATTATTTATTTAAATTAATAATTAAATAAATAACTAAAACACACACACGTCAGTGTCCATTATACCATTTAGTTTAATTGGATAAGGTGTAGATAGATTGAGTGTTTAGTCTAGATCTTTTAGCGCTTGAAACTTAATCTCTCAGTTGCCAGGTGACTGCACCCTGTAGCTACGGTGTTTGTTGACTCGCCCCTCCCTCCTCTTTCGACTCTCTCTCTCTCTCTGTCTTTATCTCTCTTTCGCTCAATAAAAACAGCTTTTCAAAGACTTGTTTGTTTCTCAGACTCTATAGTTATTTAAAGAGACCAGCGGTCAAAATCTCCACCACAGAAGCCACATCAAAGATAAAATTGTCTCAAAACTGAAAATCCATCATCTGCAAACACGTGTGGCCGATGCATGGAGTATAGCTAATAGGCGGTGACAGCAATCATTAACCAAGCTCCCAAGAGGAGTGACTCTGGAAACAGAACTCAGCCTGAGATAACAGCTGAGAGCATCATCACGGTCCATCCGCCCCTGTTTATTTTACCCATATGGAAGCCGGAGGTCACGGAAAAGGGACACGGACACCATCATCCCTAGGGATTTGGACTATACAACGTGTTCCTGTCCAGCCCAGACACCCAGGGTACAATCCGGCACTAAAATGTTGCCATGGTCCCTCCTGCCAGTGGTTTGGATTTGAATTTAGTTGCCGTGGTGACAGGAATTAAAATCAGTTCGGGGGCAGGGCTTAGGAGGGATTTAAACTCTCAAGTTACTAGAAGCTCCTGAAAAAACCTGAGAAAGTAAACTGTTTAGTTTTGAAATTTCAGAGATCTCTTTAATGTTTCTCCAAAAGAGCAGTGAGATTACATGAGAGCAAACTGAGACTTCTATTGAATCTCCTGCTTCACAGATTTCTCTCCAGAAAAGTCTTCTCTAGAGTTTCAGAAGAGATCTCACTAATGTCTTACACTGTGCTCAGATTTGCAAAGATATGAGTCAAAATCTGCTGAGAAACAACCATTTTAAAAAGTGATTTTCATTATTATTTAAACCAGGATCTGCATGTTCATAGGTTTAAACAAAATATTTTTATTATCCATTTTATTATATTTTATTTTATTCTTCAACATGGAAGTAAGCCTATGGCCGAGACTAGTCGGTTCATTAGTCGTTGTAGGGAAATAACGAGAAGAATAACAATGTTAAATGTAAACAGTAAAATTCCGCAACAAACCAGTGTGTTTATAATTAAGATAATACATTAAAATAACATAGTAAGACACACAAATTTTCAATATCATGCAGCAAAACAAGCTGTTTTGTACAGCTAAAAATAGCTAGACCGGAATGAGACCGGAAGCCAGACCCATAAAATTTACAAATGGCCATGTCCGCTTTTATGGTAAAAATAAGATGGATAAGATACAATAAACAACTTTGTGCATCAAAACCACTCCTTTCCTGGTAAAAAAAAAGAACTTGATTTTCAAAAGTTAACGGATTTGCGACAGCTGAATGTAACATTTAGTCAAAAAATAACATGCATAATACACGGTAGAAATTGCGAGAAGTCTGCAGAGGTCTAGGGATTGCATGCATTTACTAAACCCACACTATCGGATGTTTTGACTGCCTCATCACTTTCCGAGAAGGAGGAGAAACTGGCGGCCTGAGCGACTTCAACGTGCTGTCTGTCAAAGACGATAACATACCTAACGCATGTGAGTTTAAAGTTGTTCAGGTGACAGGTGATTTTTATCAAATGTAATCACTATCTTCTTAGTTATTTCAAAAATTAAGGCAATTATCAAAGTTGGATAAAATATTGTTTGATTTTCTTATTAAAGCTTATAAATTTATTAAAGCAATAAATCTGCCCTCTGTGTATATTTTATGAGAAAAACGAGTAAACGAACCTTACTGGGAAATATACATTCTAATACATTAAAGCATAAAAAGCACCATCTGTGTGTGTTCACCTGTTTCCTGGTGCAGCAAAAGATTTATCTGAAGTCTTCACACGCAAGTACAAACTCACTTGTTTATGACTGACTAACCATTTCCCACAGCAGATGACGGTCGTACAAACAAACACTCACTCTGTTGCTTAGTCGACGGTCAAATCTCAGGAGAAACTAATATTAGACTCAACGTATGAAGTAACATATGCTGTCATTTGTATCCACTTACTTCATCATATGAAGCCAATGTTAGACTAGGTTTTTGCTGGAAGAATTAACAAGAACAGTTGTTTTAAGCGCTTCACAGACAGCTGTTAAATTGTGTTTAAAACTTTAGGAAGAATATCCTTCGATAAAGTAACACTCAAGTCACCACATCCACCTATTCAAATTCAAAAAGGTTCAAAGTTTGAAGGTTTGCTAGTTGGAGGTTGTATTCAATGAGTCTGTGACTTGAGGCTATGAAACCTGAAGTATAAATCCTATCCGCTGCCTTGTATCCCACAGACATTGTGTCACCTCTTGGCACAGGTTTCCCAGGTAGGGACTCTCCAGTTTCAGTTCAGGAAAGCGAGGGTCGGATTTCATACCATAGTCGTCATCTGTATTATTTTCATTGTGTTTCAAGACACTGTTATCTTTTGAAATTTGAATCACCACGACGGGCTACTGGGAAGCTGCTTGGTTTGATCGGACCAATGGCCTTTCAAGATAGCGTGCTGCTAGTTGGAAAGAGTTTTGACTCAATTGAGTTTTTGAATGCTGACAGATGAGGGGGATGGGAGGTCATTTGGAACAGAAAGCATCAGTAAAAAGTCTTCTGATGGTCACGCTTTTCACTGCAATCTATAGATCGCATCTACTTTACTGCCAATGTAGTTTTAGGTTTCTAGCAAGCTAGATTCTATTTAGTTAAGTTATATAAAAAATACCAGCACAAACCCTAAATGTGCTTTATTTTTTGCAGTGTAACAGTTATGGCATATCACTATGATCACTATGAGCTCCAGAGTGGACACATGAGACTCTATATAGCCTAAGGTGACGAAATTCACACCAAGCTCACCCTTCACCTCTTCCCATGCTAACCCCCCCCCCACCCACCCACCCACCCAATGCACAAAACGTCCTGGCTTTAAACATTTTGTTTCTCTTCTTTGTTTCTCATCACATAAAACGACAGTTGTGACGCCCTCTAACCTTTATGAGGCCATTCATTTCTTCTTTCAGTTCACAAGGAAGGAATGTGAATAAAATCAATATTCAGTTGTGTTCAGTCTTGAACTAGAAAATGCTAGCACGAGCTAAAAGATGTGAATCCACTATTAACCAAATGTTTATGCACAAAAGATTCTCACACAAGTAAACAAACAAGTAAACAAGTTTGAGCATGAAGTGTTGTGTGTTGCAGAAGTAAACAGAGTCACTAAACTGTTCCTTCTTGTACATGTAAATAAAAAGCTATCTACATTCACTTAAAAATGTGGCTTGTTGCACAAATTTTAGTATGTACCACTGCAAGTTCACTTTTAAACTGTTGTGTGTCACAAGTAAAGAAATTAACGTATAAAGCACTGCAAATTCATTTGTTTATAAACTGTCACTTGTAAAGGAATTTGTCATTCTTTGCACATTACCACATAGAACATTGCTTAGTGCATGGGAAAATTAATTTGGATATGAACCATGCTATAAGTTAACTTCATTATCGCTGATGCTCAATAGGTTTGCATTCCATTGCCCAGGCAACATCGCAATGAACAGGTGCAGTGGTGTCTTTGAGAATTTGTTTAATTGCGCAGGGACGCTCTGCGCTCATACATAAACTGCAGGGCTGAACCTGTCACCCGTTCACTGCCTGGAAGGTGAGGCTCATCCAAGTACAGAAAACTTGCAGTGTTGCAAAGACAGCCTGTTTCTTTCTGTATTAGAGTCATTGCATTTTTTTAAAACGGGTTGGGGGGGGGGTATTTTCAGCCTATTGAAATACTTTTTTTTCCCCATAGACACCCTTTGTATTCCAGCTCCCAAAGACACAATAGGTTCTTCAGCAAGAGAGGGGGATAAACTGGCAGGTCCCACAGCACACAAAAGAGCAGCGTTACTGTAAGCTGAGACACGCTATGACCGAAGTGACACTCGGGAGAATGAATTACGAAAGAGGTGAGAGGAACTCCATTGTCCATAGTAGGATGTGGTTTACAACACATCAGTCTATGGTTAGCAAGCTTTACTAAAAGTGCCATACCTGTCCATATTTAGAGGTAACAGTATAGGCATTTAAATGGACAGTTCACCCAAAAATGACTATTCTGTCATTAATTACTCACCCTCATGTTGTTCCAAACCTGTAAGACCTTCGTTCATATTTTGAACACAAATTAAGATATTTCTGATGAAGCTTTTTGACCCTGCACTGACAGCAACGCAACTACCACATTAAGGCCCAGAAAGGTAGTAAGTACATCGTTAAAATAGTTGTGACATCAGTGGTTCATCCTTAATGATACGAAGCTATGAGAATACTTTTTTGTGTGCAAAGAAAACAAAAATAACAACTTTATTCAACAATTTCTTCTCTTCCGTGTCAGACTTCGTCATGCGTTCACGAGAGTACCACGACGCATGCATGTGCATTACTCTATTTGAAAACAAGCTGCAGCGCATCCAGGTTCTACGTCAGAACACCGGCTCCTGCGTCAGCAGCATCACAGGCATGCAATGTGGAACACTCGTGAATGGCAGTGGAGACTGACTGGACGAGAGGAAATTGTTGAATAAAGTCATTATTTATGCTTTCTTGCACACAAAAAGTATTCTCGTAGCTTCATAAAATTATGGTTGAACATGGGCTATTTTAGCGATATCCTTACTATGTTTCTGGACCTTGAATGCGTCAGTTGCATTGTTGTCTATGCAGAGCCGGCGCCAGGGCACCTCCATCGGGGGGGGATTGAAATTTCTAGGGGCGGCACAAATCACGGTGTGTAGGGGGGGGGATTGCACAGAGGCTCTGTGTCTCATTGTTTCATGGGGGGGGGGGGGGGGGGGGGGGGTCGATTGCACAGAGCGTTCAATCTGTGATCGCGTGCAGTTGCTGACACTCGCTAAAGCGTGCAATCGCTTTCTTATGTGCGCTGTTTTATCGGTACTTTCGCTTTCAAAATCGATTGCGTTCAGCAAGGAGGGGAGAGGATGGAAAGTGGCCCTGTGTCTATGCAGGGTCAGAAATATCTTAATTTGTGTTCCAAAGATGAATGTTAGTCTTACAGGTTTGGAATGACTTGACAGTGATAGAATTTTCTTTATTTTTTTATAACAATTTTTATTAACAAAAAACTGTGTCTACATTTTGCATTCAACCGTGCTGCTGCATGATTTTCCCAGTATTACAAAAAAAATTTAACATGTAAAATGTGAGACATCAACATCAAAACAAATACATGATCTCTTTCAGTATCCTCAATATTCTCTGCATTTGTCAAGCTCAATTAAAACTATATGTATATATTAATAATAATTATGAATAAAATGAGTATGAATAAAAGAATAATCATTTATTTATTTATTTTTTACTTTATGGCAAAAATATATTTGGCAATTACAGCAAATCAGTATCTGATCTGAAACTAGATATCCTTGACTGAGCAATAGCTTAATTTAGGCTAAATCTGCGACCCGTTATTTATGATCAATTCATAATTTTATTCCAAATTTATCTTTTATTTCAATTTGATACATTTTCTTCTCGATGCATGGTAATACCTGGTAACATGTCGTGAAAGTTTTAACACTGTTATTTATTATCCATTCATATTTTTTTATTCCAAATGTCATTTTAATTTGATAGATTTTCAATTTAATGCATGGTAACAGTTTTGCAAAAAAATTTAAATGTTTTTTATTATCCATTAAAAATAAATTATTACAAATTTTACTTTTTTATTTTAATGTAATACTTTGTTTCTGTTTTTTTTTATTATTATTATTTAACAAAATTCCAACCCTTCATGTGCCTGAGGTTGCTGAACCCTGCAAAAAGCTCTCAGCATTGAGGCACTCACCATCATAGTTGGGATGAACTCGGGGATCATGCACTCCAAACTGGATGAGAATGGGGATATCATAGCCCTGACGCACCCACTCTATGACATGCTGAGGAGCAGAGCTGCCCTCATCCAGGGCTGGAAAACTGCATGTCAACACTGCAATGTCCCCTTTTTTGGCACGGACGTAGACTTCAGCTGCACTTGAGTTAACTAAGATTATGAGACAATATATGGAAATCTTGTAAATAACAATAAAAACATACATATATATTTAAACTAGTGACTAATAAAGAGAAGACGGTTACTGTGTATGTAAAGTTGTAAAGTAGGCCTAATTACTGTATAATACTCACTGAATAGGGAGAGTACTGCAACAATGACTTCCAACAGAGAAAGGTTCTTCAGTAGCATGATGGGTATTCATACAGATTCACATAGCTGAAGGAACATCAAACATACAAGATCAAACAACAGGCAAACAAACCTCAACCACAGGAAGCATTATGCTAAATGCGACCTGTTGATATGAGCTAAACCATATAGTATGTCACAACACGTCCACTCCTCCTTTGCTTCGCCTGTTCCTGTAATCTCAGAGCACACAGAAGGATTATGGGATCTTATGTACGCATTTTATTGTATATACACAGTAAGCTCAACAACATCTCTGAACTAATTCATCTATAAACCTAAATGCAGTTGAAAGGAAAGTTGTAAAATGAGTTTGACTCATAAGCAATGAGTCAAATTCCAGTCCAGCATGTGATGTCTTAAGCTCATGTGAGGACGCTCCTGTGTAAGCCAGTTAAACTGAGTTTCCCAGCCGTAAATGTGATTAAATACACTGTAACTACCAAAGGCCTTTATAGTATTTATGACATATCTATGCAAAATTAAACATTTGCATTATGATCTAATTCCATTATCCATTATGATCCAATTCCATTATTCCATTATAAATCTCATTTATATTATCCATATCTAAATTATATATATATATATATATATATATATATATATATATATATATATATATATATATATATATATATATATATATATAAAATGAAAACAAAGAATTTCAATTACATGAGCCAATATTTTATTCACAATAGAACATAGATAACATGACAAATGTTTAAACTGAGAATTTTTACAATTTTATGCACAAAATGAGCTCATTTCAAATTTGATGCCTGCTACAGGTCTCAAAATAGTTGGGACATGTTTACCATGGCGTAGCATCTCCTCTTCTTTTCAAAACAGTTTGAAGACATCTGGGCATCGAGGTTATGAGTTTCTGGAGTTTTGGTGTTGGAATTTGTTCCCATTTTGCCCTGATATAGGTTTCCTGCTGCTGAAGTCGTCCCTGAAATAGTTGTTTCCTTCCCTGAAATAGACGTCATCTGGAGGGGAGCATATGTTGCTCTAAAACGTTTACATACCTTTCAGCATTCACAGTGCTTTCCAAAACATGCAAGCTGCCCATACCGTATGCACTTATGCACCCCCATACTATCAGAGATACTGGCTTTTGAAATGAATGCTGATAACACACTGGAAGGTATCCCTCCTCTTTAGGTGTCTGTGATTTCCAACAAGAATGTCAAATTTGGACTCCTCGGACCATAGAACGCTTTTCCACTTTGAAACAGTCCATTTTAAATTAGCCTTGGCCCACAGGACACAACGGCACTTCTGGAGCATGTTCACATATGGCTTCCTTTTTGCATGATAGAGCTTTAGTTAGCATCTGCAGATGACACGGCGGATTGTGTTTACCGACAGTGGTTTCTGGAAGTATTTCTGGACCCGTTTAACCTCTGCACATCTTTACTTCTGAGAGACTCTGCCTCTCTAAGACATCCCTTTTATAGCTAATCATGTTACAGACATGATGCCAATTAACTTAATTAGTTGCTAGATGTTCTCCCAGCTGAATCTTTTCAATATTTCTTGCTTTTTCAGTCCTTTGTTGCCCCCATGCCAACTTTTTTGAGACCTGTAGCAGGCATCAAATTTGAATTGTGCTCATTTAGTGGATAAAAGTGTAAAATGTATCTGTTTATGCATTTGTTATGTTCTCTATGTTCTATTGTGAATAAAATATTGGCTCATGTGATTTGAAAGTCTTTTAGTTTTAATTTTATTCAAATTTAAAAAAACATCCCAACATTTCCGGAATTCAGGTTTTATATATATTATATGTGACCATGGTCCACAAAACCAATCTTAAGTCGCTGGGGTATATTTGTAGCAATAGCCAAAAATACATTGTATGGGTCAAAATTATCTATTTTTTTATGCCAAAAATCATTAGGTTATTATTAAGTAAAGATTATGTTCCATGAAGATATTTTGTAAATTTCTTACCATAAATGTATCAAAACTTCATTTTTGATTAGTAATATGCATTGCTAAGAACTTCATTTGGACAACTTTAAAGGCGATTTTCTCACTATTTAGATTTGTTTGCACCCTCAGATTACAGATTTTCAAATAGTTGTATCTCGACCAAATATTGTCCTATCCTAACAAACCATACATCATTGGAAAGCTTATTTATTCAGCTTTCGGATGATGTATAAATCTCAATTTTGAAAAATTTACACTTGAGACTGGTTTTGTGGTCCAGGGTCACATATGATGCTGAAACTTTAATATTGTAAGTGTAAGAGACAAAACAACATTGTATTGCATATTTATGCAAATATGCATGAACAGCATTATGTAAATAACACAGGTTACGTAATCAGATTACTTTTTCAAGTGTAAAGTAACGCATTACTTTTAAATTTACATAAAAAACTTTTTAAAATAATTAACACAAGTTACTTTGTTTTCAAATTCAAATATTGAGAGAAATTAGGGAGTGAGGTGCAGAGGCAGACGCATTTCCTTCAGCCCGAATCTTATTAATTTAACTTTTGGTGTAAAATGGCCTTTACAGTTGCCAAAAATATAACTTTTGGGGTTTTTGTTATTTAAAATGATTAAGCAAGCTCAGCTCGGGTGACAAAGAGTAATGCAAAAGTAATGTAATGCAATTACCTTCCATAAAAAGTAACTAATTAATGCAATTACTTACAATTTACTGAGCATTACTGTATCGTAAGGCATTACTTTTAAAAGTAACATTCCCCAACACTGTTTAGAACACTGGTGTCACTTCTTGACATGTCATGTTAGCTACACATATATAGATACTGATCTACTTAACCTGTGTAATGATGACTTAACAAGTGCGAACACCATCAATAATGGCCATGTGGGTAGACAGGAAGTTGTGAGACCACGGCAAATATGCCCTCAATGAGTGCCCGAATGTCACTGAGTCATCAGTCTAACACTGCATGTCTCCGGTAAATCATTAACACGTCAAGAAGCAATAGGTCTGTCAGGTGACGCTGGAAATACTAAAGCGTGTTACTTGTGCAAAGGGTAAAGCTAGCACTCCACTCAGCTCACTGTGAGCCTTACGCTATGCACCAGTGCACAATGCAAACGCCTGCTTATTACCCCCCGCTCAATGAGGGAGAGCCATTCTTAAAGACTCCTGAAAGAGGTCCCAAGACAATGCCACAGGTCACACGTTTCTCACCACACACTCAGCTACCAGTCTGTTTACTTTGTTAGCATCTACTCAGCCATTCAGAGAACATGTGATACAAAATCATGAGAACTTAAGTAATTAAGTAGATTTTTTGTACAAATGCAATGCATCAGCTATATGGGATGCTGATAAACCTGTTTTTCTCTGACAAAAGCTGGTAGGTAAGTGCTCAGTTACTGTTTGCTGTGTGTTCCCACAACTTAAGCTAATGTACTAGCAAGGTTTTCTCACAAACTGTCCTCTAGTAATGTTAATAGAACAGTTATCTAGAATTTAATAAAATTCTCAGAATGTTATCATTCATGGTACGTTTTTTGACTAGCATTCTTGTTGATATTTACTACTTGTTTTAAAACATTTAGAGAACATTCAAAAGTAACATTCCCAAAATGTTTGCAAAATGATAAAATGAAACATTCCCTTTTCTAGGCTATAAGGTTCTAATAACTAAGACAAAAATAGTCATTTTATACATTCACAAAACACTGAGAAATAATGTTTTCCATCTTAATGGGAATGTTAGCAACATATTAACACCATCCAAGTTAGACCAATGTCCTACATAAATTACTAAGCACACAAAGGCTGTGTTTTTGATTTACTGTTGTAGTTTCAATAAGCGGCAATAAAATCAAATTTCTTAACCTTCGAGGGCAAGGGTTACACCACTTGATTATTATAAATATCATCTAACCGGGGAGCAAACGTTGAGTTATACTATTTTCTGTCTTCAAATGAAACCAGACTGTGACCATATTGTAGGATATGCTAATTCAAGGCACTGAATGAGTTCAATTTGGTCGTGCATTAATTCTTGTGTTTACAAAGGACAGGCTGAACTCGTGTCACAAATTTCTCTCAGTCAATAAATCTGGTTGTGATGAGATGGAACTGGGCCAAATCGAGCGTGAAAGCTAAATATAGACCATTCATTACAAGCTTGAGCTTAATGCAAAAGAAGGATCCCCAATTCATTCAATTATACATATCTGGATGTATAACGCAACTCAGGATGTCAATGCAACTCAGAAATGTTGTTTAATCAAGCTGGGCTGTAAAAATGTTCTGATGTATCAGATAAAGTCAACAAGAAATCAAACTTGACTAAAACTTTTTTTTAAATACGCTATTAACTTTTGTAACTCTTGTTTTCCAGTCTAATTGCGATTGTAAACATGCAATAACTTATGTTTCCCACTTTCTTTTTCTGCTGATGTCACTTAGGCCACACATTTAGCAATTGTTCAAGCAAAATCTGCTACAGACTGAGGGGATGATGTACTTTTCTAGGCCAAAACCTAGAAACAAGTTAGTATTTTAGCACTTCTGGTTCCATCATGTTTTTTTTTTTTAAATGGGTTTCATCAGGAAATCTCATCTACTAGTTACTGTCACAGCCTCATTGTGTTTTTAATCACACTTTTTCAAAATATTTTAAATAATGACTGAAAGACATATGGGAAGCTTAGTGAAGGCGACAGTGAAGTAGTTTGTTTATAGCCAATATTTCGCTTTTTACCTCTGGTAATTGTATTTAGGCTTTAAAATGTAAAAAGAAAAAAGGTAGTATTCATTTGTTAAGATTTTCATGATGAAAGATCCAAAAAGCCAATGGAAAAAATCCTGTTTTTTTTATTATTTTTTTTTTTTTTTTTTGTAGAGGGAACAAGGATTATGATAATTTGCCACCAAAAATCTTCACTGCAGAAAATCCACTTCAAATGTTTAAATTCCCACTTTGTAATATTGTGTCATTGAATATCCTATTTCATTTCATGAAAGTAAAATGAGATTCTAAGGGGGATTTATGTTGACTTTAAATGAGGCCACAGATGTAACAAAACCTCACATGATTGTGCACCTCTGAGATGTGGCAAAGCAATAAACTAACCTGAGCTTCAAAGAAGCACAGAAAACATTGTAAACGATAAATTCCACACTAGCAACCTGCAACTATTTACTCTTCAAGAGCTTTTAAAACAGAAGTCACGTCATACTGTGAAATCAAGTCCTATTTTATAAACGCATTTGTTCACTAGAGCAAATAAACAGATCATCTGCAGCAGCTGGACCTGAAACTCTGAGGCTCAGAGCAGATTCCCTGCTGACGTGATCGCAGCTACACCGGAGCTCACGGATTTAATCAGCCAAATGGACTAACCATTGATTTGTAGAGGTCAGAAATGTTAACCCACTTTCCTTATTTTACAAAGCTTTAACAATACCCTTTTTATTAACTCAACAGATGATGCAGTCAGATGTGCACTTAAAAAAAAGCATCCAAACACATTTTAGAATGATAATAGATAATTTAGCTGCTATAGGTGGACTGCTTTAGTTCATTATAAACCTGTTAAGATAAAAAAAAATGAAAGGAATGAGATCACTGTTTGTATAAGGAAAAATATTCAGTCAACCCAAAAGTTGGCCATGAATTTGTCAGTCCTCACCAACATGCAAATTCCCACAGAGGTGCAAACACAAACAAAACTAACAGTGACAGAAAAAAGCAGGTACAAATTCAAAAGTGTCAAACCCTCAAAAAACGTCATCAGACAATTGGTGAGGAGAGAAAGTGCCATGACCACGATTGTGCTGATCACAGATTATCCACTGATAATAATTTAACACCATTGCATATGCAAGCATCATAATCCATACATTGCATGGGGCTGTGCATGAATGCTCCCTGATTCATGATAGCTGGGATCAGACAGACACTCAGTGTAATCCAGGATAATCTGGCTGCTGTGAGCCTGGAAAAAGTGACAGATTAATATCACTGTAAATAAGAGCGATGTCCCTACATTCACTGTGGTGTACTGTGAATTTGACTACCTTATGCATGCGACTGACTCAGGATCTACACGTGAGTCACACTGGGCTAACATTTGAGCAAAAGGAAAATCCATTGTCACAACCACTGTTTACACTCAATAAGGATTGTTTACACTCAGTTAGGGAAGGTAGATCAATGAACACTTAATGAATTTCAATAATGGCAATACAATTAGAGTTACCTAACCCGAGAGAGAGAAAAAAAAAACTAAACTACATCCAGGAATGAATTCAGGTTGATTGGGACACATTTTACCATTGAAATAACTAGTAAAAAGTGTCCCAAATCAATCTTAATTCACCCTATGTTGTATGAACAGGTCAGAAATTGATCTACAACATCCTGCAAGCCTCTGCTGGGTAGATGCTGGAAATTCTGCTCGACCTGCCCCCACAAATCCACTTGGACCCCTTGCAGGGGCAATTAAAACCCTTTAATTCGTCCTAGCTGAACTGCCACTGACAGTCAAACGCTAGATAAATCCCCCACTTCTCAAACAAACAGACTTCAACAAAAAAAATAGCCATAATCTACTTTGTATCAATAGAGCCAAATGAGCATATAAATGTTGCTTACAATATACTACTTAACTTTGGCAAATGAACATGACCCAAACGGATAGATAGATAGATAGATAGATAGATAGATAGATAGATAGATAGATAGATAGATAGATAGATAGATAGATAGATAGATAGATAGATAGATAGATAGATAGATAGATAGATAGATAGATAGATAGATGATGATAGATAGATAGATAGATAGATAGATAGATAGATAGATAGATAGATAGATAGATAGATAGATAGATAGATAGATGAACATAACTTATTAAAGATACTATGTGCTTAAGTCTACAGCCTACTCTGAATTAAATAGTGCTGTAATTACCGTTCATTCGGTTTTAGGATTACACAAAAAATACACATTATATACATTTTTAATCTAAATGTTCCTTCTTTCCAACCTAGTCTATCTTAAAGAACAGAATTTGTAGGTCGGAGTAAACTGTTTATGCTCACCTGTATCACTTCATCTATCAGCTTTGGTAAGCAGCGCTGTTTTGCGTTGACAACGGAAAAATGCCACGATGAGAATTATTCCAAAAGTAAGAATTTATACTCTCTCAGCGTTAATTCCAAATCACAATCAATTCTCAAGGACAACTTCAAACATTTTGACAGTGATGTTTCGTTTTTGTCGTTTCTATGAATGTAGTGAGGAAAACGAATCGCATAAACTTTGTCTCTATGGGAGGTTTGAGCTCGCGCATCAGCGCACCTCTCGCGTTGGGTTCACTCACTCCTCCCGCTGCTGTTTCACCGAACTCATGCAAACACGGCCGCGCATGCGCAGAAACAAATGGACCAGTGCGCACAGCTGTCACGTCTAAAGAAAGAATCGGTTTTAATAACAACGTTACACATAAATGTTACATGTTTCACCGGTCGCAAGACAGCCGACATGTAATACAGAAAAACATTTTAATCAGCCTTACATTTTTGCAGCGTAGTGTGTTTGACCTCATACCGAAAGAGCAGAGGTGTGTCTGATGTTGTACTTTGGTCAAGATTCTAAACTTGTTTGTCATCTGGGCACACGGAAATCACTCGAGACCGCAAAACCCCAGTAAACTAGTGATCTATGACGACTCATGATAAGAGCTGGCATAGAATGTGGAGTGGATAAAATGATAGCTTAAGTGAAAGTTATGGGTGTTGCCATACATTTCAGTGCAGCTAAACCATAGTATTTAAGTGTTGTAGTGTAAAATACACTACAATCTATTACTATGCTTTAACTGCAATGAAATGCACATAGGATCATAATCCAAGACAAACTTTGTCTTCTGAAAAATAATGACTATTACTAATATTATTTATCATCACGGTTAATAATAATAGTAGCCTAATGATTGTTATAGTCTATAGATTAATTGTCTATAAATTAGGCTACTATACCATAAGTTTAGTAACTTCAGACACTTTTATAGTGTCTTATTTATGGGATCAAACAGTAGTTTGCGAGCCCCCTAGCGGTGGCAAATCACTTGCTATAGTGGGTCAAACACTTTCAATTACTGCCCACTAGAGGGCAGTGAGGTTCCTGTGTTTTGTCTTCAAGACAGGGAGCATCTTTGGCTATTCACATTTGGAAAGGAACACTGCCCTGATGCATATTTCACAGTATATACTTTATAATACGATGAGAAACAAGTATGCACTATGCACCAATAAACCTTCCAAACAGCAGTATGCTATGTTGCCCTAATTATGTTGCATGATTAATTCTGCAAACTATAATTGGTAATCAAAACTAATAAAACTGTATCGAGTCAAAAGAATACACTGAAAAGATATTACCTCTGGTTCAGTAACACTACTACTACATTTGACAAATGTAGTAGTAAATCATCCAGGTATTCGATAAGAGTTTAATATTTAATTTATATATATATATATATATATATATATATATGCATACATACACACACATTAACCCTTAGTCTGCTTCACTTAAAAGAAATAAAGCATATCAATATACATAGATATCAAAAACTATCAAAAAATGTTTACTTCTCATATCTTTCAGTGGATCTCAAAATATAACTTTTTGTTCCCTCAAAAATTAGAAGCACAAGAAGGCAATTATTAATACTTCCTTCAAACACTGTCAATAAAATGAATAAAACCAGTTTATTCCACAAAAACAATACTGCGTAGCAACTAAACTACCAGTCAAAAGTTTGGACACATCTGCTCTGTCAAATTATTATCATTTTTGACACTTCAAAATCACGGTAAGGTCATTAAAATACAAAATAACAAATAAACAAAGTATGGGAACACAAATACAAGTATTTGAGGAAATGTAGTAAGCAAAATGACTGTACATTCCACTGCCTCGGTCCCTAACGACTTCCGTCCTGTTGCACTCACCCCCATCATTGCCAAGTGTTTTGAGAAACTGGTTGCATCCCACCTAAAATCCTGTCTCCCTGCTACACTGGACCCATTCCAATTTGCCTATCGCCACAATAGGTCAACAGAGGACGCCATCTCAACAGCGCTTCACTCTGCCCTCACCCACCTGGACAGTCAAAACACACATGTGAGAATGCTGTTCATGGACTTCAGTTCTGCATTTAATACAGTAGTCCCCTCCAAGCTGATCTCCAAGCTCAGCCAGCTTGGAATCAGCACACCCATCTGTAATTGGATTCTAGATTTTCTGACTAACAGACCTCAGTCCGTCAAGTTAGATAACCTCTCCTCCTCCATCATCACCCTGAACACCGGCGTGCCACAGGGCTGCGTACTGAGCCCTCTCCTGTACTCCCTCTTCACCCATGACTGTGTTCCTGTTTATGGCTCCAACACCATAATCAAATTTGCAGATGACACCACGGTGGTAGGTCTGATCAAGGATGACGATGAATCAGCCTACAGGGATGAGGTGCAGCACCTGGCTGTATGGTGTGCCACCAATAATCTACAGCTAAACACCCAGAAGACAAAGGAGATCATTGTGGACTTCAGGCGGACTAGGAGTCATGCACACACACCCATCTACATCAACGGAGCTGAAGTGGAGCGTGTGTCGAGTTTCAAGTTCCTTGGCATCCACATCTCTGATGACCTCACCTGGTCCCATAACACCTCTACTCTGGTCAAAAAGGCACAGCAGCGCCTTTACTTCTTAAGGAGCCTTAAGAAAGTTCACCTGAATCCCAGGATCCTTGTGGAATTCTACCGCTGTACCATTGAGAGCATACTCACGAACTGCATCTCAGTATGGTACAGCAATTGCTCCGCATCTGACCGCAAAGCACTCCAGCGGGTGGTGAAAACTGCTCAACGGATCACCGGCACCCAGTTAACTTCCATTGAGAACATTTATTATAAGCGCTGTCTGGGCAGGGCAAGAAACATCATCAAGGATGCCTCTCACCCTAACCATGGACTTTTCACCCTCCTTCCATCCGGCAGGCGTTACAGGTGCCTACGCTCTCGCACCAGTAGGCTCAGGAAGAGCTTCTTCCCCGAAGCTGTGACACTTCTGAACGCCACACCACCAATCTAACCTGCACCTGCTTATTACTGCACTGGTCACAGTACTTTAAACACATGCATTTGCACTACTCATATTTTGCACAGACTGCACATTGTTCAAGTCATTACACTATAAACTGTTTAAAGTTGTTACTGTACAAGCACAGTAAACTATTTCTATAAAATATTGCACTACTGCTATTTTGCATAGAATACATTGTTCTATCAATACTTTGCACACTCATCCAGCTGTATTTATTTATTACCACTGTTCTCACGTTTCTGCTGTTCATAATGTGTATATATAATCTGTAATCTATATAATCTACATTGCTCTGTTCATAATGTACATACAATCCCTACATTGCATTCCTATTCTATATTCTGTATATACTCTGCTCAATACTGTATATAGCAATTCCACTGTATATTCTGTAAATCATATCTTCACTTACTCTGCACTTATATGTATATAAAACACTATATTCTTGCACTTCTGGTTAGATGCTAACTGCATTTCATTAGCTCTGTACTTGTACTCTGCATGAATGACAATAAAGTTGAATCTAATCTAATCTAATCTAAAAAAAAGGAAAACAACATAAATATCATAAATGTAACCTCTCTTTGCCTAGATTCTAGCTCTGTATCCAGTTTATTTTTCAATGTGGAGGTAAGCCGTTCCCGGTTCATTAGTCGCTGTAGGGAAATAATGAGAAGCTGCAGTAAACGCGTTTACGGAAAAAATAATGCAGATACTCAGGACTTCATGAGGTGCATCCTGGGATACTTTAAGTTCAAATGAACATTAGTACTTCTTTGACTACTTTTATTCACTTTCCAGACTAACTTATCCAGGTTTTTTTGTTGTTGTTGTTTTTTTTAAAGAAAATATATATTATTTTCATCTTTGGCATACAAATTTGTGTCCAAGCATTTGACATATAGTGTATAGTAAATAACATGCTTCATTACAGATCAATACATTTTCTAGCTTTTAAAACAATACTTTTTCAAGTTTTATAAATCTACAAAAATATCAGCATATTTCTTGTTGGCCTTTTATGTTTTTAGCTAAATAAATACTATTTTGCTTAATATTGCACTTCTGTTTTCTTTTGGTAAAATAAAGATAGCTCAGTACAGCACAGTGTGTCACAGTTTCTCTCCGACAGAATGAAAGTCTAAAGGCAAATCATGCAACATCTGCAGAAAACACATAAAAGTAATAGCATTCATTATGACCAAATCCGTTTAGTCATCAAAGTCTGGGATGTCATCGTAAGAATAACCACGGTAACCCTTGGAAGCATAATAAGCAATCCGCAGATGATAGAATCCGGGAAGAAAGATCAGTATGCCGATGATGAGAACTGGAATCGTGCGATCTGGGTACTACAACAAAACCACATATTACTGTCTAACATACTGACAGATATTTACAATCCTGCAGATCTGTTTACTCACCATAACATCAATGTATCCTGCCAAAAGAAGGGATCCAACAACAATCAATACAGAGCCAACCAGAAATAGGAACGTTGCCAGAGCAATAGCCTTGTAGGGTACTTTAGGTGGTGTTTTCTTGAACTATAAAACAGTGTTTATTCATTTATGCTACAAACAATGCATATAAAACACAATTGAAATATTTTTCTGCATCAGTGTTTCTCACCTGTAGATCAATGTAGCCTTCATCACTATCTGTCAGCCTGGAGTATTTCACCTTATTGTTTGGAGCAGCAATGGCTGTGTTGTTTCGACTTGCCATCATGATGATGTTTAGACTTACTGGCACTTGAAGATGATGAAAAGTAGCAAACTACACCAAGCGTATATTAAAGTGCATCCGCTTTTGATGTGGTTTATTCTGGAAACCAGAAAGTTTATAATAACTTAAAATACACAACTAGTGCAGCAAAACTCATGTTGTCTTCTATCACTTTCAGCCTGCCATGTTTACTCTCTAAATACCAGTCCACATAGAAGTTCAAATACAGTAATATGATAACATCCTGGTGATAGTCTATTGTCTCAAGATAGGTCATTCTTTAATAGCAGCAATTATATAATGAGATAACGCACCCAAGAGTCATAAATCTTGTTTCCGACTGTTTCTGCTTTATAGTTGGTGAGTTTATAGAAGCGTTTGTATAAATATTATTTCACTAACTGACAAAATAACCAGAAACGCAGGGTAATTTGATGTCGTTTCGAGCCGACGGGGTTGATTTTTAACGGCTACTTCCACAGCACTACTATGCTTTCTTTCTTTCCCTTGAAAACACTGCTCGGCGCTCATCCTTGTGTGGACATTGTTTACTTCCTTATTCCCATTCCAACCTGCGCGCGCAGGAAAGAAGAAACCGCGCCAGCCAATAGCTGGTGATGATGATAATAGCCTAATAATAATAATAATTTAAAACTCATTTAAAATAAATTGAATAAATAAAATGTAACAGGTGTGTGTGGAAAGGCTGCTTCCCCAAAATATTTTCACTTTACCTGTTGGTTCAGAGCAGAATGAGTTTAGCGAGTTCAGCAAGGCTCTCTGTGCTCTGAGGGACAGTAGCCTACCATTTTTCTCCTTTAAAGCACTTTAAACTCTTCCAATAATTTCCTGAAAAACTTAAAGTATGGTGTTTGTAACCTGAGCTCCATTCATTTTCACAGGAGTGGAATTTGCTTTTTTAAAATGTGGGTTCAAGTAAGAAGCCTGAAAGAATTATGGAAAAAAACAGTAATCAGAAATTGCTTGTAACATATATTTTCCCCAAGTAAAATCACTAAATAATTTCATTATACACACATAAATTGGCTGTGGGTGTGTTGATGACGTATTGGCAGAAACTCATATTTTATTATATTAATAATATAAACACCATGACAATATATTGTTATTTTTGCTTATTCTAATATTCTGTAATGGATTTATTGGACCGGATGTGTTTTCTGCAGGCCAGGGCACTTTTCATGTGCTAAACATCATTCACCTGATCTGTTGTTTGTTAGCGTCTAAGCGAAGGATTCATTCCTTCCTCTATATTCTTTATGGTTTGTGCAACTGCTGATGTTGGCTGGCTACCAGAGTAAAACTGCAACTAAACAATGAAGGACCCTTAACATTCGCGGCACGTCTTGAGACTGCAGCTTTGAGGCAAGTGCTTCAATAGCTTAAATATTTAAAGTGACAACAAGGGAGGAGATGGATGCCAAGGCATTCAAAGTCAATGCAAGCAATCAGTCATGCTTGCATTAAACTTCTGCATAAAGTTCTGCATCAAGCAACG